>NC_047529.1:28023256-28326589 GCF_012275295.1 Melopsittacus undulatus | reverse complement strand
GACAGGATAGTTTCCTTTCCTGTACTATCACTCATGGTTTTATCAGCATAGGGCTTCTAGAGCTGTGCTAAACTGGCTTGGTTACAAGACAATCATCTCCTAATGACTGTGCTGGCAGATCAGGCTGGCTCTGAAAGTCAAAATGGCTTCCACCCTTTCTGGTGACCTGCAATCCCAGTGAAACATTCAGCACGTAGAGCGAAAGGCAAATATTGTTTGGTGGAGTTGTGAGCAAAGCTATGTAAAAACGTGTGAGACTGGGGAGGATCAGGCATCTTCACAATAAAGTCTTGATGTTTTTTTCACCTTTTTTCTGCTTTGCAGTCTTCATAAAGTGCTTTTTGAGATTACAGCCATTATTGTCATGGTGTCTCTTCTCTGGCTGACATTTGGTGGATTTACTACAACCCTAAAAACCAACAAACACTATGAGAAAAGGAGAGGAGTGGGCATATATTGTCTCCCATGCTACAGTAGCATAGCACTGAAAGAACAGGTTTTCATTAATTTTTCCCTTTTTTTGAGACCATATTGGTATACGTACCTCGTTTGCAATCTGTTCTAATAAGACAAAACAGGTAAATGAGACTTTTGTCCTTATCAACCAGTCTCCAGAGCCCAGCAACAGAAGTGAGCCAAGGAGAGCTGAGGGGTGGGATAAGGTGTGGAACAGACCCAGCAGCAAGTCCTTGGTCAGCTGCTTGGTGGCGCTGGGTAGGGCTGGAACAGCCTGGGAGGACGTGCTTATTGTTGCGACTTAAATCTGGGAGAAAAGAGTGTTTGAGGTATGAAGAAGTATGGGAAATTCTGCTGTGACTTGGGAAATTTACGCTGGCATCATAGAGGAGTCCCCTGGGGTATTAGTCCCACCTCTGATCATGGTATGGTCAACTTCGAAATCAGGTGAGGCTGTCCAAGGCTTGTCCCGTTCAGTTTGAAACTCCAGGATGGAGGTACCACTGCTTCCCTGGGCAACTTCTTCCTGTGCTTCACCACCCACCCTCATGATGAAAACTTCTTCCTCACTTCTAACCAGAGTTTCCCTTGCTGCATCTGTGACAGCTGTCTCTTGTCCTCTTGTGGTGCATATCTGCAAAGAGTCTGGCTTTGTCCTTCTCTGTCACACACCATGCTATTAGGCAGCAGGAGACATTACTGCTCCCCAGAAATAGCAAATGAAGGAACTAGAATAGAGCCAATATATCCATAATAGCTTCTGGGGGACTGAAAGGCCATGTGAATCTCAATTTGTGAATAATTTCTGCTACAAAAGCAGAAGGAATTCAGAAAACTCAACAGCTTGGCATTGGCACTTCCAGGACAGGAATCTGAGTTTTCTTTTATTTCACCTTGACTTTGAAAAGACCAAACAGTTGTTAAGGGATGGTGGGAGAGAACAGGGTTAAACAACCTGGAAATGGAACTGAAATACTGCTCTTGTCTCATATGTAATTTGTTGTTGATAATTTAGTGCCACAAGAACTGGAGAGAAAAGCTTTGAGTGTTACCTGCTCAGATCCTGAGAAGACCAGAGCACAGCTTGCTGGTGACTTCATGGGGGCTTTGCTCCAGAAGTGGTGGGTGTCACTGGGCTTAGACAAGAGGGCTTCCTCTTTCTCCCAACATCTCCACTGTGGTGTTGGCCAGCAAAGCTGCATTTTTAAACCATGAAAACGTGGAAAACTACACCTGTGAATCCTCTGATAAATCACAGAAAAACAGGGCCAGAAGGATTCGCAAGGGCTCATTTAATCTTTCCTCCAGCCTCAAGGCAGGTTGTACCACTTTAGCATCTCTAACCACCACTTGTCTGACCTGTTTGTAGTGTGATGGAAAATTCAATCCCAGCCATACAGTCCAGTGCTTTGCTGCCCTTACCTGCAGAAATTCTTATGCATGCTCTGACTCTTACTTGTTTTAATTTAATCTCATTGCTCCTGTTCACTGCAGACATCCTCCTCCATTCAAGACAACACTTTATGTAGCCAGAGATTATGTTTTCCTTAAGGCTTCACATATTTAGGCTAAAGCCCAATTCAGCCAGCCTCCGCTTTCAGGGTGTTTTCCATCTCCCTGCTTGGCAACTGGGCTCTGTGCAAGTGCCACTCCTCAAGCCACAGTGCACCACTCTAGCTGGTGAGTAAGGGGACATAACATTTCCCATTGTATGGGCTCTGCTCTTCCTTTAGCCACCCTAGAACATTTGTCTTCTCCATAACATGATGTTGTTGACTCACGTTCACTCTGCAATCCACAACCACCCTCTCAGACCTTTTCTTGGCAGAGCTGCTGCAGCTGAACCCAGGCAGTGTTTGCACAGCTGATTGTTCCTGCCTACCTCACATGCATCTCTACTGAACTGCATCCTTTCTTCCAGGCCTTTTCCCTAACTTGTCAGCATTGCTTTGAATAGTCATCCTGCCTTTCTCTGTGCCTGCAGCTCCCACTTGCTTTAACTTGTCTCATAAGGATACTCTCCATTTCTTTGTTATCTCTACCCTTACCAGCTCCTCTTCTCTTCAATTGACCCTAAATGCTTTTGGACACAAGGGAAATATGTGATGCTTTACCTGCCACCCACTTAAGAGCTCTAAAGAGCTGTGTCTCATGGAGTTGGCCTTTTGTTCCCCTTTCATCAAGAACCACACAGCAGAGTTGGATGCATTTTTGACTGATACAGTAATGCTTGCTTCTTCTCTCCAGTTGCTTTGTCTTGTGTCAAACAGCTCCTTCACTTCAAAAGGAAGGAGAAGATATGTGCTTATAGTACATGCCTCCTCTTATGCAAATTTTAAGTTCAAGGAATGGCACTGGCTTAGAGGGGAGCTTTTCACTTTGAAGGATGCCAATGCTCTTAGTCTATAAAAAATCATAGCTCAGCACTATGAAAAGAGTACTTGTTTGATAGCATGCTATGACTGTACCAAATAACTTTGTTCTGGGAATGAATAATGCCATAACAGGGAGCTCAAACATAACCTGGCATGGGACAGAACCCTTTGCCATTCTGTCCTTGTCTTTGGCTAGGAGATACAACTGGAAGTGCATGGTCCTGTGGCACCAAAGTCACATTGAAACAGGGTACTGGACATTAAACAACTCTTCTGAAGTAGTGGTAATCTCCCTGTTTGTTAGCCTGTGAGCAACCTGCCAATTCTGGCTTGCATGAAACCGAATTCTCAGGTGGTATGCTGCTATTGCTAAAATAGGGCAGTAAACTTCTTCCTCTCTGTGGGTATGCTATTTTACCTGAGAGCAACACGTGAAGGCCAGAGTCTGTCCTGGGGAGCCCTGTGCAGAGCCTTGGGGAACCCACTGAGATGCTGAGGGCACTGGGGTTATGTGATGCCAGCCATAACCCAGTCACCCAACGCTGGCTCCTCAAGTATTCAATTAAAATGTGCCCAGTATACAGCCTGACTCATGTGTTATATAGATTAAAAATCCCACATCCCCATACCTGAAACTGGTGAGTTAAATAAGCAGTCCCAAGGATTTAACATCTTAATCTGGAACTGTAATGATTGGCTTAAAAATTGAGAAAATGGGAGAAATCATCTTTGCTTGGTTGCTCATGACTCAGGGCCCAGGGTTTTCAAACTTGCCATGAAAAATACAGACTAGGAATATAACTGATTAGAAACTTGAAGATCTGTGTTCACAAGCAACACGTGAATTCCATCATCTGGAGCTTTGAAAAAAGCCCAAATGTGGTAAGGTCTGCAAACAAACGGGGATGTTAGAGAACCAGCTGAAACACAGTAGACATGCAAGTGGAGGCAGGGCAGGAGGAAGCAGGCTAAACTAGCATTAAACCAAAATATTTCAGAAAACATCACTCCCCATTTACCCCTGGGACATGAATGCTAACCTGAAACCATTTCACTCCTTTCTTGTATGCTTTCTATATTAGGAGGTGCTATTTCAGATTTCTACTCACTTCATCACACTGCAGAGTCTCTCTTCTCTCCCTGGGCTGAATCAGTCCCAGGAGGATCCCTGCAGAAGACTGTGGAGCTCTTCTGAGTACGAATTTGACCCACTGTGCTCAGTTGTCCTACTAATGCATCTGTCTTGGGTCCAAGTGCTCTCCTGATTCATACTATAATTATCCTAAAACTAGATTTTTCTAAATTTCATTCCCTCACAGCTTTTTATAGTTCTGGGGATTAATTATTCAGAGCTGTGGATGTTCTCAGCAGTGCTTTTCCTCAGCTTCTATGGACACAAATGCATTTGGCTGATGTAGAGTGGAGCACACAGTGATGCTTCAGACGGGGACAGGGGAATGACCTTTGGCCAAATGTGTTCATGTTTTGTCCTCTGACACCACCTTCTGCCCTCTGCTCTGCTCTGGTGAGACCCCACCTGCAGTACTGCATCTGTGTCTGGAGCGCTCAGTACAGGAAAGACATGGACCTTGTAGAGGGACATACTAATTGAATTGTGATTGCAGTTCCAGAATCAAAGTGCCAAGGACCAGCACAGGAGGTTATATTCCCGGGAGTCTGGTGGATTAAAGGAGCTGCTCCTGTCCTCTCCCCACCTTTCACATGACCTGTTGGAGATGGTCCAGAGAAGGGCCACAAAAATGATCAGAGGGATGGAGCATATCTCCTTTGAGGAAAGGCTGAGAGGGGTGGGGTTGTTCAGCCTGGAGAAGACTTCAGGCAGATGTTATTGTGGCCTTTCAGTACTTAGAAGGGGGCTATAGGAAAGATGGGGACAGATTTTTCCACAGGGCCTGTTGTGACCTGAGGGGTAATGGTTCTAAACTAAAAGAGGGGAGATTCAGGCTGGATGTGAGGGGAACATTCTTTACAATGAGGGTGGTGAAACACTGGCACAGGTTGCCCAGAGAGGTGGTGGATGCCCCATCCCTGGAGACGTTTAAGGTGAGGCTGGATGCGGTTCTGGGCAACCTGATCTAGTTGAAGATGTCCCTGCTCATTGCAGGGGGTTGGACTAGATGAGCTTTGAAGGTCCCTTCCAACCCAAACCATTCTATGATTCTTGAATCTTTTGAGGCATAGATAATCACTGCATTCCCTCACTGCTGTTCACAGGCTTTAGAGTCTCTCTTTACTTGTTACAACTGGATGTCACCTGTAGCATTGTGGGTCAGGAGGGACTGCAATGAGGATGGGGAGCAGTGTACCTGCAGAAAGGGGCAGTGTCAAAAGCCTCCCCCCCCTCCCCCCCCCCATTCTGGCTGAAATGAAGTTGAGCGGGGGTGCAGTGGGTGGCTGAAGGGGATACACTTCTAGCCTGGAGTCAGAAGCTGGGGAGAAGTTAGAAAACTCATTTTGCTGGCTGGGAGTGAGTGGACATGCAGTCAGGAGTGGCCAGGCTCTGGGGGACCCATCCAAAGGGTGTCTCTGTGGGCTGCAGGCTGGGGAAGATGTGTCCTCACAGCCTTACAGGCTTTGCTTGAATTCCACTTGAACTGGAAGTTAGGAGGTGTGTTTGGAGGATGTGGAGGCACCAAAGCACAGACCTATGAGGCTGCTGCAAGCACAGCTCCTCTGGCTTCCTCAGCTGGAGACAGAGTGGTCTCCAGTGCAGGTGTGTGGAGCAGTGTGGTGTCCTTCCCTCCCTCGCCAAGCTCATCCCCTCTGCCTAGGGAGTCACTACCACTGAGCCCTTTCCCTTGGAAGCTGCCACTCACACATGGGGGTTTTCCATCGCACAGAGCGGTGGTGAAGAGAAGGGTCCATGCTGCAGCTGCCAGGCTCAGAGCAGGACCCTGGCTCCCCTGCGGTTGGCTCTGCAGAGGCAATACAGCAGTGGAAAATGAGATGGAGTCTCTTCTGCCTCCCACATCCTCGTTTGGGTAAGTGCAGCGTGTGTACTTTAATTAGCGATGATACATGAGGGAGACAGGAGATGAAGCAACGCTCAAATTAAATATCTGCAGAGCTGGTGAGAAGGTAAATATGAGCTCCCAGACTTGGGGGATTTTTTTCAGTCCCTTCTTTTGCAGCAACAGTTTGAGTTTTAATTTAGAAAGCAAAGAAATCATTGTTGCACCATATTTTTTTTCTCTAAATCCACCACCTTTGTGGTCCACCTTCACAGGCCCCGGGGCTTTATGGCATGGCAAAACCCAGGGAGGGAGAGCTGGGCTCCCACTGCAGGGGAGGAGGCCAGATACCTCCCAGGCACAGCTTTGCTTCAGGCAAAAGGCTGCTGCTCCTGTGCTGCAAACACATGGGCAGGGTGATGGCCTGATGCCTGCATCACATCACCAACCCTCCTGCAGCAAATCACACTTTAACAGAAGCAAAGCACAAAAGTCTTTCCTCAGGGATGGAAGCTTCAGTGATCTGCTAACCAGCCCGACTCCTCTCTCCCATCACTTTGCATTGTTGGGGGGGCTGTGGGTGCACCTCTGCTCCCACAGTCAGGAACTGCTGCTCACAGCCATGTGTTTTGTAGCCCTGCCCATCCCCAGGACATCTGAACACCTCCAACTTTTATGCTGAGCATTTTGTTCCCTGCTGGCATGGACTGGGGGTTCAGACTGAAAGTGGATGGGATGCTGAAATATTACACGTGTCAGGAGGGTAAATGAAGGTTTATTGAAGAATAAATTAACCTTACATTTCAAAATTGTTGTTTCTTATGTGCCTGATTTCCTCTGTGCCCTATATGACAGATTTGTGTTTGGTTTTGTAAATAACATGGTAATTCATTATTGGACAAAGGACGCTCCACAGCGAAATATGGTTTCTAATGTATTTTAAACTGGTAAATGCAAAGTATTCACACCCCCTTTGTTACAATTTCACTTTAATAATGACTTTGGTGTTTCAGTATGAGTCAGGCAACAACACAGGAATTGCTGAAGAATTTTGCTGAAAACTTCTTTGAAAAACCAGTTATGAGTCAGAGGAAGCACACACGAATTTTACTGGTTCAGGCCTGGTTTGGTTGGGTCTGTAATTTCAGAATCCAGATTCCACATCTGGAATTGTCTACAGCTCAGTTATTAATAGGTTGTCTGTATTTTCATTTCAACACCACCACTGAGAGATGGGAACTACCTTGGGGAGAGGAGTGGGCACTAGTGCTGGCCTCTGCCTGGAGGAGGGGACCCTACTAGAACGGGAGATTTCCTGCAGAGACGATTCAGGAGAAAAAACCTTTTTTCCAATGGAAAAATGCATTGCCAATGTGAAAGGAAGACACTGGAAGACTCCAGAAGCTCCAGAGTCCCTACCTTTTGTTTTCTGCCCCTGCTAGTATAACTTGTTTACCTACCTTTTTATTACCAAACACGAAATTTTAGATGCCATAAAATGTTGGCTGTTCCCAAAAGGGGCCTAAAGCAAAGCATCAGTTATGTTGCTCCTGGAGTTCATGTGTGCAAGGGCAGAAATGTGCTCTTTGCATGGCCGAAGCCAAACTGTACATTAATCAGTGCCAAAAGTCTTATGTAAAAGGTGACCCATTCCAGCATTTTTTAGGAATTCATCTGGTTTAGGAACTCGATTACTTCTCAATCTCTGTCAGCATGAAGAGATGTCTCCAAAATCTCTGTCAGACAGAATTACTGTTGTTCAGATACCCCCAGCATGAAGTAACTGAATCGCTCTTCCTTGCCTGGGTATCATTTTATATAAAACAGGACACCTGGTATCATAATATGAAAAATCTGGTGGTATTTGCACGGCAATCTGAGCACAGAGGAGCTGCTGTGGCTTTAATAAGCTGTGCCACTGTTTGCCTTGAACGCTGCTGGGCGGATCAGATGAGAGTGGCCTCACCAGCAGGTGCCTTGAGCACCAGATACCTTGCCAGATCACTGTGGGATGCTGATGAAAACATGGTGTTATGCATTGTCCGCAATCCTGCTAGCAGGCTCTCTTATAGGATTATTATCTGTTTGTTTGGACAGGGAAGAAAATATCCTTTGCTTGAAGCAAATTGCCTCATGGTTTGTGTTGTGATACAAGGTGATTATATATCCCTGAAGGCTGCAACTGATTTTAGTTGCAAAGTTGCTATTCCTCTCTGTTGGTCTTACAGAAAAATGCATGTTTTGGTGGTGCTGTGGTAAAGGTAGGGCAGGATACTTGGCAAGGCTAGAAAGTAGCCTGCCCCTGGGAAAAGTCCTCCCACTTCAGCAGGAGTCCTCTGTATTTTGCTGTAATAACCCCATAGGGTGAGAAGCACCACCTGGGGGAATGCTGTTCCCCTTTGTTCCTGTCCGAGGCCCATCATGTCAATGGGTCTTTCTTCTTCCCCCTCCTCCTGCCCCCACCAGGTCGGGCACCAAGTGTGCATCACTGCCTGTCCCAGCTAAACCCTCCCAGCTAATCCCAGCACCCAGCAGGTTGGAGGTCCTGCGAAGCCAGGAGGCAGCTGCTCAGCCTACAGGCTGCTGTAGCTTTGCAGGATCATGTATTGGGCTCTCCAGATGATGGGAAATGCACATGGACTTTGCAGGTGAAGGCCGGTCAGTGAAACATGGTTGTCTTATGCTTGAAATTAAGTACATTTTTCACTTGAAATCAAAGCTCATGGTAGCAGAACTGGGATGTTCCTACAACAGCATGGAGGATCTAGTGATTATCTAAGTGAGGAATCAATACCTCCATTTACTTATTAGTACACATCTGTCAAATGTCCAACAACGTGAATACCCTATTTAAGTATTTTCTCCAGGCATAAACCAACCTTTTTAAAATTACTTTTTCCTTGTTGAAAGTGTTGTTAATTAATACTTTTATTGTCCTCCCCTGTGATTTGCTTTCTCTTAATTACCAACAGGAGCAACACAGGAGTGCTCCATTGCCTGTACCAAAATTAATCTGACTTCCTCCGAATTGCACTGAATAATCCACATGGCTTTGCCTTCAGGTACTAAGTGGGAAATGCTGCTTTATGAGGCCCTCTGTGTTCACAGAATCACAAAATGTCTTGCATTGGAAGGGACTTTCAAAAGTTCGCTAGTCCAATCCGCCTGCAATGAGCAGGGACATCAGCTAGATCTGATTGTTCAGAGCCCCATCCAGCCTGACCTTGAATGTTTCCAGGGATGGGGAAAGTATTCCAGTGTTTCACCGCCCTCACGATAAAAAATTTCTTCCTTATATCTAGTTTGAATCAACCCTCTTTCAGCTTAAAGCCACTACTCTTGTCCTATCCCAACAGGCCCTACAAAAGAGTTTGTCTGCATCTCTCTTATAAGCCCCCTTCAGATATTAAAAGGAATTTCAGTATGAAGTATTTCAGGGTGGATTTATGCAGATGGGAATGGTCTGAGGGCATGGATGTCCCGGCAGGAACCTGGATGAGGGGTGCAAACTTGATGCAAAAGCCCCTTAACTCCAGAGTGGGGGGGCAGCAGCATCCTGATGCTGGTGTGTGGGGTCCCCCGGCTCTCACAGGGCTCTGGAAGGCATCCCAGAGCACGCAGGCTGGCAGAGCACTAAATAAGCATCTTGTTGGCTCCAACATCCCAGAAAGCACTGTCGGGTTTCTTTCTTTCCCTCTTTTGTTCAGCCATATGAAAAAAGCGGTCTGAGCAAAACTGAAAGTCCCTGTGGGGAAATACCAGGTTTACTATATCATTCAGTATTGCCCTGATTGAACAAAAATACTTTGTTTTGTTTTGCCTTTTAAAGCTTTTGTAATGCCAGGCTAAACCACTGATTTTCATTTAGACACACTGGTATTTCTCATACTTAATTTCTGACTTTTGCATTTTCCTGTTGTGGTTCAGAATGGAAAATGTAACAGCATTGATTCATAGAAACACTTGAATCATCTTACTCTATCCCCCCTTTCTCAGCATAAATCTGCCATGTTGGATCACAAAACCAGTGTTCATTCTGTTACATCTCACAGACACAACAGTCTTTGAAGGTTACTTTGCTCTATGGAAGCTCATCCATTTCATAGGCTCCCTATTATTTTCTGCTTGGACAAATTAGACACGTCATTTTGTGTTTTGAAATTGCTGCTGCTGCCAGTGTGAGGAAATAGCCTGTGTGGGGATGCCAAGTCCAGGTGGGAATGCTGCGGGATTATGGGCAGACACTCAAGGCCCTGCTGCTCTGCCCTGATAGCAGGTATCTTTGTGTGTAGAGCCTGCAGGGTAACTGGATTGTTGGTAGATGCAACTCGAAATAAGCATGTGCAAGCTATGGAGCACAGGAAATTCCCCTGGCCCCACACTCTGTTTGATGATAAATCCTAGCAAACATTGTGGCAAACCCCTCAGTGCAAAACTGCACCACAGGGAGAAATGAGGCTTTTTATTTTTCCCTATTTAGCAAGGTTTTTCCCTTTTTGTGTAAGAAGTTTTAATATTAAAATCTTACCTAAACCACCTAACTTTAGTGTTTCGCATAGCAACTGCAGCCTGGGAGGCACAATCAGGTCCTTTTTAGATTCCCATGTAATAAGCTACTAGACAACAGCAAATAAAATGAAAATGTGCTGTTTAATTCATAAATTCTTCATCTCTGTCAGGGCTGATGTTTTTTAATATTGCCACCCCCAGTCATTCTATTATCAGAGGGAAAAACCAGGAAGCCAAATTTCTTTTCATCATTACTCTCTCTGACTTTGAAAAGGACACCAAGTGTTCTTATACATGGAAATGTGCCTGACGGCTTTGACTGTTCATGAGCTAAGTCCCCTGTAGTCTCTGGGATATCCCTGGGGCAAGCTTAATACAAATGTAGGTAGCAGAGTGAGTTTTTGTCTTTGTCCAGCTGTGCAGGCACACATCTGCTGTTCTCAGGCTTACTGCCAATCATTACAGCTCTTACTGTTCATTTATCCTTGTAGGGGAAGAAAGCACCCAAGACAATCTCCTGCTAAGAGAAAGCAGAGCAATCATGCAAAGATGGAGTACTGCCACTATTTCTGCTACTTATTTTTTAATCTATCTGATGTTACTGGCACAGTGGCAGGCATAGCAAGTAGGTTGGAGATTAAAAAGCATGCAAAAATTACATTAAACGTTGTGTTGTAGCTAAATTTGCTGAAAACCCATTTGCCCTTGCTCCACATTATATCATTCAAACTAGACAAAGAGACTCTAGAGGGTACTGGCAGATTCGCCCCTCCTGCCTCTTGCCATCCTCCAAGGTCATTTTAAACAGGCCAGGAAAGCGCACTAGAAGATACTGCAGGGAACAATCCTGCTTTGGCAGGAAAATGCACTGTAAAAATCTACCTGCTCATTTCCACCTCCAGTTTCTGTGATCTAGACGACTGGCAAAACCCCTTGGTATATTTGTTTTGGTAGTATGTAAATACTAGGTCTGCCTGCTTAGGCAATGCCGCCTGTTCATACTACGGATGAGAGCAATGTGTGCAGCTGGCATTTCCCAAGTTATGTTTGCTTGCCTGTTAAGTCCAACTTGGAAATGCAAAGGAGTGCAAAGGGTTAAACTGATAAAGCCCATCATCTGGTAGCACAAAAATGGGAGGCTTTATAGATGAGCACCCAGGGGGTTATTACTGGAAGACAAAACTTATCAAGGAAAATAGTTCTGATGAACAGTTTTGTCTCTTATTTCCCGAAGCACCTGTCATCCAGCTTGGCTTTATCACAATGAAATAACAATTGGCTGCACCACTCCTTTACTATTTTCATTTGAGTTTCTCTGAAGTGATTCTCCAGTGAGGGATTTCCAAAAGCAAGATTCTAACAGGATGAAGAAAATAATTAGAGCGTCTTTTGAAAGGTTGCCTTCTTGCATCAAATGTAGGCTGTGAGACAGCTCAGTGATAGGGGGGTGCTCCTGGGGGTGCTCCTCCAACTGCTTGTGCGAGGTTGTCCTGCAAATGCCCCAGCCAGGGAGGAGCTCCTTCCCAGGCAAAACTCCTGATCAGTGGCTCCTCCCACAGAAGTGCTATCTGCCTCCAGAAGGACAGTGTGGATATGACCAGGGTGACCGTGTCCACAGTCCACAGCCAGAAGACATGCTTTTACTGTCACTGCCTGCAGTGGAAGCACATCGTAGCTGTTATGAGAGAGGCAGATCAAGGCCTCTCAGACCCACACAAGCTTTGCACCAGACAGATGCCATGAAAGTGGCTGGAGCAATTTTCTGCCCTCAAGGATACTGCCAGCTTTTTCCATCCCAACAACCATGACAGGTATCAGGAGACCAACAGGGAAAGAGCAGGACGAAGCCTTAATCTTTGCCAGCAGTTTCTTTCTTTGTTCTTTTTGGTGCTGGGCTGCCCACGTCAAGCTGATGAACTGCTCAAAAAAGGTAAATATCGCTTTCATCTCTTCCTTGAGTTAATCATGCCAAACCACAGGAAGGCAGGTAATAATTCAAGATTAGCAATACCCTCATAAAGCTCACATTATTATGGCAGATATTAAAGAATAGCAGCATGCCACAAAACTCAAACACTTTAGCTTCCACCTAATCCCTCGGTGATTAAACCCCAGACAGCAGAAGGAATTTCACATAGTATCTTCAAATCCAGCATAGTTGGAATGATGCAGATGAATCTAATTTAATCCGTCTTTGTTTCTTACTCCTGACTGTGGAAACAGAATGAAAAGCAGAAAGAAAAATCAAACAAAAGGTGAGATGCCAGAGCAGCTATGGATTTAAGTTTGCAAAGGTCCATGCTAGGTCATCATATATTACAAATAGGCTTAACAACATACACTGTCAAAAGAAGAACTTTAAATAAGCCAGAAAGACCCAATGGGCCCAATTTTACAAATGCTTTCATAGAATCACAGAATCAATTAGGTTGGAAAATACTCTTAAGATCACTGAGTCCAAACCTTAACCCAGCACTGCCAAGTCCACCACTAAACCATGTCTCTGAATGACACATCTACTCATCTTTTAAATACTCCCAGGGATGGTGACTTCATCACTTCCCTGCGCAGCCTGTTCCAATGCTTGACAACCCTTTTGGTGAAGACAGTTTTCCTAATAACCAATCTAAAACTCCCCTGGCACAGTTGAGGCAATTTCTTCTTACCACTTGTAACTTGCAACCGACCCCCACCTCTCCATCCTTCTTTCAGGTAGGATGAGTACAGTATTTCACAGGACATTAAGTTCTCACAGCAGTACACTCAAGTATGCATTTAAGCACTTAACATGAAAAAGTAACTACCTACATTCTCTGGTACATTCTTTGAAGAAGTGAGCAGCACTGGGATGCTGCAGAGTGGAAAGAGCAACCTCCTCAAACTCATTGCAGGAATGAATATGTGGCTTTCTTTAATTTGAGATTGTGAGCAGTTGACAACTTTCTACAGGCCATCCTTCCTTGTTTCCCAGGGGATTTCTATAACCTAGGAATTGCATGTTATCAAGCAGTAGGACTCAAAATCATCTGAAATCTTGGCAGTGTTTCTTTGGTTGGATATCTATTGGGATTGCACCATCCTGTATCCAGTTACAAATGGAAGGGTGCAATCCTTGAAAAAAGAAGTTTGGTATAAATGTCTCATTTGGTCCTTGTTGTGTGTTCCCCAATAACTGTTGAATAGAGAAAGATTTTCAGTATTTATGCAATTTATCCTAGGATAATGTACAAAATGCTAGAGGGCTGAAAGAGAGGGGCAGCTATGGGCACTTCTCATAAGTACTCACTGACCATAAAATGTCCATGAGTTCCCAAGCACAGGCAGCTCCTGACAGAAACGTTTGAGCACTGTGCTGAGCAGGGTGCAGTGAGGACACGCACCCAACAATCACCCCAAACTGTGGCAGGGTGCTTGCATCCACCAAGGCCCATTGAACCAAGGCATCCCTGCAAGGAATCAGTGGCTGCAGGTCTCATCTCACAACCTGTCCGCTGCAGGATGAAGGGTGGTGCTGCGTCACGGAAAACGTGCTGCTGTTGGAGCAACCATGTTAAAAATGAAAGTGGAATTGAATGCCATAAACTGCCTCCTCTTGCCAGATGTCAGCCCCAAGGGTTGTAAATCACAGAGGAGGCTTCAAGTAGGTACTTGCTCAGTTGCCACCTATTGCTGGGCTGAGGGTGGTGGTGTCACCCACACCATCTCCTCCCTGGCAGAGCAGCTGGTGAGGCACAGTGACAGCCACAGCAGGGAGGGAAGGGATTACAGGGAAGTCATGGGGATTACTCACATGTAATCATCTGCAAGGAGAACCCAGTTTCAAACATGTGAAGTTGGCAACAATGATGGTGGTTGCATACAGTTTTCCATTATATGTTCCTGGTCAAGCTGCTTCTAGTTTTAACTTTGGGTTCTTTAGTTTCCACACTTGTTCTTTGCCTTGGGCTGACATTTTTATTTATTTATTTTTTAAGCTGGCAAAATGGTTGAACTATTTCTGAAAGATGTTGGAGAAAATGGTATTACTGTGTGACACTTTAATCTATTTGCATCTCTGTATTCAGTTTCAATTGATTCAAGCTTTTGAGTACATGTGAAAGGGTTTAGTGCTTTCTTTTTTCTTCTCTCTTTTTCTGTCCTTATAAAAATCTGTTGGCCCCACTGCAGAGACAAGCTTTGAAAAACTGCTGCTTTGGGGGGGGGAAGGTGTGCTTTTTCTGTTTACTCCTATCCCCCCCTCACCTCCCAAGGTTTGTCGCTAAGATCTTTAAGTATCTTTTATACCTGGTGTGGCCTTGATTTCATCTCGGAATAGTTCTTATCTAGTGACTGCGCTCAGCGTGCTCACTTAGTCTCCTGTAAGGGGAGCAGACTGAAAGCTACCGATAAGGCACAGTGGCAACTACATTAAATTCTCCATACGTTTTTGATTTGAAAACGTGCTGGGCAGGAGCTGGGGAGGGAGATGGGAGAGATACATCCTAACGGAAAGATTCACTTCTTTGTGCTGCAGGCCGTATTTCTGAGCAACGCTTCCAATTATCTCCCTCGGGAGGCAGATTAGCATCAAGCCCTAAACCCTCTCCATTTTGTGGTGGGGTGCGCGGGCAGGCTGGGCAAGCTCGTGTCTCGCACAGAGCCGCGACCGCCTGGCTGCAGCCGGACGGGACTACACCGACCCCGGACTCAGCCGAGGGTACCGAATTCACCCGCATCGCTGACAGCGCTGGTGGGAACACCGGTGGGATGGGAGGGGGGCACCGCGGGGGGCAGGGGGCTCAGGGGGGTTGCCGTGCTCATGTCCACCGGCCGCTCCGGAGCCACCGCGTTCTACCCGCTCACCGAACGCTCGCCACCTTCAGCCGCGCTGAGGATGCGCGCAGGGCCTGGCTTGAGCCGCTGCCGCGGGAGTTCTGCGGCTCCATCGTTTCCTTGTTTGCTTTGGGGTTAGAAGAAAAACAAATATATAGAAAAAAAGAAAAATCCAAACTTTTTCCACCACCACCCCCATCCCCCCGCCAGCAGGGACGGCAGCGAGCGCCGGTGGGGCGGGCGAACCCCCGCAAGCGCGCAGCCCCGCGGAGCCTCCTCTCCGCGCTGCCCCGTTGGCCCCGCACTTCCTGCCCGCCGGCGGCTCGGCGGCGGCCCGGAGAGGCGGGCAGGGCGATACCAAGTGGCCCGGCTGGGCGGGAGCGGCGGCGGGCGGGCCGCCCCTGCGCGGGGCTCGGCGCTGCGCACGTCGCGGGGCGGCCGCGGAGCAGCGGCGCGGTGCGGTGCGCTCCGCCCTCGCCCCCCCGGAGCGGCCGCTGCCCCGCCGGGGAAGTTGAGCTCCGTTCCTCGCTCTCCCCGGTCCCTCGGCGACGGCTCCTTCCTCCCCCTCCCTCCAATGCGCCTCCCGCTCATTTCCTCTTTTCCTCCCCGCTCGCCGCCGCTCCGCAGGCGCGCGGCTCGACCGGGCGCCGCCGCGGAGTTGTAGCTCCCAGGAAGCCGCCGCGCAGTCGCCGCCTGTTTCAGGCCGCCGCGGGACCCTGCTCTGACAGCCGGGTAAGGGGCTGAGGCTGCCCCGCCGCTGGCCGCGGAGCGGCGCGGAAACTTTGGCGGGGCGGCGGGAGACCGCGCTGCCCTCCCTGCCGTGGGGAGTGTGGAAGGGTGGAGGTGGGGAGCGGGGTGAGGAGGCTTTAACCGGCTGCTGCAGGGGTAGGTTTGCGGAGCGAGGGTGGGAAGGATCCCGGCTGGATTGGGGGTGCGGAGCTCTCCGCACATCTGTTACTCCCCCGCGGGGAGCGGAGCGGGGCGGGGCGCGCCGGGAGCCCCCTTAGCAGCCCGGGGACGGGGAGCGGGACCCCCGGCCCCGCCGCCCTGAGGCTGCGGTGACAGCTCCCGCCGCGCCCCGAGCCGTGGGAGCGCCAGCGCTTTCACCTTCCCTCGGAAAAAACGCGTATGTGCGTATCTGTGTGTCTTTGTATGTGCGTGTGTGTGTATCTGTGCGCATATATACATGTGTGCGTTTATATACATGCAGCCCGCGTGTTTATCTGCGGTGTATGCGAGTCTCGCAGATGATGAAGGGGGTTACGCAGCTAAGCTTTATGGTGGTTAATGGTTTACCCGGCGAAGTTCCCGCCGCATGAATGTTGCAGGGCGTTTTGAGTCAACTCCTTGAGAGCCGGACTTCCTACTTGCCACCCTCCCAAACAACATCTAAAAATGCTGGCGTTTGCCTCTGGTGAGTAGGATTTTTCGGCTGTCATCCTCTGGGAGATGTCTGGGGTGCACTGGAAGCCGGATGGCTGCAGCTGAGGTCACCCCGGTTCCCTGAATCCGTGTCTGCCAGCCATAGTTTGCATCGGGCTGCTGGGGAACCTGCAGGAGTGCGGAGCTCCAGCGTGCAATAGCTGCTGGAGTACCGAGAATCACAAGAAATAGGGGATAAAACAAGGCAAGTGTATTTACAAGTAAGTTTCCATGAAATAAGTTCCTGCTCAGTTTGGGAAAAGGTCATGTAATGCATCATCTGGAGCAAAGGGCTGACTGGGAACAGCAGCTGGGTGTTCAGTAGATCTGTGTCTTCTGCTTGCTGCTGGGTAATTTATACCTTTATGACAAAATCATGATTTTTTTTCACAAGAATACTTAGCAGCAGGCCCTGGAACGGAGTGTTACCCTGTAATCCCATTCACAAGTGAAAATCTGGAGGGGAGATTAGATTTTCTCTGTGGGGAAAAGAAAGAAAGTATCAACTACTCTTTCCCCAAAATACTCCCCAGTTTTCCCAGTAGGAGCAGTTTGTTGCAGTGTCAGGTTCAAAAGCTCTTTTTGCCTGAGATGGAACTGCAGCAAAGACCAAAGGGTTATTTCAGCAGGGCACTGGCATGAGAGCACTGTCCTGCATGGGGTCCCACCAGCATCATCTGGTGCTTGCCATGACAGCCAGGGAGCAGAGCTGGAAAGGAGCCTTCTCTGGGGCCAAATACCCATCTCGCTCCTGGTCCCTCAACTCTTCTCAGGTGCTTGGCTCAGGAGGATTCTATTTGGGTGAAAGATCTTACAACTGCATGTGTTTGGTTTCAGGTAGTGTGGTGAGGCGTGGGGGACAGGGCAGATCATCTCCCCGCATCTTCCCTTTGGTCAGGTGAGGAGCTGATGCCTAGCTAGCCAGACACATCGACTCTTCCTGATACCTGTTTTCTGTTTGTCTCTGTTTCTTGTCTTGAATTTTGGATTTCTGTGTGTAGAGGAGAAAGTGTAGGAAATGGGAAGGAAAAAAAGCATGTGCTGCTATAGAGTAGCTGTCGCAATGCTGGCAGCAGCTCAGCTGAGGAGTCAGCTATGCTGGCAAAAAAAGTGTGTTTTGTTGGCACAGCTTAGCGCATTCAGGGAATTGCAAGGGTGAGGAGAGTTCTGCGAGCTGCAGGAGTAGGGTTTGCGCTTGCAGCTGGATGCTTGCACGAGCAGGAACTTGTGTAAGGGTAGACAAGCCTCTTGCGTTCTCAACTCTGGCTGTCTCTGTGCAGGCACAGGCAATGCTTTGCTTTCAGCTGGCACTGTGGTGCCTCCTCTGCCACCCGAGTGCATGGGCATGGTTGTTGGAAGACTATGGTAGAGATTACTTGGTAGCCTAAGCAACATTGAACTTGGATTATGACCCTGCAAAAGAACAAAACAGCAAAAGAGGTGAAAAAAAAGGAGAAAGAAAGCATGTGATTTGTGATTAGAAATGGTTGCAATTTAAAATACTCATGCAATGGGATTTATTTTTCTGTCCAAGCAAGACAATATTCTTCTGAGTGTCAGTTACTTTGACATGAGACAAGAATGCTGGTGAATGAAGGGGGCAGTTGTGAATTAAATGTTGGGTATATTGTTGGGTTTTTTTTCTTGCTTTTCATGATGTGAATCCATAGGGAATGAGGTTGTGCTGTCTGCATGTGCAAGGTGCACTGATACGGGAAGAGGATCTCACACTTTTCCAGAGAACTGCTGGCCTTTCTTTCAAGCATGACTTTTGGGGCAGATCCAGTAACAAATGCAATGTTTTCCAGTGAGTGGAAGAAAAACAGACCTTTTAAAAAAAAATAAGTGTGTTTTTCCTCATGTTCCTAGGATGCTTCCCATAATGTCTGTATGTGGGATCAGTTTCTTTGTTGTCTGTATTAGAAAATCGTGTGTGTCCAACTTCAGTATCTTCATGGAGCTTAACTCGGACTGAAGTTAAATTTCTTTCATCAAGAAGTGATTTATCTTAGCTCATGTTTACTGTATTACTGTATTGTGTGGGATACTACCCATGGATTGTGGAAGGATTTGCTCCTGCAAAATTGTTGGGGTTTAGCCTTAATGATCAGGAAATGTCTTAAATCAATGCTTGAAATTTCTGTTGTTCCAATAATCCCGCACCATCCTGAGAGGATAATAAATGCAAACAGTTATCTTCAGTTCATCAGCCTTTAGCTGTATAAAAGCTTTCACAGGTTGGTCATGTTCTGCTAACCTGGTAATTAACCCATTGATTTCTGCATTTCTTGACTCCCCCAGATAAATTTCTTCTGCCTATTGTCACACTCCAATAGCAAAGTAATTGTGAAACCTTCAACAGTGAGGGCATATACTTCATGAAGGAGCTCCTTACCTTACCTCCAGAGTCTTTCAATGGGTAGGAGAGAACATTCTTCAGCTGAGCCTCCTGGAAATGTGACCTTTCAGGAAGTTCAGTGTTACATTGCTTAATGACTGGGAGACTCAGACTATGGGATGAATTATTCATTCTTCTGCACTGATTGCACTGGAATTGGAAGGCAGGAGTGGATCCATCTCATAAGCTAAGAAATATTTCAGTTCTTCTGGATTGCACTGCATGAAATGCTCCTTTATTAAGAAATACTGCTTATAATTCACAGCGTACATGTGTGAATACCATGGTGGAAGAGATGGCAGCGGTACTGTGACTGTTTCAGTGTTTCTTGTCCTCTAGGTGTATATCTTTTTAAAGTCAAAGAAAGCAGCAAGTAGTTTAAGGAAGTCTCCCTGGTGATCTGTGTTAGTTGAGATACTGTGGTAACCCTCGCTGGCTGCATTCCATGCAAAAGATGCTGGCTACAACCTAGTCAGCTTTTCTCTTCTCTTGCATGCCACATTTCCTGATGATCAAACTGCCTGTAGCAAGCAACACAATCTACTTGAAATCTGTCTGGGGAAAAAAAGCCTAACCAAAGAGTAACAAAACTTAGACATAGCTGTAGTTACATACAGTTCATGGTCCAGCCTTTGTGACCTTCTGCCAGGGGTTTTTTGTGACATTTACAAAAGTATTTTATCCTTATTTTCTTTTTCTGTGCTCTATTTTCAAGGGAGATCAGGCTGCCTAAATAGGAAAGGGTGCAGCTGTGTAAATGCGTATTTAACAGCTGGGGGTGGGAAAAGAAAGATGCTTGCTAGTGTTGCAGTTCCTGAAATCCTGATGTAGTCAGAGGTATGTTCTGAGCCGATGGTATCCCTTTAAATATTCACTTGGGTTGGAAAACGCTGGATTAGGATAACAGGGGTGCCTGGAGACTTCAAGGGTGGAAGGCACAGCTCGCACCTACAGAGACGCTTGCTGTAACGAGGCGTACTGAGATCCTGACATGCGTGCCAAGAGCGACAGCTAAACTTGGTCATCTGGTTTAGCAATTAAAGTGTGTTTTTGTTTTGGACAATGGATTTATTGTAATGAATTAACCGGACTGGTCAGAGTGGCAGAGGGGTTTGTTTTTGATTCCCCAACCATGCAGCATGCCAGCATCAGGAATGTACTTCCCACCTGTGGAAGTGCAAGAAGCATTTCATCCTGAGTTCCCCCACGGAGAAGGGAGCACTCAAGTGTGCCTTCTGGTGCGCAAACCTCAAATTCTTGTCATGTCTTGAAAATATAAGCGTATGATGGATGGTATAGCTTGGCCATGGGATAAGGAAATACATTATGCTGAGGCTTGAAAGTTGGCACGTCTCATGCAAAGTCATTTTAGAATAGGCAGGGGTGGCGGCAAGTGGGAGGAGAAGGAAAAGAGATGCCTTCAGGGAGGTGGGAGCCAGCACACAGGCGTGCTGCAAGGCTTCCTCACTGCTTCTTGTTCAGCTCTGCTCCACAAAGGCTGGTGTGTCTGTGCAGAAGGGATGCTTTCCCTTGCTCACAGGTAGCAGGATTTTTTCCTTTCCCCATTTCTTATTTTCCTTCCTTTCTAAAGGGCACTTTGCACAGGATGCTCTGTTCTTGGCAGCTCACCTGTGGTGTGAGGGGAGAAAGCTCACTGCTTTCGGCCATGCTGCAGATAGCCGCCGTCAACACCAGCTAGCATTTGCAGGGCATTCTTTCCTTTTCTCTTTAGTGAAGCTTCTATTGTAGCAGGTAAATGGCATTTCTCCAAAGACTGCTCATTGTCTTTCTTACAGCTTACCTGGGGAGAAGCAGACTTCCCTTTGGAGGACAGTATGGGGCTGGTTGATGCTAACTGCTTGTGCATGAGAGGGGAGTGGGATTTACAAAGGAAGACGCTGTGGATACATCGCCATCAGCACTGACTCTAATCATGAAATGTGTGTTCAAAAGAAAGCAAGTGCACTTCGCAGTGCTTTGGAAAGGGTCTAGAAGTAACATCTGTTAAGTATGTTAGAAGATGCTTGAAAACCGTGTATCCCCTTCACCACAGCTGGAGGGAAGGCGAGAGCTTGAAATGTAGGCCTGAGAGCACAGGCCTGTCAGGAGCTGCCTGGCCGGTGGGTACTGCAGGCCGCTGCCTATCCTCGTCCTGCAGTGGTCAGAGCACCATCCCGGAATGATCTGGGGCTTCTGCTATTCCTTCCAGTTTCCAGTTTGAGTTTCTGCTTTGATGGTCAGTACCCCTGTGTCTTGTGTGGCCTCTCTCCTCTCCTGGTGTCTGTCTTCTAAAGCTCTTGTACCAAGAGAGCTGGAGTTGCTGTACAGGGGCGAGGGGAGAAGAAAGCAGACTCAGCATAGAAGGCCTTCTGTGATCAGACACTATGATTTTTGCCAGGCTGAGTTCTGCTGCTCCTGAGGTCATGTATGTCAGCTTTGCTGCACAGGGGCTCGGGGGGGCTTTCTAGAAAATGGATTTGTGTGTGTGTAAGAGTTTAGTAAAGGAGGCATTTACACAAAATAAACGGGGGTAGGAATGCAGGCGTTTGTCAGTCACCTTTTCATGGCCAGTCTCTGAAAGCCAGAACCAGTTAAGTGGGAGTGAGCATGTGCCTCTCTCCTGGCCTTGCACAATGAAGCCTGCTGATAGCTACATCCTGTGGAGGGTGGCAGGCCAAGCCTGTCCCTGGTTAAACAGCCTGATTAACCTCAATCCCGTGGCAAATGATTCCCCTTGGCTCAGTTAGGTTTGGTGTGAAGCAAACCCACTGAAATCAGTTGTGGGAAACCGTTTCAGTTGGCTCCCTTGGCATTGGTAACCCATCAGCTGGGTTTTTTTCTGGGTGCTGTACCCTCAGTGATGGCTGTGCCCACTGCTCAGGTTGTCAGGACAGGAGTTTGGTCTTTGCATGTGTGCCTGTCTCCCCAGGGAGCACCATGTGAGCCTGGGGCTGCTGCACTTCTCCACACCAGGCTCACCCCAGCAGCAGCAGCTCTTCCTGAGCCATGCCAGGGCTCTTCTGAGGTTTTTAGGAGATGTATCAAAAGATCTATATTTTTTAATGGAAATTGGATTTCATTCCAGCTCTGCGTAATTTAAGCTGTGGTAGCAGTCTGAAAGCAAATGAGAATGAGCTCTGTAGACTGCAGCCACAACTTTCTGTTCTGCTCATGTTATACTTCTTAAATTGACATTCATTCCTAAATCTGTTCCTGAAGTTCTGTTACTAAGAGCTGTGTTTTTCCTGGGAGATACACAAAGTGAGGGAAGATCACCCTTAATTTTTAATTCATCCTCTAGCTCTCTTCTCCCATCTTCTTAAGGATGCTCTGAACCTGCAGGCTGACTTGCTCAGCCAGGCTTGTCTGCTGGGAAACCACCTGATGCTGGTGGCCCTCTGCAAAAAAGCAAAATGTATCTGATACTGTTCAGATTACAGCAGCCTCCCAAAGCAGCTTGCATAGGAGGAATCTGTGACTCCAGTAATGTCTCCCTGCCAGCCAGGAGGAGGAGAGGAGTCTTTGCAGGAGAAAATCACATCGCTGATACCTGCCAAGGTATGGCTGGATCAGCCAGAATAGAGAACCAAAGCAGTTGCTGTGCCTGTCACAGGAGGGGGTCTCTGTTCTGACAGAATGGCTTACTGCACATAGGTTTTGCCAGATTTGAGCTTCTCAGCTGCACCGACTGTGATTTCTCCTCTCAGATCAACTGCTTGCCCGTGTCTTTCATCACCTCTGATGGTTACTGTTGGTGGGCTTTTTGCAAGGTGTGTGCTGCAGCTTCCCAGAAGTCCTGTCCCTTAAATAAGGCAAGCTGTTACGAACTGACAGCACCAGGAACAAGTCAATGTACTGAGTGCTTGGATTTATGAGTGTAATTCAGAAAGCATAGTTTGTAAGTGAATGTGCCCTTGCTGGCTATTTCCACAGCTCTGGCTTGTTGCAAGACACAATCAAGGATATTCTTCTTAGCTTAGCTGTTATATTCTGGGGACTGAGAGCTTCACAGCCAGCCCTTGGCTACTCCTTGTGCTGGGACATGTAGAGCTAGGTGCAAGCTGCATCTTGCTTCCAAGCTTTGTTTTCAGATGCTTGGTGCCCATGGCAGGTGCTGGGGTTTTGTATTCCTCATTAATGGCCTTGATAGCTTTTTATGCTTAGTGGGGAGGCACATCTCTAACAGAAGTGTTCTGCCACACTTGCCCTGTTTCATGCAAGCACTGCAGGAATGTTTTTTGGGAAATTTTAATATTCTTGAGCTGTATGCATGCAAAAGGCTGGGCTGACTATGGAATATTCGTGACTGCTCAGGGGCTTGTAAGGGGCATGCCTCCTGGTGTAGCAGTCATTAGACAGAAATGTGAACTGCATGTGATTTTTAAGTGCCATGAGGGGTTGGGTCAGTGTTGTGCCTCCTGATATCTATGCAACCACACTTGGTGTCCTGTGCCTGGTGTTCAGGCAGACTGATGTGAGGAGGATGCGTAGGCACTGGGGAGAGCAGTGCTGCAGGCTGAGCTCCTCAGCCTAGCCACCATTGCTGCCTCTGTGTGTGGCAGTGTTTGTGACATCACCATGCCAGGTTCTGCGGCTCTGACAGGAGCTCGTGGTTCAGTGTGGTGCAAGGTTTGCAGGGTGCTCACTTGCTATCGCCAGTCTCCGCTCCTCCACCAGCTCACTCTGCTGTCCACGTCAAGCTGTGGAGATGCCAGCCTCCATTTAAACCCATTTCTTAATGTCAGTCAGCAGTAGAAGGGGAGGGGAAAATCCCTAACCAAAGTAGCAATGGTGACAGATCCTGAAACATAGACTTCAAGGTGGTCACCCATCAGTCTTCTCCAGGTGCCTGGTTTTACGCAGGCTGTGTGACTCCCACCAAGTACGAAGAGGAGGGGACTTCAGTGGGACAGCCCGTGCCAAGGTAAGCTGTGGGCTGTGGGAGGCTGTTCTGATCGACCCAGGAAGGCCCATCAGCCTGGAAAAATCTTTATCACCCGAGGTTGATATTTTAGAGCCTCTAAAGCCATGATGGATGTGTGCAGGAAGTTTTGCTCTTAATGTTGCTTTTCCAGCTCTGTGGAGGTTAACAAGACACTGGTGTGTCTGGTTTTTGCTTTGCTTTCAAGGTGGTTTTCCCCTTGTAATTATAGAGATGAGAATGTGTAATTATTTTTAAATTAATAAATGATCTGCCTAGGGGCACTAGTTTGTGATAAACTCAATTTAAATGCAGCTGCATTTATTATGTAGCGTAAAAGAGCCTCAATATGCAGAGAGGGTTGAGGTTATATGAGGCACCTTGTCTGTGCCATAACAGCATTTATCACTGTAATTTTGTTTTTGAATAAATTCAGGCTTCATTCAGTCCTTGGAAAGTGTTTGAACTCTTTTAACTACAATGTTATGTGCCTCCACCTGGTATCTTAGCTGGTACAAGTTCAGAATCTCCTTTGGTAAAAGGTAGTTAACACTATGTCCTGCATAGCTGCGCAGAAGATCTTATTTTAGCAGATACCTTTCTTACCATATCCTTCCTTATTCAGTCTATCCCTCCCAAATCGTTATTGTGTAACTTGAATGTAATGTTTAGTTTAAAGCATCCTGTGAAGCAGAGAAATGCAACAGAAAAGGATGCTAAAAAGGGAAAGAGAGAAACTTCCTGGATGATGAATGTGTAATGACATAATTTAGTTAATTGTACTGAAAAAAAGTTTAAAGGAGGAAATAGAGTAAATAAGTGGCACTGTTCTGTCCCCAGCGGCATATATCCTTTTTACCTGTCAGCTGACTGCTTGTGTACAAGTCAGACCAGGCAGTATGTGGCATTTGTAAATAGTGTTTTTGGAAGAAAACTTGACCAAAACAACCCTGCAATTCAATAATGGGAAAATATGTAGGTGAAAATAATTCATCTTGTTCTGACACCTGAAATTATGTTAGAAAATGTAATTCTTTTAGTCAGCAGAGTGAGTTTTCATACCTTCCCTTCTTTCATGCAACTTCTAGGGAAACTTAGTACAGTATGTGACCTTACTTTGGCAATCAGTTCTGTGTAACATCGACTTACCCAGCCTGGCTTCTAGTCTTAGCCCTAGTGCTGTCTTGAAAAAAAGCCTTTGCTTACCCTTGTATTTGTAAAGCTTCCTTACACTGTGGTGGTTTTCTTTTCATTGTTTCTGTGGAACCCAAGTTTGGGGTGTGTTTAATAAGCCAGAGAGCTTTGCTTGTGTAAAACGGTGCTAAGGACTTCAGATATTAACAACTCCTTCAATTGGGTGGAGGAGATGTTTAGACAGCTTCCTCATCCCTCTGAAGTGAGCACAATATGGGCATCCTCAGTGGCCAAAGGTTGTCAGCCAGCTTGTGAGAGGGTCTATTAGAAGGAGGGACTGGAGCCAAACCTAGGTGTAGTATAAAAATGCAGTCTTCAGCTTTGGGTTGAGCAAAACAACTCCAAAGCCAGGGGAATTGTATCTTCACTGAGATGAATCTGTGATGGTGTTGCCCATGGTATATTTCATGATATGCCTTGTTGGCATGCAGGTTTCTCCTTTGCATGGGCTTCTTTCAGTTTCGGTTAGTTTCCTGGTTGTTTCCCTGAATCTGGCAAGGATACTTGTTTGTGTTATGATAATACCAGCCAAAGATAAGATTCTTGTACCACATACTTCAGGCTGTTCTTCAGACAATGGCTTAATCACTACTTTGCAGCTGTGTCCAGTAAATAAACCTTCAGGGGTGCTCAGAGTGGGGTTTTTAGAGATGTGAAGCAACCACTAATTTACGTTCAAGCTTTTTGGATTGTACTCCAAGAGTGTCTGTGCTGAAAAGACAACTCCAGCACTGCAGACATGGAATGGAGATGTGCAGGGCAGAATGGTATGTTCCCTGAAATCCCACAGAATTTGAGGGATAGATGAAAGGGATTTGATTTAGATTGGATATTAGGATAAGTTCTTTACTGTGAGAGTGCTGAGGTGCTGGCACAGGGTGCCCAGAGAAGCTGTGGCTGCCCCATTCCTGTTAGTGTTCAAGGCCAGGTTGGATGGGGCTTTGAGCAACCTGCTCTAGTGGAAGGTGTGCCTGCCCATGGCAGGGGTTGGAACTGAATGAGCTTTAAGGTCTCTTCCAACCCAAACCATTCTAGGGTTTCTGTGACTTCTGTGAGCCCAACGTTGATGTCTCACAGCTAAGGTGTGTTGTTCCTGCTTGGGTGGGAGCCAAGTCACAGTCTTCCAAGGGCTCTTACTTAACTTGGAGAGTTGACATTTAAGCACACAGGCAAACATCTTGTCATGCTCTCAGGACAGTAGACCTACCTGATAGACTTGAGTGGCAAGGGAAACCAAAGAAAAACCTGCCAGGGCAGAGAGTACACCACCATCCTTGCAACACCCATCAGCCCCACTCTTCCCGGGTTTTCCTTTTTCTTTTTTTTTTTTTTATCCAGTGGTACAATATCCACCAATGTTCTTTCTGTCTTCCCTGCTGAGAGGTGGATCTGGCTTTGCATTTCAACCTCACTGGTAGAGGTTAAATTCATCAAGCAGTGTCAGGGTGGTTTTGTGAGCAGGGGTAGGTATCAGTGATGCTGCATCAGTTGTCCAGGTAGATTACAGAAGAAGAAAGTCTGAAGCCGGAGAGGTGGCAGGAGTTGGACACCTAAACATGAAGGCTGCTTTACAGCATGAGAAATCAAAGTAGCCTGGGAACCTGCCCAGTCTGTTCAGTCAATAGGTGCAGGAGGTGCTTCAAATGAGCAAACACAGCCTCCAAGGAATGTTTTGAACTCTTCCTGGATGCTATTTCCTGAAACTGTCATTGCTTGGTGTTTCCTTCATGCTCTGACAGCCACTTGGTTGCAGTCTTCCCCATGAGAAGCAGTGCTTCACTATGGTGACTGCCAGGAATCTTAAGAGTTTTTGGGCTGTGCAACTATCTCATTGCATATGTCCAGTTCGATGCATTCAGATGGAGATTGACTGTTGTTACTGTCATGGTGACAGCCGGAAGCAGGCATAGGATGTGCTTCTGTCACCAAAGATGTTGCATTTGTGGCTTGGCCGAAGGCCTGGGGCTCAAGGGAGTGACATTCTGTCTATGACTTAACCCTGTGCCTCCTGAGATGTTGCTGAGACATCAGATTCACATTGCAGTGGTTGGATTGTGATACATTTCTGGGGGTGTTGCAAGCATGTGTCTTGCAGCACCCCCAGCACGAGTGCTGGCACAGCTACATGTGCAGTCTGGATGCATCCATAAACATGGCTGGCTCAGGGAGCTGGAGCAAAATTAAAACACATTAGTTCACCTGGAAGGGACCTACAGTGATCACGTAGCCCAACTGCATAACAAGTGACAGAACAATTAATTTCTTGTCTGTCAATGCACTACTGTAAAGGGGACTGCAAAATTCTGTCTCACAAGCCCTCACCAGTTTGCATTTGCAAGATAAAAAAAGAAAACCAAATGTATTTTTATAAAATAGCTGAGTCTAGTTGAAAAAGAAATTGCAAAAGGGAGAGCAAAGGCTTCATGCAGTGCTGGGGGTTACCTTCTATGCTGCATGCCTGGTTTGCAGGCAGATCACACCATCCCCAAATGTATCAGTGTTAATAGCAGTATTGATTTGTTTTAATGCAGTTATGAAAGCTGAACCTTGGAGGTGTGGGAGGGACTTATTGGGAATCAGCATCAAGACTGATGAAGGACAGAACAAATGGAGGCTAGAGCAGGGCAGGGTAAAGTAGTGGTCATTAAGGGGAGAAAAGTGTCCACAACACTTGAGGCTTCTCTGTTGTGTAGAAAAGAATCTCCTTAATATATAATCTCTATGACTTGAAGCAAAGGAATAGGGTTAAAATCACTTTAAAAAAGACAAAGAAAGAAAAATAAAGGTGTCTGCAACAGTTTTGGTGCAAGCTAAGGCAGGTTCGAGGATGCTGCAGGATGTGGCAGAGCTGCAGGGCCTGCAGGGGAGGCAGGGTTAGTGATGTGTGCCCACTGGAGGAGAGTTTTATCCCTGCCAGATGGGTCAGAGCGTGGTCTGGAAAAAACTGTTTGTCACCTTGGTTTCTCCAGGCCATCAATGAAGCACTTTTTGTAAGGAGGATCTTTGGAAATGATTCCTTGGAGCAGTCTCCTCTTCAAAGTGTTTTGCTAGCAGCTCTGAAAATATAGACAGATGCACTCGCCTCTTCCTGCCCAGTCTCCAAAGTTACTGACATCTCTTCCTTTAATTCTGCTTTGTAATTGAATTTCTGCCATAAGTTGCTTCTTCTAATTCAATTATGCCTTACTTTTAATTGGCAGTGGATTTAAATACTTCATGTGCTGTTCACATAGACATTAATGTGTGATGTCCGGTTACCCTCTGCTCCATTGGGTTAGAGCAAAGGTTTTGTATGATTATAAGAATTTAGATAGCCATTATTTTTTTTTCTGAAAGTCTCCTGGGATGCCAGAATCCAGCTGAGTACTGGGAAATGCCATCTATTTTGAACATATACATATGGCCAAATAATCTTGCACTATTCAGTAAGGTTTGTTGAATGGGTAAGGCGTGACAATTTTGTATGAGAACACAGAAGAGAAATCAGAAGAGCTTCTGGGTTGTGTTTCCTATTTTTTTAGTGACTGGCTTCAATCCTTCCTTTGACTTTCCATTGGGTTTCCATTGGCAACTTGGAGAGATAACATCCGTCCCTGCATAAAATGGACATACTAGGCTTTCTTCCTGAGAAGATGTTGAAGCTGAAGTTACTTGTTTAAATGCTTGTATTGCTGTCAGGTTGCAACATTAGTGAGTGCCTGGCCAGAAATCTCAAGTGTAATAGAAGATTTCATGGTGTCTTGGATTTTCCTTCCTGTGAGCAGAAGATAAATGTAGTTAAAATCTGCACTGACAAGAGAGGATACCAGGATAAAATAGAGACTCACAAAATGATTTAAGGAGCAGTCTTAAGAGTTTTTGTCTTTTTGTTTATTTTTAGTTACAGATTCTCTGGGCCTTAGGGAAGGGTTTGTTTAAAACAACCCCCCAGATGCTGGGAGGACACATGTGGAAAGGTTGGCCTTCAGTAAAAGCTGGTCAACCAGCACCAGCAGTGATTAGGGAAGAGTGCACCTGCAAGGGGGTGTCTGGTGACCCTGGAGCAGGGTGGGATGCCCTGAGCTCACCTTCATGACACTTGTCTCGTTCTCATGATTTGTAGAAGGAGCTGGATTTCAGCTTCAGTCTGGTTCACTCTTGTTCTTTTCAGTTTCTTCTGGGTGATTATTTGTGAAAACCAGTGGAGTATTTGTGAAGTTTCCGTTACAATGAAAAAGCAAAAAATATCATGCTAAATTTTTAATAAGGAGGAGATAGAATTGTGGTACAGTCACTCTGACCTTATTATGGTATTTTCCTGGAACTTAATACATTATTTCCCACGTAGGCATCTTCTGGGTGCTTGTGAGTAACAGCGTGGATTAGTCTGAAATGAATCATGTCAGACATCTTTATTTCCTTCCACAGCAGGGCACTGGGTCTTGTGGATAGAAGAAGAGCAGATGATAGGATGTACTTTAATCCTAGCTAGGTTTTTGGCACTGTTTTGATATTCTTGGAAGCTAGGGAAAAGAAATTTTGGTGAAATGTTTTCCTTATGGATGGTACAGTGCAGGTGTGCTAACCATGCTCCAGGTTTAGCTCCAGTATGTCACCAACTCAGAGGAAGTATTGTGTGGGGATTTCTAGAGGTGGACCCTGTCTCCTGGATTGTTTTAATTGATTCATTTGATAAAATACTGGTTCAGATTCAACAGGTAGCACCAAACTCTATGAGAGGTTACAAGCACTTCGAGGAGGGATTAGATTTTCAAATGCCTGTAGACAAAACCAAAAAATTAACTTGGAGGGTCCATCATTCACATCAAAGACAATATGTGGGCTTGCAGTTACCCTGGTAAATGAGTTGGCTGTACAGACTAATCAGGGGTGGTTGGAGGGGCTTTGCTGAAAAATGTCTTTGGATGATGGTCACAAATGACTTAGCCAACATCATCCTGCCCCAACAGCAGCAGACACAGTCTTCCATAAACAGAAGGGTGGGCTTACTGTGTCCTGTGTTTCATCTCCTTTGGTATCACTGGAGCACTGGAACCAGTGTGGGGGACTGCATCTGAGGGGAAGACATGGAGAAAATGAGAAAGGCTGGTGGGGATCTGAAGAACAGGACCCAAGAGGAAAGATGAGAAGGAGTAGGATGTTGGGTCTAGAGAGAAGGCAAAGGATTGGCACAGTGGGTTTGCGGCGTCTGGAAGACTGCTGTGAGGAGAGAAATAGGAAACCTCTGCTTCATGTCTGTGGGGATTAGGACAAGTGGTAATGAGTCTGAATGGTGCCATGAAAGGAAGAAACTCTAGGGATGGTGTTGTAGAAGATTGTTAGGAGGCTATGGTAATGCCTGGGATCTCTGTGGCTGGGGTTTTGTGTCAGGCAGATCAAATGTATGTGTTAGGGGTGGGGTGGAGGCACCTGGGAGTAGGGTCCCAAACCTGGTGGGATTTTGTTTACAGAAGATATAGGGTTGCTGGGTTAGACAAGATCTGTCAGGAAAGTTGGTGTGGTGGGACTGGAGATGTTGGACTGAACGAGATGAATGCTTCCCAGCTGTGCATGACCTCAACGGTGGGTGAAATTATGGTCAGTGCTGTGGGAGGCTGGGAATCACAGTGAGTCACTTGTTTTCAATGCACGGACTTTGAGAGATTAGGAATCACAGGAGCAGGTGAGCTTGCTCCTAGTAGTCTCATCTCTGAGTCCTTAAGTGCTGATGACCCCTCAGGATTCACAACTGGTAGATGCTGAAGGGATGCTGATTATTATACTCTGCTTCCTCAAGAAGCATGCTCAATGGGAAAAGAAGTGATTTTCAGCCTTTCAGAGAGATGCTTAATGCCTCCAGAAAACTTCAAAACTGGCACTCATATTTTGTTTCTTCTTCTCCTGGTTTAGAACTTGGCATAGTAATATTTTGAGGCACATGCCAAATAAACCTTCTGGTTCTGAACTCCATACTTGCTTATTTTGAAAGATTAGTTTTTCAAAAGGATTTAGTAGGAAGGGTGCTTTTGACAGATTTTTGATTTCCAGAAGAATTTGCCTTCTGAATTCAAGACAAATTTATGTATTTTTTAACATGGGAGCTGTTTGCTGTTTCAGGATAAATTGTAAAACGTACATGCAGGGAACTAAGTTGTTTCTTAGTGTAGGGTAAGAACTGGAGGGGGGGGGTTTGCATGTTTAGACTAATTCTGATTTCTTTTTCAGCTAGGAAAATTGATTTTTACAGGGGAGGCCAAAAAGTGGGAAGGTTGTCACTTAAAGAAGTCTGTAATATAAAGCATGTTTGGTTTATGTCTTCTCCTTCAGGCAACCAAGCCCCGTGGACTTTCTCTGAGGACGTTCCAAGATAGGTGGTGAGTACTTTCCAGAGCCTGCTCCTTTCAAAGCACTCCTTAAATTAATAATAGAGAAATTAAATTAGTAATAGAAAATACAAATGTTGGCTTTTGTTCTGCATTGGGTGCAGAAGTTTGCGTTTGCTGAGCTTGTGGCATGCTTTAATTTTAAAGCTGGCAGGACTAATCTTCAAGTAGGGGTTTGGCATCAAGCTGCTAATCTTTACCTTTGCACCAAAATGAATTTCATGGGACTTGATTAGTGAAATAAATGGGATATTTTAAAAAACATTTCAATTCAAGGAAAATCTGTACAAATTATGCTGTACAGATAAAAAGAGCCTGCACTTTCTAGTGGGGCAAAGTGTTTTCTGTGTCAGAGAGCAACCTTAGTTTTTTTTCCTGTCTGTTCTGTCCAACTGTGTTGATCTAAAGGATTGTAACTTCCAGAGGGTTAAATGAGCTGCATAACTCACACTAATCTTTGAGGTGTGTGATTGATTTTTCCCTGCCTGCACCCAAGACTTCCATGTCTTTCATTAGATCCTTAGTTGTAAGCAAGCAAAAACCCTGACTCTGTAAAGAGCTGCAGGAGAATGCGATTGCTAAGAAATGCTGATACTGTGGCATTGCAGCCAGGGAGACACCTTTTATGCTGATGTAATTCAGTGTGATTTCTTTTCCTCTGGTGGAGCTGATCTCTTCCGGCGAGTGCCGGCCAGGCCTCTGCTCTGTATCACCCTTTGCTGTTTGTTTTCATTGTTTCTAGAGAAATACATTCTCTGTTTCCCCTTTCAGTTCTAGATTTCTTCCCAATGAGATTAACCAAATTATATCATTACCCATTAATTGCTCAGGAAGTTCATTCTTTAGTTGCATTTCTTTAGTGCACAGGATACAAGCTATTAGAGCTCCCGTGTGTTCAGACTGATTAATGAACTACAGCTGAATGTCCCAAACATCTAACAGATTTCTCCATTTTCGAAATCAATGTATTTTACATGGATAAGGGGCCTTTTGGTGCAAATGGTCCCAGGTTGATTTGAAGTGTCTATACAGCTGAAATGTAGCCATCTGCACTTGTATTTTGTTGGGGCCAGGGAGGTTGTTGGGGTTTGGTGTGCTGTACTGTGCTTGTGTCCACCTTAAATATGTGTTTGTTCTTGCCAGAAAATGCTTATTTAGCATTTTTAAAGGGCTTCTTTAATGCCCCTTAAGTATATTTGCTATGAATTGCATCTTTCATCAATGAAAACATCCCCTACTTACTAAAATGTTATCCATATTTTCTGGGAGGAGCTAATTTAACTCCAGACAGTTCTTCTGACTAAGGCTTATGGCCATAAAACATGAGCCATACAAGGCCAAATCGTGAATCCCGTGTACCTTTTGCCAAAATGTTCTTCTGAGTAATAGCTTATGAACTCTTCCTCACCTCCAGCCTTGCAGCTACTGTTGGATCTGCATTATAACCCTGCATGCTGGTTGTACTGGTAATCCCTGTACTGGGCCCTGAATCATCAGTTGATCTTTCTGAGATGTTGAAAGATGAATCAAGCTATCATTTCCTGAGGGCAGAGGGGCATATGGGGTTGGTGACTGAAATGCCACATGTGCAAAGGCCAGGTAATTTTAAACTGTCAGTTTAAATTGTACTTAGAATTGGAGGTTTTGGTTGTTGTTATTTCAGGTAACACCTGAATAGGTTGAAGTAAAAAAAAAAAAAAAAGTCTTGTTAATACCCCAGACTGTGCTTGCCGTAGTTAATGTTTCTTTTGCCTGTGTATTCCATTTGGGCAGTGCTTTCAAAAGCATGAAGGTCCTGTGTTATCTTTTGGGGAAACCTGGGCTCCAGGTGCACTTTTGCAAAGAGAATTTAGAGGTGCCTTGTGTTCATACATCGCAGTTTTGCTGCTGTAACAAGTATAAATTCAGGTATGTCATTTATTCCAATTTGGGAATTGAGATGGTCCATACCAGTATGAAGGTCCATCTCCAGAGTGTAGCAGTTTCTGTATGGAGCCTTATGGTGATCTGGCTATGTCAGTTCATGTTTAACATGCATTGATGATAACTCTCTGACATAGACAGTGGAGGAGCCAATAAGGAGAAGTGGTCTCCTGAACCCTGTACTAACAAAGGACTGATTGGTTGGGGGTGTGAAGGTTGGGGCAGCCTTGGTTGCAGTGGTCATGAGATGGTGGACTTCAGGATCCCTTGTGGAAGAAGCAGGTCAATAAATAGGATTACAGTTCTGGACTTCAGGAGAGCAAAGTTTGGCCTCTTCAAAGACCTACATGGAAGAATCCCATGGGTTTGGGCTCTAGAAGGTAGGGGGTTCCAAGAGAGCTGGTTAATATTCAAGCATCACTTCCTCCAAGCTCAAGATCAATGCATTCCTATGAGTAAGAAATCAAGCAAAGGGAACAGGATACCTGCATAGATGATCAAGGAGGTTCTGGCAAAGCTCAAACAGAAGAAGGAATTCTGTGGCATGGGGAAAAAGGGACAGGCCGCTTGGGAGGAATATAGGAACGTCAGAGTATGCGTGGATGGCATGGGGAAGGCTAAGGTCCATTTAGAATTAAGTCTGGCAAAGGATGTCAAGGACAAGAAGAAGGGCTTCTTCAAGTACATCCGGTAGGAAAAGGGAAAATGTGGGCCTGCTGTGAATGAGGTGGGTGCCCTGGTGAAAAATGATACAAAGAAGGTGAAGTAACTGAGTACCTTCTTTGCTTCAGTCTTTACTGCTAAGGCCAGCCCTTGGGAATCCCAGATGCTGGAGGCAAGAAAGAAGGTCCTGAGAAAGGAAAACTTCCGCTTCGTCAGGAATCAGATCAGAGATCATGCAGGCAAACTTGACACCCATGGGCTCCAATGGGGTGCACTCACAAGTGCTGAGGGGCCTGGCAGATGCTGTTGCTGAACCACTGTCCATTGTCTTTGAAACATTATGGAGAACAGAAGAGGTGCCTGAGGACTGGAGGAAAACCAGTGTCACTTCAGTTTTCAGGAAAACCTTCTAAAATTCAAACTTTTTTTATTCTTCACTGTAATGGGCAAAATTTAAAAGCAGGCTTTCTTTTAAAAATGGAAGTTACTAGCCAGGATTTCCAAGATAGAAGATAGTGGGGTACCAGGTCTGAATTATTCTGTAACAGCGCTATTTTCCCGTCATGTACTGTGCCTCCTACAAACACCACCTGCCTTCCACATTTTGTATAGATGTTGCTATATAGCATGCAAAAGGAGTGTCTCCTGTTGCAAGTATGTCGTGTTGATTCACTCCTATACAACTGTTTGTTCCCTAGCAGTGTGGGATTACAAAGCATTATCATGCTCAGATTGACTCAGGTGGTGCTATTTTTATTTAAGCTGTATTAAGGTATCATTGTGAATCTTTGGTCTTGCAGCAGGGGGGTAATACGATTTACTATTTTTATAAAAAATCAAGATGGCTGTACAAATCCTGTTCATAGCAAGAGCTGCAAAGATTAGTCATGAGCTCAACACTTTCTTTTTCCCCCCTTTCCTCTATAGTGAATCGTTATATTTCTAATTTTCATGTGACCTCCATCATACTGGCCAGGCTTGGAATAAAATGAAAGGGTGCTTTGGCTTGTGATCAGGGACTTGATATTTGTTGGGAGAAGCTTTGGTGTAGGAGGGTAGCACGTTTGGGGATGCTTGGTGGAGTTACCAGGGCAGCCACCCAGGGAGTGCCGTGGGTTTTATAAATCTGAGCACTTGCAGGGTCATCTCGTTCAAGCAAATGAGACCTCCTGTGGGCATCATACCAGTACTCATGTCCATCCACCTTGCTGGCTTTTGTTTCAGGCCCCCTTAATTAAAATAAATGTGGTAATTTAATGTGATTTCTTTTCACACTCCTCTCCTCATCACCTTGTAGTAGTTTGGTGCCCTGATAAAGCAAAGATAAATGAACGCCCTAGGGTTGAGGTTGGCTGAGTAGTGCTGTCAGAGGTTTGAGCATTTTGCTGCATTCCTGCTGCAGCCCATGGCTTGGGTCTCATTGCTTTGTTAACAGTTTTGTTTTGGAGGCTTGATTTGGGGCTTTGTGTTTTTTTTGGGAGGAAGGCATTGGTTTTTTTTTCCCCCTGGACACCACCAGGTGTTGCATCTGCATCTGCTGTCATGTCCAGGTGTTTCCCTCCTCCTGCACAGTGTTCTGGTGAAGTTCCAGCAGAGCATCAATGGGGTTGGTGGGGTGCAAATTGTTTTTTGTCTAGGCAAAGAGCAAAAAGCCAGACAGTTTTGTTTCCTTCTCCCCAAGCATTTCATACTTATGAGTACTGCCCTTGGATTACTAGAAAATCTTGTATCTTAGCAGTCAAAATCCCAGTTGCTCCCTTCCAGAGAGCTGCCCTGCGTTGCCTGGGAAGCAGATGTGACCATCAGATTTTGTTGTTGTTGTCTGGGATGAAGCTTCAGTCCAACAGAAGTATGTCATTGGACTAAATGTTCATAATAGGTCACTTCTAACTGCACTATTCTGTTCTCTTCAAGTGCAGACTGGGTTGGAGAGCTGGAAGAAGACTGGGCTGTAGATCCCAGCTGGTATCTCTGTTCCTACTTTGGTGCAGGCACTGTGGGAGGGATTTTAGTTGCTAGGTGCTTGTTGTCTGTCTGTTTTACACTCTGGTGCCTGAGAATTAATTGTCTCAATTTTGATTTCATCAGCAAATGGAATGTAGTCACAAATATAATGAATCTCCTGCAGTAAAAATGGAATGGATTCAACTACTGAATTCAAGGAATTTTTAATTCCACAAAAAAAATGGAAATGTGGTCTTCATTGAGTTCCAAGGGGAATATAATTTGACATTTTCTTCAGTGAAATGCGAGGAAAAAGTAATTAAGAAAAATGTTATTTTTTTGTAATTTAAGGAGGAAATTTCATTTCAGGGATTTACCATCAAAAACTTCTTTCATGGCATGTCAATATTAAAGCATGTATCCTTCAGGGTGTATATCATGTGTCCTTGTTTGTGAAGTACCCTTGCTACCTATCTGTCAGAATAGTTACTTAGCTAGTTCTGATCATTTATATTGGAATCATGAAGGCACTTTGCTTTTCATGTCTTTTTTTCTAGGTTAAAATATCTTCTTTCTGAATTATGATGAAATATTTTAATGCTGTAACAAGGAGCACAATAGATATGTTAATGTAAGAGTATGAAAATAGAAACTTCAGTATTCAAAACCTTGAGCAGATTGGGTTTAGAATATCCTAGGAGCACCTTCCCTGAGTTTGCAAATGCTTTTCTAAGTGTTCTGAATCTGAGGAAAAAAGCTTTTTCCTTTTGTTTTGCTTGAGTTTGCTCTGGGGTTTTTGTTTTAAGTTTGACCAAATAAATTTGACAGACTCTGCTTCTTGTGTAGTCAGGTAAGAGGATTCAATGGTCCCTGTACACCACTGTAAAGATAGCAGGAGATGAATTTACCTGCAAAATGGCAACTGAATGGAGGACTGATGAAAGATAGCAGCTGCAAAAGACATTTCAAAGCGGGAAGGTACTAAATGTGAACTTTTGTAGAGTACCTGGGAAATTACTTCAGGTTGTCTTTTTGAATCAGTGTGCTTTCAAATGTAGTGGTCTTGGTCTCTAGGGAAAGAGCTTGGTTTTGCAGGCTGTGTTTTTTCTTGTTTCAGACTACCAGCTCTGTGGTTGAGCTCCCCTCTAGCATATTTTCTCTCCACTCAGGATAAAGTGTGACTTAGTTGGAGAGTGAGCCTTACCATGCCCTCCATCCCTCCCAAAACCTTTGCATGATGGCAAGGGGGCTGTTCTATTGTTATTTAAACAGATGTAAAGGTTTTTATACCCCACTGCATCTCAAGAATCCTTCTTGCTTCAGCCTCCTGTACTCTGCAAGATGCCCAGCCAAAGGTGACGATGGGTCTGCCTGGTATCCCAGGTATCCCGTGGGAATGGAGCAACATCCTGCCTGAGAGCACCCAGGCAGAACACAGAGGATTTTATGCAAGTCGAAACTTGTAGGAAGCAGTTTAATAATGGGGATATCAGCAGACCCCTGAGTACAATGATGCTGCTGGATGCTTTCATAAATCTAAGGTTTAGGGATGACAGTTATGATGCATGGCATTGGGAGAATGTGAAACTGCAGTCATTAAACAAAAGTGGGCTTTTAAACTAATGACAGCTGCCTAAACAGTTTTGCAGTGAAACAGATTCCCTGAGGCTGCCATTCTCCAAGTAATACTGGTCTTATTGACTTTAAAAAAAACCCAGGAAAATATTTTGTTTTGGTGTTGTAGCACTGCTTTTACATTCATCCCAAAGGTCAGGCTGCTAAGCGTTTACTAGGTTTTATGCTGGAGGTGTTAGAAAATAATGAGTGGCGATGTTTCCAGGTAATTCATTCAGTTATTCCCCTGAATTAAGCCACCTGCAATACCAAGAATTCACACCTGTTCCCAGATTGGTTTCCAAGCAAATATGGGGGCACTTCTCTCCATCTGAACTTGGCTGTGTTTAACCCAGTGGGTAGTTCACCACAGCGTCTCAGTTGTGCAGCATTTTATCCAAATACCTCCATCGAAACCTGTTCCAACTCCAGCTGGTTCAAAGTGTTACACAATAAAGTAGCGTGTTGCCTTATCTCCTTTGAAGCCGTCATTCCTAGCCTAAAGCTAGAAGTGTAAAGATCTATGTATTGCCTTTTCCTTCATGCCAGAGGGGTCCTAATGGACAGGGCTACTTGGGGTCTGAAGTGAGCAGTTTCCTTTAAGAGGCATTTCAGGGGGGCTTGGTGGTTTCAGAAGACCTACTGATTCTTAGCCACTCACTTTCACATCTTTTTAACTTTTAATTTCCCCCTGCCCAGGCTTGGTTTTTTCCTGCAAATAGCTTAATTTTGCTCTGTCTCCCATTCCCCCTAATTCCTCATCTTGATCAGAACTCATGATCTTCTTTCTTTCCTTTTCCCTCCCCTCTTTTTATTACAAGGAACAGAAAACAGAATAACCCAGACTGTGAAAGAATGCTGAACTGCAGAATTTGGTTGTTTTGTGTCATCTCTCTTCATACCATACACAGCTCAGAGCCCACTTCTCTCCCTATAAGCTCAGTTTCAGCCTGGGCTGGCCTTGCTTGCTGAGTAATTCCAGACTGATTTTTAATCTTTTTTTTCAAAGTTATTATTTTTTTTAGAGCTAGTTTCATTAGAAACATATATGAAATCCATTGAGAGCAGTCATACTTCACTTTGAAGCCCTCCATATCATGAGATGAGGTTGGAAAAGGTGGGCTGGAGGTCTTGTGCTGTGTCAGGGGCATTGAGCACAGCTTTCAAAATTATGAGTTCTCCTCTGAATACCACCTGCAGTCCTGGCTTTCTGCAGATTTTAGCTGTCCTGTGAGACCTAGATAACATCCTGCTTCTTATCACCACTTTTCTCCTTTGCTTCTATAGTCTGTCCTAACCATAAACATGTTTTCTGTGGGCAGTTCTTCGTGGAAGAAGATTGCTGTCTAACTGCAATGACTTTAGCCGTGTTTTCTTCTTCCTGCGGAGCTTGAGTTAGGAGAGGAGAGTGGAAGAAGAAAGGTTAAATTAGCTATAACATGAACATTTGAACAGATGGCCAACCTTTGTAACACCAAAAGCCATTTAATTTTAGAAATTTGCAGTCTGTTTTAAGCTTATCATGGTCTTTACAGCCATCTGAGCCATAGATACACAATTCATTAGCTTCGTTGCTTAATTTCCCTTCTGTTTGAAACACTGAACTTTAGATGGAATGAGCAGGATCCTGGAGCACCTACGGGATCAGCTCCTTTTGTTCCAACTTTCTTTAAACCCCTGGAAGCTTAAGGAGGAGGGGTGCTCCTGGTCATGCTAGCAGCTCAGCTCCTCTGATTCACTAGCTTTCCCTGCAGTGCTCAGCCGTAGGAAGACAAGGGCCATGGAACAGTTAATTGTGGGCAGGGAGCAGACAGATGATCATCCTGCCTCAAATCACTTAACCGTCTTAAGGGTCTACCCTTGCCTGCCTGAATGAGCCAACTAATCCTTCAGTGAGCCGTACAAGTGAGTGTTGAGCTATATATGTGCACTGTAGGCCTCCTTAATGGTGGAAGAACATCACGATTCAGCACAAGTTGTTTCAGGCTCTAGTGGGTTTCTCCATCCTCTGGAGGCTTTTAGGTCAGAGTTGCGTATCATCTGAAAACAGATGGTGTAGGCCAAATGGGTGGTGGCTGGATGGAGAAATTCTTTAAATCAAGAGGTACCAGGCTGTGTAAGTGGTTCTCAATACATTTTGTAAGATGACAGTGAATTCCCAGGGGCTGTGCTTCAGACACACGTGGTGATTTGGAAGAGCATTATTTGCACGTAAAGTGTCCTTGGTGCTGCCCTTGAGGCCTGCTGGGATGAATGATGCCAAGGGTCCCATTTGGGATTCAGTGAGTCAAGGGTGAAGCAGCAACTGTCAAGCACTTGGAAATTTTCTCTATAAGGAGCATACCATGTTAGTCTACCAGAAAGTGAAAGGAAAAAGAAATCTGTATCAGTGCAGCATGTATTTCTTTTACAAAGGTCTGGCTCATCACCACGGTTGGCTTTTCTTAATTACTGCTAATGCTTCTGCAGGCTGTGCAGTTGGAGCTGGAATGCGGCTGGCCCAGGGTCAGCATGCAGAGGCTTTTATCGGGGCCACTCGGAGACAGGCCATCTGCAAGATGTATTTATTTTTTTCTTGTTTGTCCTCTCTAAATAAAAACATGAGGCTGTGAGAATGTCCGTTCCATCCTATTGCTTCACTCCACCAAAGTTGCCATTTTCTGACAGACTGTTTTAGAAAGTTATATTTGGCAAATGGCTGTTTACTTAATTCCTCTATCGTTGCTGCTTGTCCATGAAACCCAAATCTGTTTGTGTGCAAGCTCAGCTGTAGCTCAGTTCAGAGCATGCTCTGAACCATAGCTGCCTTCTGCTCTTCTTTTGGTTTTTTTAGCTCCTTTTCTCTCACAGTGGAGGAACTGCAGGTACTTCATATCTAATGAAGGCACATCCAGTACCTGCAGAACCAAGGGCTGTTAGAAGCTGTCACAACCTTGTGGTTGGGTTTTCTTGTGTAGCCCAAGTGTTGGAGCTTCAACACTCTTGGCATCCCGCAGCTGTAACAGAGTGTAACAAGGATTAGCTTTGCAGGAGTGTGTTTCTTCTGTGTGCAGAAAACCATGTGAAACTCCCATGATGGAGCACTGGCCCATGTTTGTTCCCCAAGTCCTTCTGGCTCAGGCCCTCAGCCAGCAGAGAGACTTCTCCATGGTTACCTTCAGTAAAATTGGTTTGTCAGGAGGAGACTTTCAAGAAGCAGCTTTTTCATTTTTGGGTGGGGGAGTTCTGTGTTTGTTTTTATTTGGGGTTTGTTTGTTTGTTTGTTTGTTTGTTTGTTTGTTTCTTAAGGAAAAGTGATTTCTTTGGGCTCAGCGCTATCTCTGAAGTGAATTTACCTGCTTGGGACACTGGGACTTGTTTTAGAAATAAAATACTCCGTCATCATGGAGCTCTATGCAGAGCTGCTGTTCAAATCACCAGGGAAAAAGGGGACAGTCCCTTGATGACACTGGTTGTTGCAGGGTTTTTCTTAAACTGATGAATTTAAGGCTCTCTTTGGCAAAATGCAAGTTTAAGCAAGGCTTAATATGCTTTGCCCATAGTTATTGTGATATAATCCATCTCTGGCCACCCTAGCCCAGCAGTGGGTGTTTCTGGAGGAAAGTAAAGCATAGGGACTCTAGTTATAAAGGGAAATGCAATTATAAAACCAAAAGAGCAAAGTGTTGTTTATAGTCTATAAAAATTGATGCTTGTTGCTCTCTGGTTCACCTTCCTTGCGTTAAGGTTTTCTCATTAGAAGCCGTTTCTGTAAATGCCATCTCTTTCTTTCCCCTTGGAGAGATCTCAAATTGCTGGGCTGGAATTGTTGTCTGGGTAATCAATAAACTTTAATCTACATGACAGGGTTTTTTCCTTGAAGTTGGTTCTTTCTGTACTGGAGATAACATGTCTAAAGCAAATGTAACATGAAGAAAGGTTAAATTCAGCTTTACTCTGTATGTTCTTACAACTTTGCAATATGAATGTCTTCCAAAACAATTATGGTTATTGCTAGGTGGACACTAAATGATTAATCTACTAGCAGACAGCCAGCACAGTAGTGTCTTTGAAACAATTTGTGAGCCTCTTCCCTGCTGTTCCTTCCCTGCAGGAATGTTTTAAAGATAAGACACTGACAAGAAAATAAATTGTGATTTGTAGCCTGTTTCTCTTTTGGTCTACTCCTTTGCTTCAGTGTTGTACTTCTGTCTCATGCTGAAAAGTGTGTAATGAAAGGGATTTAAAGTCTGCACTAAGCCAGAAGAACATTCAGTCTTATATTTCATTTGAGACATACGCTTAAATTATCATGGGGTTGGCTGGATTTATCCATGCATTTAGATGCATGCTTAATCTGGGTAAATAATGATACTTGCGAGCTTTTTTTTTTATGGAAGGTCACAGTGCTCTTCTTCTTGAGTTAGCAGCATCGTGTGCAGAGCATGTGAAAATATTCATTGATTATTTTACCATCTGGAGTAGTCCTTGTAATGGGAATACCTGTTTATGTCCTGGTTTTCTTCTCAGAAAGTCCTTCCTTTTGACTATGTTGCATGGAGAAAGAACATCCCAGCACTTAGTTAAGGAGCTGAATTCAGGGAGATGAGTGAACACTTCAAAATGCAGTGGTTTGTGAGAGAAAAGGCAAGGCTGCAGAGAAGACTCCAGTTAGGTTCCTCAAACATTCTGTGAACTTGTACATTTTTAACATTTTTACAGCTGCAAGTCATAACACTACGTACCATGTTACATCGAGACACTGACTCAGAAAAATCCTCTAGTGTCTGTTGATGCCATATGGACTTGCCTATGTGCTCACGCTGTTTTTAATTGTCTTTCTGTTTGAGGAAATGTGCTCAAATCTGACCTCAGGTTAGAGGTTAAGCTGTTTCTCATTACTTTGGATAGCAATGATACATTTGGTTGTATACCCAGTTGAGCCAGCTTGGAGCTACTGAGCTGGAGTGGAGCTGGGCATAAGTCACGGAGTTACTCATAATAGCTTCTTACTATTTCCTTAAGTTGTTCTGATTAATAATATAATAATATTTTTGAACAATAATATGTTTGCTTCATTTGCTTGTGTGATGGCAGTTCTGTTGTTGCAGAGGTTTTGAGTTTAACTCTCAGTAAACTTTAGGCACAAAGCCAGTTACTGCATGTAATGTTGAATACTGGCTTGATGGAGCTACAGAATATTTTCTCATCTCCTAAAGGCAGCCCTGTGCTCTTATAGTGACACTTTCATTCACTGGAGAATGATGTTTAAAAACTGACTCATACCGCACACTTTCTAATCCCAGATTTCTCAAGTAAATTAATCCCCTTTTGTTAATTCCATGTGGTGGAAGAAGCAGTCATGACAGCGCTTATGAATGATGCAGTTTGGTTTTGCTCAGAATGCCGAAGTTTAGGAGTGAACTCCAGGCAGACGTCTGTGCTATGGTAAGGTTATTCAGGGCAAAGCTTAGTTTTAGTCTTAATGTATTTGCTACCAAATTTTAGAAGGTAAACTTGAGACAGACTGCTCCTACCCCCCATCAGGTAGGATTGTTTTGGTGGTATAGCTTTGTGCCTGTTTCAAAAGGACTCAGATGACCAATGCTTAAAAATAAGCACCCTCCCTCCTCCAGACCTCTGGGTGTGGGAGCCTGAGCTGCAACTAGAGCTCAAAGAGATCAAAGGGCTGATCGTGTGCTGAGGTCACAAAAGGAATCCAGAGATGCTGAAGGGAGCACCGGGAGTGGTCTTGCCTTTGGATGCTGTGGGATGAGGCTGCAGGTGGCAAGTACTTCCATTTAATCTTATTTTTAAGATATTTTCACTCTCATCATCCTGTTGCTTAGTTTTCTCTGAGAGGTCCCCTCTCGGGTGCTTGCCCTGCTGAGAGGCTGTTCACCTCCCTCCCTGACTTGAAACTGCCCCACTTCTAGTTTTAACTTACTCATGGGCTGTTTAATAGTTGGGGGTTATTTTTTTGTCAGCACTATGGGTTTATTTTTTCCATATGGTGTTCACCATCCTGATGTGGTTGCAACAAAAGCTTCTCTCTCGTCTGTGCTTTCTTTTTAAGAGGCATCAGCCAAGTGCTGCTAGTCTCCCACTTTTCTTACTGTTTTTTCACTTTTTTGTTTTAATTTGCATCACTGAAGAACATTTTGATGTTTGCTCTTTGTTTTTATTTGCATGATCTAATTCAGCTTGACTTTGGCAATTTCTCTTTACCCCTTTGCTTCCTGACCTCTGTGACACAGCTGTCTTTGCCAAGCAGCCCTTTTTTTCCAGTCCTCGCAGTCACTCTGCTTAGTCCTAAAATCCCTTTTTTAGTGATTGTTTGTCCAGTTAGATTGGGAATCATTCCCTAGATGTCTCTCCCTCTTTGCTTGGACTTAAAAATACCAGTTCTTTTTTTTTTTTTTTTTACAATATTTTCACCATAAAGCCTCTTACAAGTGTGTCCTTGAGCACTTCAGTCTGGTTGACTTCCATGCCAAGGTCCTTTGATTCCTCAAAGCTCATGGGAAATTGAAAAAATGTATTTCCATGTTTCACCTCAGAGTATTCTTCTACCCAGACCACCTCTCCATGTTTAACATCGCCTCCAGAGTTACATTCTTTGAGCACTTATGGCTACTTAGAGTGTCTGAATTAGTATCACCCTGTTCAGGTTCAGAAGCTGGAGGGTTACAACTGCTGTCTGCATCTTCTGTGGTCAGCTCTTAATGTTAACAATAGCTTCTTCAGTTGAATATTTTGGGCAGTTACAGTCCCACAGTATGATAAACCCTGTTAGTACTTTTGTTTTGCTGTGGACCTTGCAATCTACGCTGCATTTCCATCCAACTCTGTAGAGTGTAGGACAACCCATGCCATTGTCTGGCCTCCCAAGCAGCGTTGACCCCATAGAACCATAGGCTGGTCATGATGACATCCTTCTGAGTTTCTTCTCCTGCTTGCTGACTTTCCTACTGTGTTGTCTTGGCTCCTAGTATCAAGTGTGTTAATCCTTGATCTTATTTTTTACTCCTCATGTGTGCATTTCTGGCTAATTATCTGCTGTCCTATCTGACTGCTGCTATTGATGTTAACGTGTTCTTTGTCCTCCTAAGTTTGGATGACATTATGTGGGTTTTTTTGTCCATGTTTACCAATCTCTCTGTCTGTTTATTGAAACCAGATGTGGGAATTAACTGATTTTCCTCGTTTTCATGTCACTAGAAGGCTTTTTTTTTTTCCTTTGGTTTAAAATTCTCAGCTGTGCCTGCTGTGATCACAGAAGGCCATCACAGAAGGCCATCTCTCATCCACAGAGAAACGTCCTTTTTCCATGAATGCCTTCTGGTGGTGAAACACCATAAAACTTCCCTTGCAGTGTCAGTTCTTGAACCGTATGGATGACATTAACTTGTAATGGCTTTTCCTTCCTTTTGTAACACTGAAAGAAAGTCCCCAGGCTCAGAGGCTAATCCTGGTCTGCCCAGGCTCTCTCTTTAGCCTAGAAGGAGGTAGGCACCACCATGGAGCATCTAAAACAGGTTCCTCCTCCAAATTGCCTTCCTAATCTACTTCTTCCACTGGCAGAGACATTAGCCCCTTCTTCTGGGCTAAGTTTAGCTCTGAGCCTTGTTCATGCCTGTGGCTGAGTTCTGTGTCTGCACATTGAGAGCAAGAGCACTTCATCTCTTACTGGAAGGCCAAAGATGAGCCTCTCTAGGAAAAAGGAACTAGAATGCTCTTCTATGATAAGGACCAAGTAAAGTGATGTGAACAGAGAGCTAAGGACAGTACAGTAGAGCAGCCAGGGGCATGAGATGGAGATGGAGAAGTCAGGCTCCCATTCTGGGAGCTGCGGCCTTGCAGTCAGAAGCAGCTGAAAGACTTTAATGATGCAAAGACATCTTGCAGCATCTCTCCAAACAGGAAGAATGAGTCCAGATTGCTGTGTCTACAGAGAGCGATTGTTTTATTTCCTAATAAGAGGATAGACATAAAATCAGATTTCCACTCTGAGTTGTCTTATATTTTTAGCCTGTGATTGGATTGCAAATGTGCACTGGATATTTACATTTCTGGAAGCAGGCTCTGGTGCTGTCTTCTTAACCAGGATCCAAGTTAATTTGCTGAACTTCCAGATGGGAGCCATTCATTTGTCTATTACAAATTTGCAGGAATGCTTAAATTAATCTAGATTTTCTAGCTCAGTAGTTTGCCTGTTCTAACATTAAAATATTTTCCTTACCTCCCCTCTGCCCTTTATTTTTTCCCCTCTTGAGCTGAATTACTCACTTGTGCATAACAAAGAAAACTGTTTTTGCAGAAGGAGGAACCTGTCAGTCATCCATCTTTTGTAGAAGCTCTTGGGGAGTAGATTGTCCTTCCATCTCCTACAGGTTTCCTAGGAGGGAACTAAGTGCAAGGCATACCTGGTAGAGCCTTTCAGCCCTGTTTCATTTGACTTATTGAGGTTTACTGTATTTTGCTAGCTTCTTTGTTTTAAATTATTGTGATCAGCTTATTGTGGTCTAGTACATGTGTTGAATAAAGATGAAGTTAAACCACTGGCTCTTTCTCTGTTGTGGGTAGATAAGGGTATTTGCAGGGGAAGGCTCATAATTTTCCTTAGCAACATTCAGCCTCCAGTGCATTGAGTGACTTGTGATTGTATTGTAGCCAGTTCTTTAATGAAATTTTAAACTACATGTCTCTTTACAATCACATGTGCCTGGGGTTCTTAACAGTATGTGTATCATTGCCATGGTGGTACATGGTACATCCTGAAGAAGCAGATGGGGTGTAGACAGGTGAGGTTAGCTCAGAGCCAGCCCTTTTTGTCATTATTGCATTTGCCATAACGTTAAAGACTGGTAGGAAAAAATGATGCATCACATTTTTTTGCTACTTTAGTTTCAGAATTAATGTATTGAACCAGTTTGAGTTCAACTTTAATTTCTTCTTCTTGTGTTACAAATTCCCAGTGCTCTCAATAGCCAAACGTCATCCCAGAAAAACACAGAAGTCCTGCCAAAGACTGCATCCCTAAGCCCTGGAACCACAGTGTACCTGGGGTGACAGACATGATTGAGAGCTTGTCCTGAGTCAGTAGGGTCAGTAAGCTGCAATACTTAGCACATGGATGAGCATTTACAATTGTCCTATGTGGTTCCTGTGTTGCTTATGGTGATGAAGTATTTGAAGGAAGCTGGGGTTGGTAGGGAATATGCAAGATGAAACAGTAGTACTTCATTCTTGAAGATTGTTGCCTGTGAGGTAGTGATGATGGGGATGACGTGATAAGGTAGCAGAAGACATCTCTTACTGTTCTGCATCTGTACAACACAAAGTGTTGGTGCATCCTGGTCTTTTGGTCTCTGGCTGAGGCCCCAAGGTGCTGGAGTGGTTGTTTCAGCCAGGTGATTCTCAACCCTTGCAATGGTAGGGAAAAGTGAGGAAGTTGGCTATGCAGTCAGCAGTCTCTAGCTGCTCACTTCTGGTTTAAATAGTCCTTGGCACTTTGACATTTTGGGGATGGAAGTGTCAGTTTTCCCCACAGCAGATGAGTGAGCAGGTTTTGGAATATTTTATCAGGTGATGGAAGCAATAGGGGGGCTCAGTTTGGGAGGTAGATGATGGAGCGTGACGCAGGGATGGGCATGGCAGCACAGCCCACCCTAAGGACTCAGGGTAGAGAGTACATCTTGTATATGCTTGAAGGGTCAAGGCACAACCTGGACCTGATTATCAGCACCACTGGCAGGCGCTGAAACCCCACAAAGGCAAAGGGGGAGCAGTACAGTAAAGGATTATTTGGTTAACAGTACTTGGGTCAGCATCTCAGATTAGCAGACAGTAACCCAAACAGGATGGAATTTACTTAGGAGGAATAAAGTGATATAAGAGGTGTTTAAATTCTTATCTTATACATTTGTTTGAATACAGTATTGACTCAGTGAGAGAACTTACTTAGTTTACTTACAGGAGGTGAGATGACCTGATAAACTTGAGTGGGAAAACAATCTAATACTTAACATTATTGGACATTATATAAATCGTATTGTAATATATATTTTATTAGAGCATTGTTTTTTGTCTTACTCTACCACTATAAAAAAGGATGACTGTAAAGGGAAAAGAAAGAACATTTGTAATAAAACAGAAGCTTCTGAAATGCAGCTGTGAGATGAGCTTGTTATGTTGAAACAGCCTGGAATTTTTCTGCTCATCATGCTGTGCATGCAAATTCATTACAAATCTTTAGGAATTTCTCAGTCCCCTCATGCCTTAGTGTGACCAGGATACCAAAACCACGGGATTATCTCTGTGCTCCTCCCCTAACTGCAGCACCACATGGTATGCATGTGTTGTGAAAATTGCTCAGCAAGGCTGCACTGCAGTAGCTAGAGGTAGTTTGGGCTACCAGGCAAATCCTATTAAGTCAGGGGTGTCCAATACAGTGTGTATAACTTTGGTTCAGAGAGGACTGTTTATAGCTGCAGTAAGAGTATTGTGTGCACAGGGCTTTTGTTTCACACCTGATCAGGGACCTTGGCAGATTCACCATCCCTTTCACATGCTCAGCAGCTTGGGAGCCAGAGCTCTGGGAGCACCAATGTTTTATATGGAAATCCTGATCATCTTCTCAGGCCATCTGATGGCATCATGGAGGAGGAGGTCATGATTTTCTGTCTGCTCTGTACAGCATCTCTTCTCCTTCTCACTTACTGCGTTCAGTGGTTTAACTCTTGGGTGTGCAGCACCTCACCATCACCATGAGTGCTGCAGTGGGAGGGAGGAGGGATGCTATGTGTGTGTCAGTGGTGTCATTAAACTTCTCAAGCTCTTCTTGGTGATGAGTGAGTTTGGGTTAAAGTGGAGCTGGAGTTTGGAGGGACCAAATGTGGCAGAGCTGCAGGGGCAGGATAACAAGATGTGCTTGGTCTTTGTGGGAAGGAGGATTTACCTGCCCCACTGGTGATGTCAGTTCATGGATTTAGGGTCTGGCTGGGGAGGTAGGAAGGACTTGTCTATTAGAAGTGTCCAATCTGGGGTAATCAAGTGGTGGAGTGAGGACTTCCTTTGTGAGTGTGTGTTCACAGTCTGTTTTTAGGCTTTGGCGTTTGGTGAGCACACTAATTCTATGTCAAGGAATCACCACAAATTTAATTTTACAATAACACACCATTAGTGGAGCTCAAACAGCAAAGACCAGCAGGAACATGCTTCTTCCTGCAGCTGGTCTAGGCTGCGGTCCCTCCATTACCGCCAGCCCCTGGGAAGCTGCTGTGCAGTCCAGTCAGATGTGTTAATAAGGCCTGTGAGCTTTCTGCACATTTACTGCATTACATTGAGCAAGTTGATTATAGGGACTGTTTATTTTATGGGGTTTTTATATTCTTATTGGGAACCATTTGTCAGTCTGCACGGAAATCTGATTACCTGAGAATTGCTAGCTCTCTGGTATATGTTGACCTATGAAGTGAAGGATGCAGCAATAAACACAGTTGATTAGGCTGCAGAAGAAGTGTGTAGGCTTCCTTGGAGTTTGGAAAAGAGAGGTTTGACATGTAGATGTCTTTCTCTTGGGAACTCATTTGTGTTTCTTGCGGGGGTTCTGTGCCCACAGGGGGTACTGGCAGCCCCTTTCAGCCCACTGGTGCTGCTTTCCACAGTCTCCTACAGAGCATGGGAATACAAGCATAAGGCTTCCCCTTTGGCCAGCAAATGTACTTCCCCATCACTCTGTGTAAAATAACTTTCAGTTCTTAAGCAAGGGGGTACTTAATCTTGGCATCAGGCACCTTGATGTGTTACCAGAGAGTGTTAAATGGGCTTTGTACGTGGTCAGATAAGGCACAGACAAGGTGACTAATGATACCTGCAGCCTTGCAGCGATATCATTGTTATATGTTTCCAGTGTAGCAAAAGCCTAAGGCTCTTCTCACCAATAGCCTCTTCTTTTTCTTTATCACAACAGAAGATTTAATTTTTTGTTAACAGTGCAGGAGAAACTTTTTGCCATAAGGTGAGCAGAGGCTGTGGAAAGCTTTTCCCTTTGTGGTGGTGTGTTCAGGATGCTGCTACTTGCCTCACACAGTGGGGTGGTTTGGGCAGCAGGGTGGTGCTGCTCACATCCCCATCCTGGCATCCCTAAAAGAGGCCTGTGAAATAAAGTTTGGGGTGTCTCTTGAGATCCTGTAGCTGTTTAACTGAAACACTCGAAGATACAGATAAGCTCTTTACTAAGAGGGTGGTGAGGTACTGGAATCGGTTGCCCAGAGAAGTGGTAAATGCTCCATCCCTGGCAGTGTTCAAGGCCAGGCCTGACAAAGCCTTGGGTGATACAGTTTAGTGTGAGGTGTCCCTGCCCATGGCAGGGGGATTGGAACTTGATGATCTTAAGGTCCTTTCCAACCCTAACTATTCTGTGATTCTATACTATAAATTTAACACCTGAAGAGCTGGAGAAGAGAGCAGCAGCCAAGTCCTGGTTAGCAGGGGTTCAAAACTGTGTTTGAACTCATGGGAAGGGACAAATAATCTCATGCTAGCTCTCTTTCTCTGAAATGTCTGCAGCAGAGCTTTGGAGGTGTGAGCTGCCGGTGTTCCTGGATGTCTGGAGCCTTACTGTTTTTTGGGAAGGAGGGAAAAGAGACAAGCTGAGAGCAGAGCCACCCACCTGCAATGCAACATAGCAGTGCTAAGGGTGTGTTCCTGCTCTGAGCAATCTTCAGGCTTTGCCCACTTCATGGAGAGACTTAATTCATTGTTTGATAGACTCTAATTATGCCCATGTAGGTATGGGGATGCTGAAGGGGCTAATGGAAATATATGGGGTGATATGGTGATGTTTGTTCTCCAGTATTGCCCGTGAATTTCTGAGTGTTGGCAGGCTGTAAAACATAAAGCCCATCGCTGTGTGGAGTGAGAGCAAACGTGTGGTTTGTGCATGTGTTTTTGTGTCGTATGTAAGAGAAAAAAAAACATCTAAAAATAAATGCCGGCTCGCCTCCGCTTCCTGGCTTGTGCAGGGCTGTGGTGGAGCAGCTGGAGCAATGGGGTGGCCGGCCTGGCCTGGCCTGCAGAACTTCCCTCCTGAGCCTGGGGCAGCCAGAGGGATGAGGTGAGGGGCAGCTGGTGGGGAGCAGGGATGGTGGTGGGATCAGCCTTTCTCCAGGTGTGGGGGACACGCTGACGTCAATTGCTATGTAGGTACGTTTGGGTGCCAGTCATGCATGGGGTGGTGGCTGCATGAAGTCCTCTGTGCCTGTAAATAGATGTCATGGTGTGATCATCTAGGTCCTCTGTCAGGCCCAGGCATGTGTTTCAGCGATGAGGGAGGTGATTGCTTTAATCCCAGAGAGTAGTTTAGAGATCCAGCTGCTGCTCTGGGAGAAACGGGTGAGCAAGAAGAGCAGCAGTGAAGCCATCAGAAACATGTAAGGTATCATCTCATGCCAGTGCAGCAACATGGTGTTATGGTGGTGTAACCTGTGCTGAAACTTGACTCAAGAGTCATCAGGACACCAAGCAATGGCAGCTGTACTGGCTCACAGAGGGCTTTGCTCTCCATGCAGGGAGGAGTAGCGCAGTGCTGGGGTGGTTGCTGAGCTGGTGCCAGGAGAGCTGCAGCTGGGAAGTGAGAAACCACAGGGAAGTTGTGTTCATCGAGAGCTGTGTTGGGAGCTTTGTTTTTCATTAGGGATGTTGGATGCTAGGACATTTCCTACTATGTTGTTTTTTTCTGGTTTTGATATGGGGTTTTGTTTGTTTGTTTTTTTAAGAAAGCCTAATGATACTGCACAGGGGATGCACAGGTGATTAAAATGTTTGTAATACTAAAATGTTTATGAATAAGCTGACAAAGGTGTTAGGAAGTTGTGTCATTTTCTCTGCTCTTTACGGCAGGATTGAAACTCCCCTCATGGTCAGTAAGATATTGCAGAGCCTAGTTCTGGCCTGAGTTGACAGCAGGGAGTTTTACTTTCTTCTCTGTGTGAGGTAAATTCATTTTATTCCATGAACCTCAATGAACCTTATTTTTACCTCCATGGACCTAGTTTTTACCTCCACGAACCTGCCTCACTGGCCTTAATCCAGAAGTTGATGGTGTGGAAAGATTTCTCTGGAAGTCCTCCTAGATCTTACCGGTGATTTTGTGTCATTAGTCCTACCAACCTGTGTATCATCTGTATATTTACATTGTATACATCATAGCTTGTTAGCTCACAAAGCAGCCTCATGGGAGAATTGGTGGCTTCAGCTCTTCATGATCTGGGTTTTCTGACCTGTATGAATGTATTTTTCTGCCAGCCCAGAGGAGGTGGTGCTTGCGGTCACCAGGGAGTTATGGGTTTGCCAAGTGGTGGGGTGCCCACCTAGGGTGGCCGATGAGAAGCATCTGGTGTTTTAAAAACATTAGTGGATGATGGATATTACATCTGTATGTGAAAGGTATTTTAAAAAGGGTGTGGAGGGGTTGCAGATTGCCCATCTATCTGGCAAAGCACCTAAAATAGCAGAGCTGCCAGGGGGAGCGTTTTGCCGTACTTGGAACTTTTCTGAGGAGGGGTAAAGTTGGCAGATGCCATTTAGTTTCCAGAAGACTGTAGGCAGTTACGCACAAGTAATTGTGAAGGGAATAATTGTGGGTGGAAGGAAAAATGTGGCTGATGTGGTGAAGCAGGGCTCTGATGAGTGTCACTGTGTGGTTTCTTTCCACCTTTTTTTCCCCAAAGAAAGTCCGAGCACTGGTGGCTGTGTCTCTGCTACATGGCCTTGTGGGGATGCTCTGGGCTGTGACTCCTGGGTACCAAAGCACCTGTGGAAGGGATGCTCCTGCACTGACTTGAGTGGAGGCACAAGGCTGTTGCCTTGTCCTTGCTGATGTCCCAGCCCAGGGATGGCTAGCTGCTTTTTATTAACTGTGGGTTATTCACCTGTTTGGTTTTCCTCTGTCAGGGAAGAGCTGGCTGTAGTGCAGAGATGCTCTTTGGTGTATCTGGCAGTTTCAACTTGCTGTGAATTTTGTGACTAATTGCTGCAGCAATTAAATTCAGTGTCTGAAGGCAGCACCACAGTCATGCGTGATGGAAAGGGACAAAAGCAGTTTTTATATTTAGCTCCTCTGAAGGCTTCTTTTGATCTGGCCAGTTTAGCCAGTTTTGTTGTTGGTTGGTTGGAGTTTTTGATATTTTGAGGTGTGTGTGGGTTTTTTTTTGTTATTAAAGACAAAATAATAGCTCCTTGCCTCTTTAAAGTAATATAATTACATGGAGGAGCAAACTATTGAATGGTTCTGGCTAAAGCCATGAAAAAGAATAATTTTAACTGCTGTTATGAGAATTTTCCCTTTTCTGCTTTTATGATGATGAATGCCCATTTGTATTTTAGCATCTGTTCCTGTAAGAATGTGGAAGGAAATGAGCTGGCTCAGCAGAAACTGAAACCCAAACTAATCTCACGCTGTAGTAAATGCTCAATAGCCTCATTGCTTGTGGGCACTTCAGCAGCAAACTCAGAAAAAACCACCCCAACAAACCAAACAGCATTAAAACCCAGGATAGGTGTCAGAGAAAGCATCAAAGCCCTTTTATTGTTTTTCCCAGCATCTCGCAGGCTCCATGCACGTGCCCAGCAAGCACAGAGCTTCGCAGCAAACCACCAGGAGCTTTGCCCTGCTGCTTGGAGATGCTAGTGTGGGGTCCCACAGCCAGTGGTGCCGGAGCCTGGCTTCACCGTCACTGGGGTAGCCAGTTCCTGCCAAAGCTCTTTATGAGCTTTCCGAGGCTGGCTGCTGTGCAGCCCACAGAGTCCTTCCGTCCTTTCACCCTGCGCTTCCCCACTTGCATAACTGACTTAGGCATTACCTTCCCTGCTCTCCTTGCTGTGTCTTTGGAGCTCCTGCATCACTTGGCCTCTTTGTCTCGATAAATAACTTTCCAGCCGAGTCACTCCTTAGGTGAGGCTAGGAGTATTTCAAAGCAGAGACTCTAAGTTTACATTCTTGTCTATTTAATTTTGCAGATCTGTTTCATACCTAAGCGCACTGGGATTATTTACTGAAAGTATATGGAGAATAATATTTCTCATTTAAAAAATCCCAGTAGCCCGTGTGCTCATTATGCTTTTTCTGGTCAGAAACAGAAAGTGAAATGGATGTTTTTTTTCTGTAATTATCAGACAGAGAAGTGTAGAGATTAGTAGAGCATAAACAGAAGGAAGTAAAGCAGCTATCAAGTGTTTTAATGAATTGAGTAGCTAATTTGTTTAGTATGAGTTGTCACTGAGCCTTCAGGTTGGCACTTAGGGTTTTAGTTTGTTGAATACAAATAAATAAAGTATGGAAATGAAGTTTCTAGAAAGAGTGTTCCAGCTTAGCTGTGCATATATTCTTTAGTCCCACATGTGGGATTGCTTGGTCTGCACTGGTATTCCCTAGCTGAGCTTTTTCTTATGAGGTTTTGTTGTGCGTTTTAACTTATTAATGCTATAGAGAGTAGGATTGAGTGCTCCCTCAGCCACTTTGCAGATGACACTGAACTGAGTGATGCAGTTGATACATTTGAAATAAGAAAGGATCTCATACACAGGGAGCTTGACAGGCTGGAGGAGTGGGTCCTTGTGAACCTTGTGAAGTTCAAACACGGCCAAGTGAAAGGTTCTGCACCTGGGGCCCTCAGTATCAGTATAGGCTGGGGAATGAAGGAACTGAGAAGGACTTGGGAGTATGGGTGGACAAAATACTGGACATGAAGCAGCAACATGTGCTTGCAGCCCAGAAAGCATGCCCAGTAGCTCTATTGTCCCCCTCTTCTCCACTCTTGTGAGACCCCACCTGCAACACTGTATTCAGCTCTGGGGTCTCCACCACAGGAAAGACCTGCACCTGTTGGATCAATTCCAGAGGAGGCCGCTAAGTTGATCAGAGGGCTGGAGCACCTCTGCTATGGAGATAGGCTGAGAGAGTTGGGCCTGTTCAAGCTGGAGAAGGCTCCAGGGAGACCTTAGAGCAGCGTCCAGTGCCTAAAGGGGCCTACAAGAAATATGGAGAGTTTTTTACAAGGGCCTGTAGGGACAGGACAGGGGAAATGGCTTTAAACTGAAAGAGGTTAGGTTTAGATTAGGAAGGAGCTCTTTATTGTGAGGGTGCTGAGGCGCTGGCACAAGTTGCCCAGAGAAGCTGTAGCATCCCTGGCAGTGTTCAAGGCCAGGTTGGAGGGGTCTACTGGAAGTTGTCCCTGCCCATGGCAGGAGGGCTGGAACTGGGTGATCTATAAGGTCCCTTCCAACCCAAATAATTCTGTGATTATTCCTGTGAGATCTGGTGCCAAAATCTGCATTTGTTTGCTGGCAAAGGCTGATATTCATACTGTACTTGAACAACTGTTGGCACTGCTGCTTGATGAAGGCAAGCAAAATTCCTGTGTCTGAGTGGAAAAAATGCTTGTCAAGTTTAAGACATGAGGCATCTAGTATTTTCAGTCAGAGTGAGTTTTGATGATATTTTATGGGCTGGGAGGCAATGGTAGGAAAGAGGCGCACAACCTTTTAAAAGGAGAGGAAGCAGATTGTTATCTTAGGCTTTCAAAGTGTTGCCACTTCCCAAGCAGCTCTTTATCCCCAGCCTCTGTCCTTAGACCTGCCCAGGACTGATTTGAGGGGACCCTCCCTCCACCTTGTTGATGCAGGGGGATGCTTGCTGTTGCAAGATGTGTTTCTCCAACTGGCTGCTTGGCAAAGCAGGGAATTCCCATCAGCTGGCTTTCTACTTAGATTACCCACTTTTTGGCACAGAGAAAAGCTCTTTTTAGCCCTGTGTATGGTGCCTGGCACAGCAGAGGCCACATCTCAGCTGACACTTCTCTGCATTGCAGCAGGAGCACTTCAGCTTCCTGCTTTTGGGCTGTGGCAGCCACTGGCAGATGCGATCCCCTCTCGGAGCTGGAGTGGTGGCTTTGCCACTAGTCAAGTTTAATGCATACCACCTAAGATGTGCTTTTAACAAAGCAGCTCCTATTGCTTGTATGAATACATGAAACCAGGCTGCTCATGTTAAATGTAGCAGAGGCTAGAGCATGTGCATGACATGGTTTTCTCTGGAAGAGCTTCAGGCACCACTATTTCCATGCCTGCAATAACAGCATCAAGAAATCAGCTGTGTTTTAGTGGAGTTACCTGTGGATAGAGAGTGATGCTGTTTTGTTGCAGAGCTCCCTAAGCTCTACCTGCAGTGCTCCTGGCAGCCCCATGGCTTGCTGGCACAGCCTGGAGAAATGTGTGGCTGCAGCTCCCCTTCCTGCTGGAAAGAGCAGTTTCAGTCAAGAAACAGTCACTTTCTATAGGAAAAGTCATTCTGGGGGATGAAGCAGATTTTTTCAGTGGCATGCTGAGACATGCAGTGGTTTGAGGCTTTTTCACAACTGATGTGTTGGCAGCAGTGGACCGTCAGAGCAAGTGCTTGGCTGAGCAGGCTTGTGCTTGGCCAAAGCTACCTGCGTGCCTCAGCATACAGCCAAACACCCTTATGACATAGCCTGAAGTTTTGGCAAACTTGTGGTATTTTTGCATGGTTTTTCCCCATCCATTCGCTTGCACAGTGACCCAATCCAGGGCGCCTTCCTGGTTTGCAGAGTCATGCTGTGTTGCTCCAGTGAGAGCACTGCTTGGAGCTAGGGGAGGAGTTGTGTCAGATAACCATGGTCCCATCCACGGTCTGGTAAATCAGCAAAGGGCACGCTTCTTTAGATGTCACCAAAAAATAGTGTTCTTCTCAGTGGCAAATCTCTCATTGACTATAAGCCCCATGTGTCTGTAAGCACGTGTGAACATGTGTTTGCTGAACTGCTTCATCTGCCCCTGCGGCAGATACTGAGACTCCTCATGCTCCGGGGGGGGCTGCAACCTGCTCATAGCACTCAGTTATTTTCAGTCCTTTTTTCACTGCTCTAGTTAAGGTGGGTGCCTTATTTTATTTTCAGAGAAAATTGCCTAATGGACTTTGTTTGTTACAGCTGTTCCTCTGATGTGTGAGATTTTAATCTGCCCCCTTTTGAAGAAAAAGACCTTACTTTTAAGTAAAATAAAAATACATGTGTGTGAGAAGCTGCACTTGTTGAAATGTTTTCTAATACACAGATCCTGTTGAACAGCAAATAGAGACTGATTGTGGTCTCTTCTAGTTAAGGCTGTGGTTAGATTTGTTTGGTTTGGTTTTGTACAAGCCTGCTGTTTTGTTTATGAAACAAATACACCATTATTCCCTGTTCTCACACTGGATGAACAGTAGAAGTGATCTTTCTCTGTCTCTTCTCACAGCTGGAGAAGAAACTGGAAGGTCACTGTGTGACTTGCACCACTAGGTTTTACATGTGGAGATGTTCCAGAAACATGTCAGATCACTTACTTCTTAAGACGGGTTTTCCACTGAGCTTTTACATCGCTTTCATTAGATCTTTTCAGTGGATGGGTTTTGAAGCTACTCATTCAGGAGGGCACAGATTACAGAAGTCTAATACCACAACACTGCCATTTGTGATTAATGTTGAGGAAGATCAGAACATGGTTCTGAAAGAGCTGGGTAACCCTGGGGATAGTCACAGAAAAGGCATGAAATGCAGGGGCAGTATATCTCTGAATGGGATAGAAGCTGCTCATCTGGAAATGTGGAGAAGAACCCAGACAGAGCTGAACACAGATTGACCCAACACACTAAGGTGAAAAGACAAATCCCCTTCTTGGATGAGTTCCCAGTGCAGATAAGGAAACTTGGTGTTGAGGTGAGACCTTGTTCAGGATGGCGCATGCAGTCCCAGTGGTCAGGAGTCGGGAGGCTGTGACTACACTAAGAGCAGAGGAGGATTTCTACGGCATAGGGAAAGGAAAATGTGTGTCTCAAAGGGGGCAAGAAGAGCCTGGTCAAGGCTGATGTGGGAGTGATGGCTCTCTGTCCTTGTGTGTAGCAGCAGGAAAGACTGAAAGAAGATGGTGTTGGTAGCAGAGCAGATGTGGTCACTAGCACTGAATACAATTGGGCTGGAAGTTAAGATGATTTTGAGCTGGTAGAGGAGTGAAAAGCCTGTGACTGGGATGGTAGGAACAAAGCCTGGCTGGCTTTTGGGATGAAGCTCAGGAAGAAAGTCAGCGAGTGATGCTGCATCCGCCATATAAGAGCCCGAACGTGGTGTTTCCAAGAGGAGCAGTTCATCTTCAGGCATATTGAAAACAATGAGTACATCAAAATGCAAGTATATTGAGATACATCCATTCTGGCATAGCTCTGTATGGAAACCATTAGGACAAAACTGAGTAATGGAAGCTTGTGGGATACCAAGGTGGCTTGGAAGCAACAAGAAAGAGAAATAACCTATAACAGACAAACCTAGTTTGCAGGAACAGTGGCGCTAATGTCTTTGCTTCATTGCATGCCTATGGTAGGTATGCCACCTCTCTGGGGCTGGCACTCAAGCAGGTCTGCCCCTGTCATTCCTGGCTGCAAATTCGGTGTTGCCATAGGCTGTTTTTTATTGCACTTTGTCTAATTTCAGTCAAACAAAGCTGCCTTCTCAGCTGGGTGCTCACTGTACTGCCATTATACAAATTAGTGGAGAAAACCCAAGAGTTTTGTAATGACAGTACATTTACTGAGCACATTTTGTTGTCCAGTGAACCTGTCTGCCAGAACCTGACAGATAATTGCTATGAGAAATAGTTCTGACTCTTTTGCTCCCTGAAAAACGGGGGAGGAGTTGATAACTTTATCTCTCCCAGTTTTGGACCAAGCACAGTTTCGATGGCTATCTCAGCAGGTCAAAACTACAGACGTCTGTTCCAAACCAGTGGGTAATTGCTTTGTGCAAAGCCATTCATGAACTAATTTTTTCCTCCAGGAAGGTGAAGTTTGTTTATTCAATCCCATTTCAAAGCAATGCCTGTTCTTAACAGAGACCATAGCAGAAATGTGTGATCAACTTGGTTATTTCTGACCTGACTATATCTTCATTCTCGTTTTGAGAATATAATTTGAAGTATATTTTTTCCACATTGCTTCTTAATCTGTCTAGCCTGATATTTTCCAAAACTGTGGTTTCCTTCCTTCTCTCCCTTATTTTCCACTATTAAATCTTCCACCTCATTGAAAATACCTGATACATAGATTTAAGCAACTTTGGCACAGCACAAGATTCTGTGAGTTAATAGGCAGGGCATACCCCAGCACGCTAAGGATAGGTTGAAAGACAGCAAACAGCTTTCTGATGTGGGCTGGTGCTCAGGATGGAGAAGAGGACAGGTGATAGGTGTGAAAACAGAATATGTACATTAAAATGGACAGATAACTGGTGTAGTACTGTGCAGAGGAAAGCTCTGGATGATCTGCACATATGTATTACTGTATTTAGGGTCTGATTCTGTTAAATCCAAGCAAAGTAATTTCCCATCAGTATTCATTAGGAGTGGGTGTTTTTTGGTCAATGCCAGTATTTGCTTATCAGTACTGTTGCCCAACCTACAGGTTGTTCTGGCTCCAGTGTTCATGGTCTACATATGGGACTATGCAAGAGGCAGGAGGGAGGCAATGGGGGAAGGTCTGGTGTGGCTGCTGAGCTGGGCAAGGAGGCAAAAAGCCAGAATGGATGAATGGAACAGGTTGAATGTCTCCATCCATAAGAATAAAGGGTCTGCTGAAGCCCTGTAGGCCATATGAGAAAGGGATAAAAGGTAAACGGGGCTGAGAAATAGTGTAATGTTGAGGTGGCATTGCAAAGTGTAAATGTAGCTTCCAGATTTTCCTTTTTCAGCCAAGGGTGTTCTCAGCAAGCAAACCTAGCTCTGCATTTTTGGTGAGGGAGCTGAATGCTCTGTCCCAGGCTTTCCATAGATCTTTTTTATCTGGATGGTGCTGGTCGCAGTGGGACTGTGGGCAGCTCAGTCTTTCCCTTCCCACCAATGCTTTGAGAACTGCTGCGGTGGAGCTGCTGCGTCCCATGGGAGACCCCCCACAGCCTTCATCCGGGTCTCAGCCAGATAGGACTTTCTTCTAGCAGCAACCCTTTATGGTTTTCAGCAGAGCTTAGAGGAGGGTTATTTAAAGCCCTCATCCTTTCTATGGAGTATAGGAAGTAGGAAGCGCTTCCTCCCCGCAGATCTCTATCCAAAGCTTTTGTCTGCTTCCTTACAGTCCCACCCTGCTTGGAGTCGCTCCAAAACCCAGCATAATGGGGCAATGCGTCGTTGTTCAGTGGGGTCATCTTCAGCTGCAGCTCCTCTCCTTGTCCAAAACAGAAGGTTTTGGCACCAGAATGCCAAAGAGGGCTGTCTTGGGCTGGACTGCGGGTTATATAAATGCCTCTCTGTCCACCCTGCCCCACCACCCCTCCTGCAGTTAGAAGTGATGTTGCAGAGAGGGAATATGGGGATTGACCTCTCTCTGGGAGCCTAATTGATGCTTGCTATATTTTAGTTGTGAAATTTAGGAGAGATTTCAAAGGAAGTCTGACAAGTCCTGATCTCTGTGATAGAGGATCAAGAAGCTAAAAAAAAATTCTGTTAACCACATGAATGGTTTTAAGGTATAGCCTGCTCTTTTCAGAGCATGGGGAAGAAATGTGGGACTATTTCTGTTGTGCTGGGTATATCTCACAAAAAGTCTAGCAGCAGCATTGTTGCCTGTGTTTGCAGAGGGAAGACACAAGAGGTTGAATGGGAGGCTCAGCCTGGGCAGAACATCAGCTGGAGGATCTGCCTGGTACCTCCATGGTCCAGATTGCCTTAAGCTTTGCAGATAAAGCTTCACGTTCCTCTGCCAGGAATGTCTTCCTCAACACCAGTGTGACGCCAAACATGTACATCAGTTTCAGAGCAGACTCCCCTTGGCCCTGAGGGCCGTACCTAAGGTGGTACATTTGTTGGCCATCCATTTTCAACATTCATACTGCCAACAAAAGGCTGTTCACAAGCTTCAAGGCAAAGGGAAGTGGCCTCGCTGTTGTGTGCTGAAAGATGATGTCTGCACACCCCAGGAGAAGGCATCACCTCAGAAACTTTCGGTTAGTGAGCACTCCTCCACCGTCATAGCCCTCCTTTTAACCACTGCTGCGTCCTTTAAACACTTTTTTCCTGTTCCTCTCAGGAGGAAAAAATAAATGATAAATTATTGTGTTGATGTTACGCAAATGTTGCACTTACGGAAGGGTCTTGTTGGCATGGTTTGTCACACAGGATACCTTCTCCTGGTGCAGAAAAGTTGCTGGAAATTTCCAAGAAAATAGGTATGCCATCCTTGGGGAAGGAAGATTAAAAAGAAATTATGGCTATTGTGGATCTTCGTTTGTGAAAGGCACAGAAGTTAGTGAAAGTGTTAGGTTTAGTAGGATTTTCTGTTGTCCTGTTAGAAGTGGAGCTGGCTAGCACTTGATACCAGCTGTAGCTTAGGTTCTTTTCAGAGATCAGAGTAATGAATGAAAAGATCATAAAGTGGCTCAGGTCAGTATTCCAGTGTGCCTGTACCCAGAAGAGCTTTATCTGTCCATGGCCTGATATGTTAAAATCTTACTGATTAGATTCCTTTTTCTTTCCCTTTGCTAAAAAAATGTTCATGAAAATAGTGCCATCTGAGAGAGAGACCTTAAGGTGGTATCAGGAGTAGGTTTTCTGCCTTGTCCCCTTCTCCCCGCATGCATGCCCACCTTCAACATTGCTGTTGAAAGAAGACACTCATTTCCTGTTTTTACAGTCAAGACCATCACCAATGTGGCACCGAGGCAGTGGGACAGGATGTACCTCAGGTGGAGGTCAGCTCTTCTCATTCCTCCCCTGTCGGGGTGCTTCCTGCTTCACAACCATCACATCTCCTTCCTGTTACCTTACCCAGTTAGGGAGGAAAGTACACCCACTTGGCCACTACTGCCATCACTTAGAGGTATAAAATTCAGCATGATTTGATTTTCCATTTGCTATCTTACCCAGCCTGCTGACAGAGGCTCAGCTCCAGGCAGCCCTTACCTGCAGCGCTCAGAAAAGCACATTTGGTGTGGATACTGCTGGGGATGGAGCCCCGTGGTGGAGCTTAATGAAAAAGTGATGTCTTGAGTGCTGATTGCCTGGTTTACTTCTGAGGTTATATGCATTCGAGTGTTGAATGCCACACAGAAATGCCAGAGGAGAGAAAGGATTTTCTTACGGCTGTTATTGGTGCCCCTGAAAATGTCATAGTGTGTCTGGGTCAGGGGGTCTTCAGCTGTCTCCTCTGGTATGGGGCACTGCCTTTCTCTGAAGCAGACAGTCATATTGCTTTTCTGCATAGTTTATAGTGAATACACTTAAAAGCAAATCATACTGTTGAATGTTCAGGATTAATGAAAATTGGAGCTACTTAGCGCATGGGCTGGGACTGGAGGTGTCCTGCTGTGCTGCTGCATTAGCCTCTGCTTGCCTTGGACTCAGCTGCTGGAAGAGTCACAGAATCATAGGATCAACTAGGTTGGAAAAGACTTCTGAGATCAAGTCCAACCGTTACCCCAGGGCTGCCAAGGCCACCACTAAACTGTGTCACTGAGGGCCTCATCTGCATGGGTTATGAACACTTCCAGGGATGGTGACTCCCCACCCCTGCTCTGGGCAGCCTGTTCCAATGCCTGATCACCCTCTCAATGAAGAAATTGTTCCCAATATCCAATCTAAATCTCCTCTGGAGCAGCTTGAGGCTGTTACCTTTGTCCTATCACTTGCTACTTGGGAGAAGAGACCAACCTGCACCTCACTACAGCCTCCTTTCAGGTAGTTGTAGATAGTGATAAGGTCCCCCCTGAGCCTTGCCTTCCCCAGACTAAACAACCCCAGTTCCCTCAGCTGTTCCTCATCAGATTTATTCTCCACATCCTTTGCCAGCTTTCTTGCCCTTTTCTGGACCCAAAAAGAGTCTTCTGGAGTCCAGAAAGCATGGTCCCTGACAGCTCAGTGAGGGGTTTTGCCCATGTTTCTGCTGCTTTTGTAGGAATTGGTCACGAAATAATGTGATATCTTCTGTTTTCTGTAGATCTCCAATTTTTAAAGATGGGAACTGATGAGGGGGTATTACTTGTATCACTGAGTGTCATGCATGGCCAGAGAGATGGTCTATCATATCACCACTGATTAAGCAAGGATGTCCTTCTTATCTCTGTAGTGGGTACAGAAAATGGCACTTTGTGGTCAGGATCCACCTAAGAGGAACATCAGAGTCCTGCTCATCCCTGCGGCCATTGGGTCTGGAGTTCACACCTCTGAGGCACTACCTTGGCCAAACCACTCTCATGTGCCCTTGCCTGTGGGGAGCCAAGCATCCCTTGGTGTGAGCAGACCTTTCCACCCCAGGAGGACAGCAGGACATTGTCCCATACGGGTTCCCACATCCCAGCTTAGCATTATATTGCTATAATTTAGTACAGAATGTTTGGGGTTGCGATCTCAAGGCACAAAGGCCAATGGCTGTCCTGAATACTAACTTGAGCATGAGCCTCATGTGATGCTCTTGTCCAAGATGTGTGCTGGGGACGTGGCTTTCCTGTATGTGACAGTAGTATCTGCACTTTTGGCTCCGTGATTTTAAAAATAAACCAATAAATAAATAAGATTCCTGTGAGGCTGATACAGTCACCCCTCAGCTGTCACAGAGATTGGGCTGATTCCTACCGGCAGAAGATTTGGTCTTCAGATGCCTGAATTGCTGCATCCAGTAGAACCAGGTTTCTTCTTTATGGGTGGAATGCTGTTCTCATGTGGTTATTTTACAGAGGTTTTTCTTTCACAGGGTTTCTGCACCTCTGCAAATAAAAAAATAAAGTAAAATTAAGCTCTAGGTTTGCTTTTAGATTTTTAATTTCAGTTTTGCTTTTGTCACTCAGCAAACAGGAATATAACAGTGTGAAACAATTAGATCACTATCACTGGTCGTTGTCACTGAAGAGAAGAGTGTTTAGAGAAGAATTTTGGTTTAGTGGAGTGTATTTTTACAAGGAGCTTAACCAGTGGCTTTTGTGCTGTTTTGAAGTGATGATCTGTTAAAAAAAAGCTTGATTAAAAAAATGAGATTAATAAAATAATAAAATAATGCACTTATTAGTTGACATTTTGGAACAAAAAGTTGGGTAGTAGTAGAAATTGTTAGCAATATTTGTGTATTTGGTAGGTGAAAATATTAGTGACAGGTGTTCTCTTTGGGTTGATTCCCTCCCCCCCCCAGAGTTTCAGTATTTTAAACCAAGCATTGAAATAAATGTTGAAGTTTTATTAAAGGCAGCTAGTTGGCATATCTCCAAAACCACATTTCTGAACGTCTTTTTACTAAGCATACTAAATAATGCTTCTTAAAAACAATAAAATAAGAATTCATTCCACTCTTTGAAAAAAAAAACAAAACGCAACTTTTCCCTGTTTCAAATTAGCTATCCTGAAATCCCCTGGATTCCTCCAACCTCTGTATCCCAGGACAGCAGCTGCAATCGGGGAAGGATATCAGATATCTTCTGATTTTGGGCTTGTTTGGTTTTTTTTTTTTTCATTTAGGCATTATTAGCAGCAAGGATGGTCTCACAGACCATCCTCTGAGGGCTGACTGTCATCCATCACTGTCTCTTTAGCAAGTGTCATTGCCCCCAAACTGTCCATTTTCTCCACATGAATGGCTCTGATGCTATAGGGCTTGTTCAGGTGCCATTGGTTGGCTCTTATACTGTCGCGTTTTGGCTAATTCTGCTAAAATTTAATCCAGCTTCCTTTCTCCCAGAGCTGTGGGTATTCTGCAGAGAATTATTCTGCGAGTTACCTTCATCACTTAAATAAGTGCATCATATGAAAATCCAGTGACAACCGTGCTAGTTCTGTAGATTTACTTACATAAAAAATTTAATGTCCTGTGCTGATTTTGACATTTCTGTTCACTTTTTCTAAATAGGACCCATGTTCTCTCTGATTTCCCAGTTCACATCAGGCCCCTTCCCCTATCCTGCAGGCCTGCCCTCACAGAGGTTTATTTAGATTTACGTATCACAATAGTATATTCAGAGAATGTGACATGGGTTTTTCCTCATGCAACCCAACCTCAGAAAAAGACCTTGTGCGCTAAGACATTGTGCTGACATGTTTTCCTTGCTCTGTAATATTGTGTAAACAGACTATAATTTATTTTTTTTTAAGCATTGCCAACTTTGCAGAGCGTCTGAAGACAAAATAGGGTTGGCTGCTTCTCCCTTGGCTTCATTAAAATAAAAGGAAAGGGCAAAGGGAGGAGACGAGGAAGATCCACTCACGATTTTCTTTTCCTGTCTGCAATCACAAGCTACATTGCTGCCCAATCTGCTCCCACCCAAATTAACCCAATTTCCTAATTTACTCAAAATATTTCTGTACTACTCTTATTGCATTGGGAATATTTATCCGTTACAGTAATAAGCTTTCCACCCTGAGCTGGAGAACATTATAGAGAGCTCTTGGAGGAACTACCACTTTTATTGTCCCAACAAGGGTCTTGTTTTTTCCTCATTAGCAACAAATTGTGAATGTTTGGGAGTGTTTTGTCATTCTTTTTCTTCTTTGCAGGAAATTTCTAGTCTTACCCTCACCTCCTGGTGATGGGGGTCAGTGTTGGTGGGCACAGTGGGTACCAGCGTACCCTGGCTCATTGCAATGACTGCAATGGCTGGGAAGGTGTTGCCACTTTCATCTGCATATGCCTTTACACCCCATACCAATAATGCAAATGTAAAATTGTTCACAGGTTAATGAACTGATGCTGGATGTCAGAGACTAATTGATTTTTCCATATAAATCAGGACTATAATCCCAAGTAAAGTGACTTCAATAGATAGGAGCAATCGAGAGAACTGTAAGTGAATTTCTTAGGTTTCAGCCTGTGCAGCTGACTCCATGAAATTAATGGGCAAGCCTGAAAATACTCCTCTCACAGCTATTTGCAGGATTGGAGCCTTGTAATTATATCTTTGTTTGGCGAGCTAGGGGTAGGTGGTTATCTATAATGGGTTTTCATCCCAGATGTGCAATCAGGTTTTCAAGACCACACAGTTCCTGAGTACGTGTTTATGGATAAACTCACAAAGTGAGGTCGCTTGAGGTCTGTTACCAGTTCCCTGTGCCTCTCGGAGGAACATTCAGTGTACATACCTGAATTGTTACAGAGTGTTCTGGAACTGAAAATGAGGGTGATCCTTCCCCTTCACCCACCTTTTTAATAAGCTTCTGGAAGGGGTTTAAGTTGACAATAAGGTGCAAGTAAGCAGTAGTACTTACTTAAATAAAAGCATGATTAGTCATTGAAAGTGAAAAATGTAAAAAGCCCATTCATTTACTTAGTGTGGTCTGTTCTTCGCTTGTCAGGTTTCGCTTCTCTTTGTTTCCCCGAAGGCAGCGGAGGAAGGAGCTTCAGCTCTTTCTCATCTCAAGCTCCACAGCATTTCTGCAGGGCTTGATTTTTTTTGCAGCATTATTGATTGAGGTTTATCTTTTGTCTTGCTGCTTCTATTATTGAGTTTTCAAGAGGTGAAGATTTTCCTTGCTGTGCTTTGAACTTTATCAGAAAGGTGTTACTTTTGACCCCATGTCTACAGCTTGGGAAGACAAAGCAGGTGCTGCAGTAGCTGGTGTATGAGTGTCAGCATTTCTTTTGCCACAGGGCAGGAGAGAAGTTCACATGACTTTTAGCAGGCAGGACCCAATATCTATAGCAACGTCTTTGTATATCCTGTGCCTTTGCTATTGCAGTGCTCGTTGCTTAGGATACTGGCATTAAAACATGTAACAAAATCTGCTCTTTACTCCGGAGTTCATTATCTGTCCCAGGCCCATATAATTGCACATTTCCCCTCCCAGTTCAGATCAGACCGATTGACCATGGTCCGGAGGATGTCGTTATAATTCCATTTTTCAGCTTTTTTTGCTATGTGATCTTTTATTACCACCAAGCATTTGTTGCTAGCTGAAGTGCTCAAGAACCCATCTCCTTCTTGCAGCTTGGCCCACAGGAGCTTCTTAAATACATCTGTGCATTGACTGAGTTGGTGAGCAGTGGTGCTAACAGGGCCTAAAAAGTTTTTCTGTAAGGGTGTGTTCCTGAAGTTTGCCTCCACAGATCTTCAGTGATTGAGGCTTTTCTTTGGGCCACCTGTGGGGTTTTTGGTGGGTTCTGTGGGGTTTTTTGTCTTTTAAATACAAGGATCAAACTTTTAAAAATACAGCCTCAGAGCAAGGCAACACAGTGGCTGAATTGCCCTCTTCATGGCTCTTGTCTTCACCTCGCCATGGGAAAAGGATATTATTTCACAGAGTGGTTGATGTTGGCAGGGACCTCTTGAAATTATCCAGTCTACCCCACTGCTCAGGCAGGGTCAGGCTGCCCAGGACCATGTCCAGTTGGGTTTTCAGTATCTCCAAGGATGAAGGCTTCACAGTTTCTCTGGGCAACCTGTGCCAGTGTTTGGCTGCAATCATTGTGAAATGGTGTTTCCAAGCGAAGCCTTTCTTAACATGATGCTCACAGAGGCCCTGTGGGCTAAACCTTTTGTCTCTTCTGCACCCCAAGGCAGAAGGCATCAGTGACAGATCTGACAGTTCAGGTGTTTCAGTAAAAAAAACCTTTCACCCCTCTAGGAATGGTTCTTGCATTTCAGACCAACTTAGAGCAGTATTTGCTGTCTGACTTGTGCTGTTCATTTGCTTTGGACTCCTGCAGTCCCAGAGGCACTGTGCTACAGCTTCAGGACCACAACAGATCTCAGACATGCTTGTTCTGTTTTATAAATGAGCACTGCAAGAGAAATAATGCTAGATTTCCCCCTGCAAAGCAGATAGCTCAGATAATATAAAGAATATTTATTCTGTGCCTCTGCACTTCCTTTCTCTGCTGGAAAGCACCTGTGTCCTACAGGCAAGCATTTCATCAATTTTCCTCTTTTTATTAGCACTAAATCAGTATCCAAGGGGGTTGCACAAGGAAGTGCATCTCTGGAGTCATTCCTCCTTTTGCAGCCATGACTAATTCACTAAGAGGATCCCATCAGGAGTTCAGTTCAAGGGGCTTTTGCTTCAGGAGATTTGCAGTGAAAAAGCCCAGTTGGTCTCTGGCTATCTGGGTTAGGTGCTCAGAGAATGCTGCTACCCACAGTAACAGGTGGTTGACAGAGAGTTCTCACAGAAGCAGGATGCACTGAGCTTTGTTAGAAGTATTTCAAATACTTCAGTGTGTGGATGCTGACAACCGGTCCATCTGTTGGTAAAAACAGAAAATTGCTACTTTAGTTATTTCAGAGCTAGCTAGTTACTCACCCTAGTGCATGCTGCACCCCACCCGGCAACTAAGAACCATGAAACCACTCACTCACTCACCTCCTGCCCCAGTGGGATGGGGAGGAGAATCAGAACGAGAAGGTAAAACCTGTGTATTGAGATAAGAACAGTGTAAGAATTATGGGAAGTCAGGGGAGGAATACAAAGAGAGACAACAAAAAGAGAAACAAATCCCAAGATAGACAAGTGATTGCTCACCACCCACTGACTGATGCCCACCCCAACCTGAGCAGTGATATGGGCTTTCCAGGTAGCTCCCCCCAGTTTATATACTGGGCATGACGAGCTGTGGTATGGAATACCCCTTTGGCTAGTTTGGGTCAGGTGTCCTGTCTCTGCCCTCCTCTGGCTCCCTCTGTCCCTCCTCACCGGTAGAGTGTGAGAGACTGAAAAGTCTTTGATGAGGGTAAGTGCTACTGAGCAACAACTGAACCATCCGTGTGTTACCAGCACTATTCTCAGACTAAAGCAAAAGACCTCAGCACTGTGCCAACCACTAGGAAGAAAATTAACTCAATCCCACCTGAAAGCAGGACATGGGTGTGTGTCTCAGCTTCAGTGAAAGACTTTTTTTTCTCAATGCTAGGCTTTTGCTATGAGATTATTGCTTATATTTGGTGATCCTGGAAGGACAGAGGACATATTCAGGTAGAATTTCTCTGGCACTTCTGGAAACTGAGCTTATTGCGGACAGGAAGCAGCCCTGTATGATTTTAACAAAAATTTTGGTGTGAAACAGGATCAGTAATACATCTGCATTTCTCCCTGTTCCCCATCATGACTATCATTTCCATGAGCAGTGGTACACTTGTGATGTCTACTGGTTTGCAATTATACTTCCAACCTTTACTTGTCTGATCACCTCAGGGGTATTCCTGTGGTTATTTTTGTTGCTGCCATGATAGTGCTCGGTGCTCTGAGGGTTTTTGCTCATCACACTAAGCAGGCATGGACCTCATTGCTATGTATGTGGCAATTGCTTCCCTGGATTTCCCCTTGGCTTGATCAGAATTGAAGGACAAGCAGACCTGGGGCCACACTGGGTGCCACTCCCTTGCCTTCTACACCCACTGCAGTGAATGATGTGACTGGTACAGGCTCCTTAAAAAAACACCCCACAGTCCTAATCACAGGACTGACCTGAGCATCCCAAACCCGCTCCCTGCCATTTCCATTAGCAGCAGTCCTCCAAGTGGTCTTGTGGCTAAAGCAGCAACTGAGCCTCTGGAAAGTGATTTGATGAAAGCATTTTATAGCAATCGAATGAAATGTCAGCTGGATGCCAGCAGCAGGGGTTGCTGTCATGATTAATGGGATATTTAGGCATTTCATTTTGGAGGAGCTACCAGCAACACAATTCACATCGAAGCTGAGTTTTTTTGGATGGGCTTTAATAAATTAATGTTAATGTTGGTTATTTAATTATTTGTAACAAATTGGTTGCAACAACTGCAGGGTTACATTTGGGTTGAACGCATTATGAAGCCTTTCAGAAAGCTCATATGCAAAAAAAGGATTGTGTTCAGAGCACTGCACATTACTTTTCTGATAGAAAACAATGTAAAAAAGGAGAAAGGGTTGAAATAACCTGTAATTTGTTGAATACAAATACTACTTGAAAATAAAGCTTTTGAAGCTGATATTGAATGAGCGTCCATCCAAATAACAGGATACGTCTTACCGCTAGTAGAAGTAGTGAAATCTAATAAATGAAAATAACATCTTACCTCTATCTTATTTAGGGGCCTCTATTTTAAAGGGAACAAGAATAATAAAGGTATCATAGGAGCACAGAGAACTGGCATTAAACCTTTTCAAACTATTTGGAAGTTTTATAGTCCTTTAACCCTGTACATGATTAAAGCTGAGGTTATTTCTGCTTTAGTCTGACTCCTGCTTTAAGCAGGTTTTGCCATTTGTCCTCCTATTCCTCTCCAAGGACTCAGAGATACTGGCTGGCAAGGCAGGGAGTGCTTTTGGCAGTATTTGGACAGTAGTTCTTACAAAGCACCCGGGCATCGTGAAGTGAAGGAGTTCACCAAAGGCACCTTGTTGCTCAAGGACAGAAACAGTGCTACAATTTCTGCTCTTAAAAAAAGGTCCAAGGTCTATTCATTATTTGCTCCAAGCCACTGTTTTCTGCAAATTGTCTGCAGCAGAGTAGAAGATCGTGTTTTCTGCCCCTTGCGCTGCAAAGATGAATATCTGGAGCAGGCGAGATTCAAAGAGGCAGTAGGAGCAGCTTGGAGTTCGTGGTTTAACTGGAGGGCAGCCCTGCAATTTCCTAGGGCTGAGGCTGGCAGGGACTGGGAGCTGTAGCATCTCTGTATGTTGGGAGCATGCAGAGGTATGTCAGGGGCCCCGAGAAAACTGCAATGGAATGGACAAAAATAAAGCTTGGTAGCTGACGTACTGGCAGCTTTTCTAGAAAACACAAGTGCTAATGATAACACAGTTTTCTGTTAAGCCTGATGCATTGAACTAATGAGCAGCTGGCTGGTTTTTGTCTATGAGCATTAAGCCACAGAGCAGGATGTGGATTTTTTACATTGCTGAGGCGATGCAGAGGCTAAGTGGAATACAAATAAAACAAGCTTAAATTCAGCTGTTTGAAAACCTCTCTGCTGTAGGGCAACTTATTTCTTGTTGACCTTTTTTTTCCCTTAGGTTCTTATGCATGCCTGGGATTTTTAATCTCTGGGAAGTGCTTACTCCCTGATATATTTTTCCTGGTCTCTGCTCAGCTGTTGCAGTTTCCAAATAGCTGTGTGATGTTGGCCCATTACTAACCTGCCTGTAGCACTGGCTGCAAGCAAGCCTAACGGGCAGATAGGGCTGTGCAGAGAAGTGTCATTTATGCTGGACCCGTCGCAGGGGTTTGGATGTGACTTTGTGCAAAGCTTGTGAATAAGCTTCTCAAGCCTGGGGAAGGAGATGCAGCTCAACCCCTTACTTGGCAGCTTAGTTTGGCATTGCTGGGAAGCCGTGAAGGGCTGAAAAGGATAAAAGCCAAAACTACATTATGGTTTGGTTGGGGTGTTTTTCTGTTGTTTCCTAAGTGCAGACTGACCATCCATTTTGCTGAAGGAGCTTTCCTGTTGCTGGGCAGTCTCACCGGTGTGTGATCACTCACCCATCATGGCCATTGTCAAGGGAGGGGACAAACCCAGCCCCCTCCTGACATCCTGATAAAACCTGAGGTTAAAATGCCCTTTTGCTCACCCTGGGGAATATTGAACTTACTGAAGAAGGTTATATATATATATAAAAGTATAAACCACAATAAGCCTGAAAGGAGTTGCTTTGCTGAACATTTTGCTTTAAAAAGCCCTTTTCTCTGCTTGTCCGTGAGGGCAGAGGGTTGCAATCTGCTGGAAAGGATGAAGTGCCTTGTGCCAGTGCTGTTGTCACAGCGACTCGTTTACTTGTGCAGCTTCCACAGCTGAGAAAAAGAGGGAGAAATCTTTCAGGATGATGCTGTTGAGCATGGGCTGTGCTGAGCTTACTGTTGCTGCACCCTTTTGTGACCTCTGGGGTGCCACAAGCAGCACCAACTGCTGTGGGGCTGCTGGGGGAGGAGAGATGCGGGAAAGAGATGCTCCAGAAGCCAAGGGGGGAGATGCTCCAGAAGCCAGTGGTTTTCAAAGAGCATCTGGACAATGCAAACAGATTTGGCACAGAGCAGTCTGCTTTCCTGCTTCTTGTTCACCCCCCCTTACTTTCGCTTTTGAATAGATGGATTTACTTTTCATTGCCACTGCCATCATCACAGCAGATCAGCCTGCTGGAATGGGTCAGGAGTTGGAATCCAGACCTGGGCATCACAAGCTGTATGATAGAGGGGAGGGGTTGTAACAGAGAAACAAAATAATGACAATTATTACTTCCCAAATAATAATTAATATTTCCCAAACAGTCCCTCACAAACTAGCTTCCCTTGTCCTTCCACAGCACACTAGTCACTCAGAGAGCCTAGAGGAGAGGAAAATAGGCCAAATGAAATTAGATAATTTTCCAGTGATTTATAGCATCCTTTTTCTCCTCTTTTCCCCTTGTCCCAGGCAGGCTCTGCCTGCCCCTGGCCCCTCTTCTCTGGGGCTCCAGTGGCTGGAGCTCAGGCAGATGCTCTTTTGCTTTGCAGCTAGTGAACCCAGATCCAGAAGAGGATGGGGAAGCAGAACAGCAAGCTGCGCCCTGAGGTGCTGCAGGACCTGCGCGAGAACACTGAGTTCACGGACCACGAGCTACAGGAGTGGTACAAGGGCTTCCTAAAAGATTGCCCCACAGGCCATTTGACTGTAGAAGAATTCAAAAAGATATATGCGAATTTTTTCCCCTATGGCGACGCGTCAAAGTTTGCAGAACATGTCTTCCGCACCTTCGACACCAACGGTGATGGGACGATTGACTTTAGGGAATTCATCATCGCCCTGAGTGTCACCTCTCGGGGCAAACTGGAACAGAAGCTGAAGTGGGCATTTAGTATGTACGACCTGGATGGCAACGGGTACATCAGCCGTGGGGAAATGCTAGAAATAGTGCAGGTGAGGCATCAGCTCTGCTTTTTTGTGTTTTACTTGTGTTACTGTAACCTTTCCCCCCCAGGACAGCTGGAGCTGGAGATGAAGGGTGTGCTGAGCTGGTTTGCTCCTGCCCCAGGGAGGCTCCTGAGCCCATGGTCCCCAAAGGGACAATGGGGTCCATAGTGGGACCTATGAGATGCAGATGAGGAAAGGGCCTGAGCCATGAACAGGGTGCTTATGCAACTGGCCTGCAGCCAAAGTCTTGCATGTCTCCCTGGTGATTTCTTAGTAGGACAATGATGGGATCAGAAAACCCTAAATACATATTTTACTGACCTGATTAATCTCAAAATTAATACTTTGAAACTTCAAATCTGAGTCAACGTGAGCTCTGAATGAAGGGCTGAAGCACATAATGCACCCAGCCAGTGCCCTGGCAGTTGGTACTCATGGTTGACATGGGATAATTTAGGAGGAGGTCTTGGACTTTAGACATCCTAAAGAGATCTCCTCTTTATTCACAGAATCCCAGAATCCCAAGGGTTGGAAGGGACCTTGAAGGATCATCTAGTCCAACCCCCCTGCAAGAGCAGGGTAACCTAGAGTACATCACACAGGAACTTGTCCAGGCGGGCCTTGAATATCTCAAACGTAGGAGACTCCACAACCCCCCTGGGCAACCTGTTCCAGTGCTCTGTCACTCTTACAGTAAAGAAGTTCTTCCTGATGTTAACGTGGAACCTCCTATGCTCCAGTTTACACCCATTGCCCCTTGTCCTACCACTGGATATCACTGAATAAAGCCTAGCTCCATCATCCTGACACCCACCCTTTACATATTTGTAAACACTGATGAGGTCACCCATCAGTCTCCTCTTCTCCAACCTAAAGAGATCCAGCTCCCTCAGCCTCTCCTCATAAGGGAGGTGTTCCACTCCCTTCATCATCTTTGTGGCTCTGCACTGGACTCTAAGTCTGAAAATGTTTCCTTACCCTTCCACAAAGAAAACCAACCCCTATTCCTATATATTCATATTCACCTGTAATCCATACAACACCCCATATGCATACGCATGAGTGTATGCTGAGAGCCAGCCAAAGAAGCAGTGGCTTTGCTCAGTTGTAGAAAAGAGAATTACACGCCATTACCTCCTGTATTTTAGCTCAGTCCTGCTTGTATATTAATCTAGACCCTGACATTCAGTTAAACTGACCCAGCAGCGTGGGACCTTCTTTTGAAGTGCAAATAAATACAGGAAAGAAAAATAAAACAAGCTGCAGTCAGAAATTCCTGTTTGTTTTGGTTTATGAAGTCCTGCAGCTACTTGCCGGGGTCAGCTGCCTGGTTTTATTGCTACAGGATTAAAGTCTTTTTCTCAGTCCTGGTGCTTTTTCATTTGGGTCATGTTTTTCTTATATCTTTTTCTTTCCTTTTTTGTGTTTTTCATGCTCAGGCAATCTACAAAATGGTTTCATCAGTAATGAAAATGCCGGAAGATGAATCCACTCCTGAGAAGCGAACAGACAAGATCTTCAGACAGATGGACACAAACAATGATGGTAGGATCTCCACTGGCACCCCTTTCTAGGCTCTAGGAGTAGAAGTTTCTAGACTGGCACTGGTAGAACCAGATGATGGTATTTGAGGAGAAGGGGTAGAGGGCAGGGCTGTTCCCACCAGTGCCTCCAGTCTGCCTGGCCTTGGTGGGCATCTGCGGTCCTTAACAAATAGGGTGTGTAAGTGACAGCAGGTGAGATATTTCTGCTGGGGACTGGGAGGGGAGTATTCCCTCCCTGACATCTCACAGGTAAATCCCCTTCTGCAGAGGCTCCTCTGAAACCCTCCTGACTCCAACTTCTTGGGGTTATTTTCTCTGGGTGTAGGATGAACTAGGCACAAGATTTTGTTCCATTTGTCCTTGACAGGTTGCACTCCTGGGCTTGTCATCAGTAATGTGGGTCGAAGATATGACTGGGTACCTGACAGTAAAAATTCTGCTGGGTCCATAATGCTTACTTTCTGTGCATGTTTGTGGCATGCGTACATACGCACATGGTCAGACGCTAACCTGCACTGTTTGCTCTGTTTCAGCATGTGTGTCAGGGGGATGTAACAGATCCCAAACCAATTATGGACACTTGATAAATTATCTCTGACAGTGTACCTGTCACAACCCCTCCACCTGAGCTAGTTCATTTCCTTAGGCTCGAAAACATAGGCAAAACTGAGCAATTTCCTCTGCCCGTCAACCTGCTGACGTGTTTCCTCTTGTCCCAGTTGAGGTGGAGCTTTCCCTGGGAATTACCCCAGCAGCACATGAAGTGGCAGCTGCCCACTTCAGAATTAGGAGCTGTATCCTACTGATGTGCTCAGCAGGAGCAAAAACATGGGTTTAGCACTGAGATAGGAAGACCTGGAAAAATACGATCTTATCTATAGAAAGGTCTTTAAGAGAATTTTAAGGATGCGTTTTGGCATCTGCTGCTGCAGTCCCTGGGGCAAATTCCTGGCGTTGCTGAAGTCCTCGAGTATTTTTACTGTTGACTTCATAAAAACTGGCACTTCATCCCCTGGCTTCACATGTGGAGGGCCCTAAAATAACATGATTAAAATATTTTTGTTCTGCAGAAAGAAGTGGCTCATGCAGATGTGCAACATAGCGGTCACGAAACCTGCTATATATACATCCATTGCACATTGTTGCTCAACTAAAGTCATCCTATCCCCTGGGAAATGCCCTGCAAGCCATGCAATGGCAGGCCATAAAGTCTGTGCAAAGAGAAGCATATGTGCTCTTGGCGGATGGAAATGTTTCCCCTTCCCCATTTGACTGTCAGACATTGCAAGTAGATTTTGATTTGTGCTTTGCTTTTACGTATTGCAAGGAGAGGGGGAAACTAATAAATCACAGAATCATAGAATCATAGACTGGTTTGGGTTGGAAGAGACCTTAAAGATCATCTGGTTCCAGACCCCTGCCATGAGCAGAGACACCTTCCACTAGACCAGGTTGTTCAAAGCCCTGTCCAACCTGACCTGCTAGTCCTGATAAATGTCCTGATAGTTATGAGTGCTCCTGTGGGCTGATAAAAATGTAAAAAAACACTTGGTTTGGGAATACTAGGTTAAAAGTAGGAAATTAGGACAGAAGTGTGCTATTGGTTTTTAAGCTTCTGTGATTTGTACAAGAGGTTTGCTGGTTCTTCCCTGTTTGACCTGATTTGGGTGCTGGCCACTGAGCTCAGTCCTCTCCCCATCCTCCTGCAGGCTGGGAGCATCTGGGGTCTGGTGAAAACTGCCACAATGAGCTTTGTGCTTCCCTCTCTTTGGGAACACATGGCCAAAAGTGGCAGCAGACAGCTACCAAGTGCCAGATGTTTGTACGTGGGTCCTGCCTGCCTCAAGCAGAGCAGTTCAGGTTGGGTAAGGATGGCCTTGCGGTGTTGTGTGAGAGTATGGGTAGGTCATGCTGGGAGCACAAGGTAGATGGGAGATTGGTGGATATGGTGTCAGGGATGCCAAAAATGCTTGTCTCCTCTGGTTCACAGGGAAAATTGTTTCACTTCTCATTAATGTTGCTATGGCTCATTTCTGCCATGGCTCAGAGTGCAGGAGCAGGAGAGTATTGGTGATAGCAGGGAAGGCAGAAGCTGCTCCCGGGTTTCTGATGGCATTTGTGCAGGGGACTGGTCCTGAACTCAGGAAGAACCTGCCAGAAGGCTGGATCACCCTAGGATGAGGTCTGGAAGACCAGATGGGAACTTTCCTCCTTACCATGCTGTACCATGCTGTGCCACGCGACTGTTGAATGCCAGACTGGCAGTTGCTCCTCATGGTCTCTTCTCCAAAGATTACCTTTTCAGACCCACAGACTGTTACAGGGTCCATCTAAGTCAGTACATCTGCCCTAAATTGAAGATGTGTAAACCCAAAACCACTCAGGAACGGTACGTGGCAATAGGTGGCTCCACCAAGAGTGGCTTTTCTTGCTGCCTTTTGAAACCAGTCCTGTTCTTCTATACGCAGCAGGGCAAAGCAAATGGCTTGTAGAATCATAGAATGGTTTGGGTGGGAAGGGACCTTTGGAGGTCATCTAGTCCAACCCCCTACAGTGAGCAGGAGCATCAAGTAGATTAGGTTGCTCAGAGCCCTGTCCAGTCTGACTTTGGAGGTGCAGGAGAAGCCATCGCTGCTCAGCCCTACATGTCGCAACAAACAAGGGAGCAAAGTGGAGAGATTTGAGATATTTAGGTTTAAAATTTCATACTAATATAAGCATAATTTTTAAAGTGTGCATATGTTCAGGTACCATACTTTGTGTTCATGTGTCATGCAATTTGTGTAGTCTGGTTCTGGGCAAAAAGCTGCCAAGTGATATTAGAACAGTTGGGTTTATATTTGGTACTGTCTTTTTAAATAAAAAAATAACAATTATTATGTTAGGTTATTTTGCAGAATCAAAAATCATCTGGGCTTAAGGGCTTGAGTTGGATTTGGCTGCTGTGCATTGCACTAAATTCCCCTCGATGCCTTTGTGATAGATTAAATATACGTATGTTGCTTCAGTGAGGAGGGCTATTTTTAAGCTGCAGCAATGGTGGCAGCAACAACTGAGTTTCCAAGAATGATTTTCATTCTGGTTTTTCCTCCCTTTCAGGTAAACTGTCGCTGGAAGAGTTCATCAAAGGTGCCAAGAGCGATCCCTCCATTGTGCGGTTGTTACAGTGCGATCCCAGTAGCGCGAGTCAATTCTAATGAAAGGGGACAGTGTGCACAGAGAATCTCAGCTTGTGTCCTTCAAGCTTTGCTTGCAAACGGATGCCTTCTCAAACACCCCTCCACACCTCGCGGATAAAACCCCATTGCCAGATGTGTGTGTGTGTGTGTGTGTGTGTCCGAGCGAACCAGCGCTCGCTCCCTTCACTAACACCAGTGCAGCTCTCCTTCGGCAGCTCCGTTCCTGCTTCCCTGTAACGTTATGATTCACTCCTCACAGTTTAAATATTAATCAAAAAGTATGTTTACATGCAGCTGCAAGAGTTCAAACCGCTGGTGAGATACCACTTCACTTAGCCGTAAGACGTAGTTCCCAAGAAGATGATAGGTAGGACTTTAACCCAACATAGCAGATGGTAGATAATTTATTTTGCTTGAGAAATTACTAAGTTAAAAAAAATAATGGACTGAATGGAGTAGAAAGTTAAAAAAAAAAAAAAAAGAAAAAAAAAAGAGCAGCTTTCCTGGGCATGGTTCCAGTTTTCTTTTTGAGGAAAATTGCTTGCACTTATCTAATGGTCTTTACTTTCTTTTAATATATATATATAAATTATATATATATGGTGAAGTAAAATTTTAAATATTTAGGTCATCTATTTAAGGCATAAAATAGAATTCAAGCTTTGTTTCTTCTAGTTGTCTGTGATTTATTCGAATCTTGGAGATTGGTTTTTTTTGTGATATTTATGCATTAGCAAATTGCTGTTCCAAAAGAAATGCATGACTAGCAATTCGTGGATATTTCACTCTGTTTAATTCCTGAATGCAAATATTTGTTCATTTTTACTGTCAATCGTTCCAATGTTACTGTATTAACGGAAGACCTGAAAGGAGTTCATCCTCATTTTGTATTTCTCAGTGGAGTCCTACTTTCTGGTGGTCGCTGCATTAAATGGCTTTTGAGTGCCCCAAAGTGACGTGACTCGCACTGCTGTTCTTGACTTGGCTACACTTCCTCCCTTTTGCTGTCAATATGTTAATAGTCTTGTGCATTCCAGTGTTATTTAATATCTGCCTAATGCCAAGAAATAGTAATTGAAATAAAAGACTACTTTTCTTGTCACTCCCTGTCTTGGTCTAACCCATGCAGTAAGCTCCTAGCATCACACGTTTAGGGGAAGGACAAGGCCAGCTCCTTGCCCAACATGTCCCTTTTAAGTACGTAGGATTTTGGGGGAGCCCACTGTTGCAATGGTGTTAGTGCCTGTGGGACCCTGCTCCATCCCAGCTGGGTCCTGGGTGAAGGCAGCTCCTTGATGAAGACTGTAGGAAGGTGACAGCTCAGTTTCTGCTAGATGTGGAGGAGCTCAAGGCGATGAAGGGAAAGCTGCCAGCCCCATTAGCCAGGCTCTTGTGACCATGGATTTACAAACTAATAGTATCTCGATCCTGTCAGGTATTGGGTTTGTGCTGTTGGAATAACATTTGACATTAGTAGCATGAAAAGCAGTTTTCCCCACATTCATCAGGCTGGCAGGTAGCTGCTTTAAGCCTGTCCTCTCTGCAAATTAAGCTATCAACAAATGATTTGGCCTGAGGTTAATGTTAAGCATGTAATTAAGGGATTTTTGCTGTGCAGGATTTCCTAGTTAGTGGTTAGGTGTTAAAAATTCTTTTATACTAAAAAAATGAGGTATTTTTGCTGTATGCAATGATCTAATAGCAGTTGGGTGTTAAAACTTTAATGTTAAAAGAAGTTGGTTGCAATATCCAAATGGAAATGTGTTGTTGGGTCAGACTTATTCTACAATACAGGCTCATGTCAGTGCTGCCAAGCAGAAAAGTGTGTTCACCTTTATCTCCTAGAAATTCAAATGTGAGCTATTAAACCAACAGTCCTTTCAACTGCAACACCCTGCTGATGAGTGCAGCCCTGAAAAGGAGGTTGATCAAGGAGCCTGCCTGCTTTCCCTGGCTGAGCCCAGCTTAAAAGCAAACTGTTGGAAAAAAGATATGAAAATTCCATGGTTGCTTATAGTCTGTCTCCAACTTATTTGTGCTCACACCCACTGGCTGTCTGCCGAAAAAGATGCTGTGGCATTTAAGATGCTGCAGATGTTCTTACTCTAATTGCTCTTCTTGCACAGGCTGGGTAGCGGTTGTTCAGATGTGAATCGGCCACCATGGGCTTTATCATCTCTCTGCACTTGGGAGAATGTGAAAGAATGTCTATAGTCTTGTTGTGGGATGGTGCCTTTGAGAGGGACCACAGCTTTTGAATCTTGTTTGTGTGATCTTGCAGTGAGGCAGGCATGTTTTTACTCAAGCAGTGCACAGGGTCTTTTTCTTAGGTACCAAGGATGTGAACACTGTTTTGCTGTAGCATTCATAAATGCAGCAGTTCTGTTGTTCATCTGCTCTTGCAGGTGGTACTGGTTTTACGTTTTCCACCTTTTCCCGACATCTCTTCTGATTTCCACTTCTGTCTGCATTAAGTGGCAGGTTTTTAGTAGCTGTTTAACAAAGCCTAAACTTTTCTTATTTGAAAAGAAAAAAGTACCTCCTTGCCAAAGCTCATTTTGACCTTGTTTTAGCAGAAACAAAATTAAAGAATCTGAGTTTCAGTGGTCAAAACCATTCCCTTTTCTTTGACATTGTAATGTTTGCTCTGAAACATGCCAAGGTTTCCATGGGGGAGACACTGGGATTACATCGTGCTTTATCTGGCCTGATTTCTTCTACCTTTCTCTTTGCCACTTTAAATAATCCAGTCACAGGTTTTATTTGGGGAGGTGGAGGGGGGTTGCCCCCCACTGCTTTCCCAGCTTTTAAGGAGTTTCTTCTTTTCAGAGCAGGGTGGATTGGCTCCATTTCAGAGAGGGGCTGGCACAGGATATGTGAGCAAGGCACCCCCATCTTGTCTTTTGGAAAGCAAGCAAGAAAGATTCCTAGTCAGTCATCATGCATGGCATCCTGGGGAGACAGGTGGATGCTCTGAAGCCCAACCATGCTGAGCTTGTCAAAGGTGGTCTCTGATACAGGGAATCTTTTGATTACAGGCCAGCTAAGTACTGGAAAGGGCTTTATCTACTGCTGCCAAGCAGCTCTCCTGAGAAAATCAGACCTGCTTCAGGGGCTGAAGTTGTGCATCTACAGTCACTGGGTAACTGAACATCTTGGCTGTGCTTTGAAGAGCTCCTCTGAGACCACATCTGCTTCCCTGTCTGGTAATGAGGATTAGGAGGGAGAGTAATTTTCAAGCTCATCCTCCAGGATGTGTTGTTTGAGAGTTGGTCCAGGTGGAGTTCAAAACTGATGGAGAAATCAGTGACAAGCTTGCAGAGCTTTACTGGTCATCAGGCTCCACAGGTGTCTTTTGGGGAGGGACTGGTGCATAAAAGGGTTAATAACTTGCAAAATGATGTCAAGTGATTAATAGGAAACTTCAGCTTCTTAAGTGACTATGGTGTTTTGGTGAGTTGTGTGCTTAATCAAAAATGGAGTCCAGCAAAAGTGGAGTTTTGCACAAAAAAAAAAACCCAAGCCCATCAGCAGGTCCATTTTTACTGCACTTCAATAAGCTATGTAATTATGTTCTTGCAATGGAGATATCTAGCACTCTGAAAGCTCTGGCTAATTACTACATAAACTCAGGCTTTTCTGTATGAATTGCAGGTCCTATTAAGCTAATTCGAAATTCTGTCATTGCCTTTCAAATTAAGTTAGTGCCTGTCTGTTTGCAGCTGAACTCCAGCCTGGGTGGCAGAGGTGCTTGTATTCAGCTTTGTGTTTTTCTGTCATTGGGTTTACATTGGCTCCTTGTTTTTAAATGAGGCCCTTTGCAGTGTGTTTTTAGCATTAGTCTCTCCCTCCCTGGGAGGAGAGGTGTTTCATTGAGAAGAAGGAAAAGGAGAGGAGAAGGAGAGCAGAGCATCCCCCTGTGTAGGAGCTTTGGAGATGTGCCTGTATCGTTGGGAGCAGTGTGCCTGCAAGCAGACCTTCAGAGCCATGGGGGTAAGCCCACGGACACAAGTTGTGTGAGTTAATTTAACAGGCTAACAGCAGGCTGGCCCTTCCTAATGGAGGAACAGTTTATCCCAGACAACACCTTTACTGCTTGCACTGTCACTAGAGGGAATTGTCTCTCCCCTGAAGGTGAGGAGCACCTTTCTGCACACATTCCCACACCTCAGTGTTTGGTGCTGTCAGGACTCAGGTGAGTTGGGGCTGGTACCCTGGGTCATTCTCAGCTCCCCCAAACCCCCCCCTGCCTGTAGGGCTACAGCTCTGAGCACATCGCTGGTGGGTTTTCTGTCTGGTGCTGGAAACCATATAACTGAATCTGAGTGCTGCCAGCTCACAGCTGTGCTCCTGCATCCCTGCCCCAGAGTTTTTTACATCTCCTGCACTGTTTTTTTTTTCTGGGATCTTGGCAGTTTCCTTTACTTAACTGCATCTGACATGCAACAGTGTGGAACTCAGTGCAGAAGGCAGGTCACACTTTAAGTCCAAGTTGGTCACAGATAATATTATTACAAATACAACAAGTTACATCCTAGATGAAGTTTGCCTCTGTGTGCCTGCTCCTTGACACCCAAACCGTTCTGCACATAGTACGGTGTAAGTGGGGAAGCCTGTTTCTCTCCACTGGTGCTGGCTGTGCCTGCTTTTCTACAGCAGTGGGGATGGGGTTACACTGCAGAAGAGAGCAGGAGGAGGGACAGGTCCTGCCTAAGGGTCCTATCCTGTCAAAGTCACCCACAGTGAAAACTTCCATTGTCTTTTCCATGTCGGAACACAGGTATCTTTCCAGATACTATCCCACTCCCCCTTATGGAGAAATACAGAACTGGTTCTGAGAATCCTATGCCTGCAGCTGGGATTTGTCTTCCATTTGGGCTGTTTCTACAGGGGCAAGATATCTTTCTTAGTGTTTTTAGAAGTGTTTTGAGAGCAGATAGGGGAAGGGCCATGTGCTGAGCAGCACAACATGGAGCTGGGGAGCATCATCCTCTCGGGAACACCAGAAGCAGCAGGTGTCCCCTGGATCTTTGGCAACCCCAGGAATGCCATGCAGTACCACTGCTCTCCCACTCCTTGCTGCAAAGGCTTAATGGCAAAAGATGGTGGGAGAAGAAACCCTTCTTCCTCCTGCCAGACCCAGCTGATGAGAGCAAACATCCCCCTCCTGAGGCTCCAGTGATGACTGAACCAGTGATGACTGACCAGCCCGGCTGCTGCTTAAACCTATGGTTTTCCTCTTTATTTGGTTTTCAATGCTTTCTTGGACCCTTTTCAGGGCAACTCATTGATTCCACTGCTGAGCAGATGCTGTGGGCAGCAGGCACAATGCTGGCAGCTGGTTCCTTGGGGAAAAGGTGAGTGCAACAACTGTGCTTTAATATCCCATTAATAACTAGGAACAAAGCACAAACACTGCACATGCTTTCATTGGATAAAATGAAATGAACTCAGCTGATTTAGATGTTAGTGTTGCACAGACATGGCTATTCCTGCACTGGCTTCCTTATGAATTACTAATACCTGCAAAGCTCAGGACAAGCAGGTTTGATGCCTGCTGAAGGACAGAGGTAGTAACACCATATGTATATCGTGACACCAAGGAGCAAGGCTGCACAAACATTGGGTGCAGTGCTCATGCTCTAGAATGGGATTGCAGGTGCCAGGGTTCACCCCAACACTTTGCCATCCTCCACCTTGCCAGGGTTACACACAGTGGTGCCCCAGTGAGCTGATGCTGCTGTTTCACCCTCGGGAAACATGGTCTTTGGGGGAACTGGCTTTGGTAGCCCCCCCATGCTCCATCTGGGGAGCGCTATGAGCTAAATATAACTCTATGTAAGCAAAGAACTTCATTTTTAAGCAGGAGTAGCTTAAGCCAGTTTAAGAACAGCCGCTGAACTCTTCTGAGCTACTTGTCAGGTTTCACAGCCACTTCTTGCTGAACTGCCAGTGTTTTCAGCTACCCTTCAGGCATGCCACCACCAGCCCACTGCCCCCTATGGGACCCAGTGACAGCTGCGTGGTACAGCAAGGCTCCCCAAGCCTCCTTAAAGCCCTCCTGGGCTCCAGCTCTCCTGCCAGGATCCCAAAGTCTTGGGTGACTGGGGTATCATGGACCACACTGGTGAAACCTGCAGGACTGCTCAATTGATGCAGTTCACCAACTCCAAGTCTGCTTAGCTCTTTGATATCTGCCAGTGCTGCTGCTGAAAACTAGCCAAAAACAGGGAAAAAAGTCTGGGCTCATTTCCCTCGAGTGCAATACTTTCCCATGATGCCTATGAAGGGAGATGCTGGACCTGGCTGCATCTCCTGCACACAGGTGATGCTCTCCAGGCAGCAGAAGCCAGGGCCACCTCAGTTGCTATGGCAACACCCAAAAAGGAGCCAGGAGTTTAATTGCTTTTTCCTCTCAAAGGAAAGCAACTTGCTTGAAGAAAGGTCTCTCTTTTTGTTTCAGATGACTTTGCAGTGCCTCATGTTCACCTTCTTGGTGCAGTTCACAGCACCCATACTGGGCAGGATGCTTGAATGGGTAAAACCAAGAGATGGGACCAAAGCCGTTGATTCCTTTGCTCCACTATAGCGATCACCTAAGTTACTCTCAGGACAATTGTACTTTGCATTTCCCTGCATTGGGGGGGGGGGGGGGGGGGGGGGGGGGGAGGGGGTGGGGTGGAGTTTGACACTATCCAGAATACAGGGGGAATTGTGAAGAATAATTAGAATGAGTTTCCATAGTCTGATAACTGATTCTCAAAGTTGATGTTAGACCATCCCTCCACCAGCCAGCAAGGTTTGTGCTGTTCCTTGGCTTTCCACCATCACTTTTCTAGTTTTAACTCCTCCTTTGAATGCTGCTTCCACACAGCTACGTTTCCGGGCTCCTATTTAGCTTCTGTTAAACTTCCTTTTCACGCTTGATCCAGCACCAATTGATGGTAATTCCCCCACCAGCCCATGGCTGCTGGGTTTGGGTGTGCCACAAATCTCAGCAAGCCTCCTCGCAGCTGAACCTCTGAGCAGGAGGCACAGGTGACAGCAATGGGTCTTGCCAGTAAGAACATCTCCTGCTCCTGGTTTCCTGTAGGACAGGTGGCAGTTTGTACATACCTGGTTGTCAGTAGTTGTCATTGTGAGTGGCATGAGCTGCCATGTCTCCTGAAAACCTTTTCTGTACATGATCAGCTCTTCCAATCTACATGTACTTGCTTAGCGGTGAGGCTGGAGAGCTGCTGTCACCAGGGGTGGAAGCACGAGCATGGGCACTGACATGGCACAGGCAATGTTGTTCCTTGCCGCATCACTTTATATTGCTTACAAGCACTTTCCTAAAGATCAAGCTAAATGTTCTGCCTCTGGGTTTGTCTTGCTCTCCCCTGGAATGAGCAACTCCCACCTCTGTTCTGGAGCAGAATCCTAAGTCTTCCTCTATCAGCTGCATGCACAGCTCTGTCTTAGGCTTTTTCCAAAGCAAGATTGCAGGTTGATTCCTTCCTCAGTAATCACCCTTCAGTCACCAGTCATTTCCACACCTTGTGGCAATAAGGACAAATTAGTACCTTAGATGAGAGCAAGGTGCTTCTAGAAAATGGGTTTAATTTCTAATGGGGTTTTGACAAGGAGCTGTCAACCTTGGAGCAATTGGTTCCTCTGCTGCAGGTGTAAGAAGGAAAAGGACATAAATAGGCTAAACTGGCACATCCCTGTGCTGTGCACAGCACTGATACAGAAAAACACTTTCTAAGTGCAGTGGGAGGCACCTGGGAGGCTTTGTGGTGGTCCCTGCCTGCATCCTGCCTTTACTTATGCCAGGAGCTAGCAGCCACAGAGGGTATGCTTTTCTGGATTGCCCAGCGCCCTCTAAAGCTCACCAGCAATCCCAAGGGATTCAGAGGATTTTTGGTGCTTCAGAGACACTGAGCACACATCTTGGATGACTAAATAGTGGTTGTCAATGTACTGGAGACAACAGGAATCCCCTGACACATTCTGGAAGAGAGGATGGAGTCAGACAGCAAGGACCTTGGTAAACTGGGGCTGGTTGAAACCAGGGCCCAAAGACATCTGCTCTTTGTGTTTCATACAGGTAAGAAGAGCTGAACTGAACAGATTTGGCCCAGGCAAGTTTTATCTCCATCCATATATGTTAGAGTAGCAAGAATCTTTTTCTGTCTCATAATAGTGGCATTTTGCTATTTATGCCACGAGCACAGCAGTGAGAATAGGAGCTTCAACAGTTCGTTTCCTTAAGCTAAAGTTAAAACCATGGTCCCCCACAGGCACGGGTGACAGCGAACCGGGCTACGGAGCCTCAAACACCACAGGGAAGGATTTCCAGCAGCCCACTAAAAGGAATAGCACGAATTAGTCTGATCAGGTGGCACCCACTGAGTGCACCCAAAGGGTGAGAGCATAATCTCTCATTTAACCAGCCTCTGGCAGACATGGTACCAGCTTATTAGTAGTATTTCTTTTAATGACTCCAAGGCACAGTCTGAAAAGCTCTTGAGTAGTGAACCTGATGTCTGAACCAGAAGAAAAGGGGAGAAACTACAGCAAAATACAGGCATTGGAGATCTCACAATAAATGTTATGTGTTAGGGAAGAGACAAAATAGGAAGTCTTTAGAAATTGAAGTCTTGCCTGATCAATCATGGTCTCTGCATGAATGAAGATGTAACGCATTCCTAAATGGTCTGAAAAAGGGATGGATGAATGGATGAATACACTGAGATAAGGAAGTCTGCTGATGATACAAGATTGTCTAAGATGATCAGAGATGGGGCAAAACAGTCCAGAAGTGTTTCTCCAAACTGATGACCAAGCAATACAAATGTTAGTTATGGTGCCTATTATTAACTACAAAAAAAAAGGGACTCATAAAAAATATAGTTCTAACTATTCATACACTTTGGGGTCAAGATTAACACAATATTAAGATCACTTTGGGCAAAGGTCTGAAAATACCAGGTCAGTGCTCACCTTACACCACTAATAAGCCCTGGGAGAGCCTCCAGGTTTAGGATGCTACTGAGCTGGGTAAAAGGGTTCCTGGGCCTTCAAAACCTCCCTCTCGGGCAGAGCTGTCCCTCCCTGTGCAGCCACATGCCCATGTTGCTGTGCCCTGGCTGAATCACGTACACCATGATCACACTGTCCTGATGCAGACCCCTGGCAAACAGCTTCACAGTGCTGCAGGGAGCGTTCTGATCAGCCCATCGTGATCCTGCAGCTAGCACAGGCCAGCCACTCTGCCTCAGTGATTTGTGCACCTTTGGCCCAAGGCTGGAGACAGCACTAAACGTCTGCCACAGACTGCTGAGGGTGACGCCAGCGCTCTCTTGTCTTAGGTCTGGTACTGGCTTGGCTGCATCCGTCTTTCCCAAAGATAAATCATACTTTATTGCACGGTATTGCTCAGGACAAAAGAATCTCCTTAGGCACCAGGAGTTCAGCACTTAATACTCAGAGTAATGAATAGATTGACCAGGGAAGCTTTTTTATCCCTTCCCACTTTGTCTTTCCACTTTCTCCCTGTACACACACAGTCCAGCTCTTGGGAAGTACAGGGGTCTGGCAGGGTAGTGCAGGATCATTGCACAGTGCCCCTGGGCATTACAGGGAACAGCATCTGGAAGCCAGGCCAGTAGAGATGTGATTTGCCCCACTGGCATCATCAGCCCATGCAGAGTGGTTTTCCTCTCTAGGCAGTGACAGGAAAGGGAGAAACTCAGGACACATCTTGGGGTGCATCCAAGCCTCAGCTTACACCCAGGCTAATCAGTCCATCCCTGGGTTCAGGATGACCTCCACTTTCCATATGCAGTAAGCACTGTGAGACTTCTGGCTCCAGCCCTCCTTGAGCCATGGGCACTTGCCTGGCCCTGGGAAGGGGACATGGGCAGGAGCGCAGGGAGCTGGGCACACCTCATGCAGAGGTTTTTAGGGAGCCCTCACTCCAGCAGCCTGTCCTCACCTCTCAGCGGTTATGGATACTCCAGGGAATCTCTGCTGTGTCCTGCAAAGCCCTGGACTTGGTGGCATCAGGCAGAAGGATGCCTGGGCTGCTGGCAACTCATCTGCAGGGATGCATCCTGGGCAGGGTAAGCTGGTGCTGTCTGCTCCCCCCCTCAACTCAAATCCAAAGGTTTAAGAGGTTACATTGTCCCGGCAGGCACGGGTTCCCTCAGCGCAGGTCTATTTATTTGCTGGTAATAAAGAGATGTCCTCTCCCCAGCAGTGAAGTGTGCAGGCAGTATCCATGGTCTTGGGAAGGTCCCAGACCTGAAGACCTTGCACTGCTGAGGAGCAGGTGGCAGCGAACACCGACTCCTACTTTTGGGATTAAGGATGGAGTGCGTGAAGCGAGGTCCTACCGCGGGCTGCTGCTGCCACCTAGCCATGCCTGCTGCTCGGGCGCAGCGCAGCCCTCCCCACGCTCCGCTTTCCGCCTGTTTCCCATGCAGGGTACTGGGGTTTTCCTTTCCTTTTAAGGCCTCTGCGTTCAGCCCACCCTTTCTGAGATTGCTGCCATAGGTGCTGCTGTACCTGGGGCCAGGACATGCAGCTGCTTGGTGACCAAAACAGCGTGGGACATACCAGCTCTCCATGGCCATAGGCTGAGTGTCGAGGGGCCACGCTTGTTAGGTTACATCCTTCCACCCTCCGTGCCATGATGGACATGGGACCCAACAGATCTCCCACCGCCCTGCCCAGTGTCCTAATCCTGAGGCTGGGAATGGGTCTCTGCTTTTGAAGCTGTTTGTTCCCTACGACATCCTTCACTATCAGCTAACTGGGCAGGCTGACGGGCAGCACATTCAGCTGGGGACACAGGGAAACTGTTTCAGGAAGGTGGGATACTGTCTTGTGAGGGTCAGGGCTCCTGGGTGAGGAACCTTCTTCACACCATGGAGCAGGATGGGGCTCTTTGCTCTGGTAGCCTCACTGTGGCTTTGATTTAAAGTCCATTGCCACTTCTTGCCCTCCCCTTCTTTTTTTCAGGGGCAGGAATGGGTCTTCTCTCCTCAGCAGCTCCCCAGAGGCAGCTGCCCAGTTTAGATCCACTTCAGCAGTGGAGCAAGGGCAGCTCTCCAAGCAGAGCCCCAGCAGTGGGAAGGTAGCCAGGGTGGTGTTGGCAAAACCTGCTGTTGGACCGTGGGCAGCTGCCCAGCCCCACAGCACTGCCAGGCCTGCAGGGGAGCAGGGTGAGGACAGGCATGCTTAGATTGGAAGGGGTTCAGGAGGTCTCTGGCCCAGGCTCCAGGTTCAAGCAGATCAGGATCAGCTGCAAGATTAGCCCATGGCTGCTCAGGACATGTGCTCATCACATCCCCAAAGCCTCTGGCAATGGAGGCTGACCAGCCCAGCAGCAGCCTGGTCCCTTCCTGGCTGTCCTCATGGGACAAGATTCTCCTTGCACCCTGCCAGAACCCCTGGTTCCAGCTTGTGTCCACTGCCACTTAGCACCAGCAATCCTTCAAGGCTGCTCCACAGAAGACAGCATAAATCAGTTCCATGGATTTACTCCAAAACAAACCCCCTGACAGCAGCAAACTGAAATTAACCCCAGGAGCAATAGTGGAGAATAAAAAGCGTCACAGAAATAGCTACTGGAAGATCCAAGCCTCAGCCTGGGCTCCAAGCAGGAAGCTGGAAGGGCATTTGAGGTAATGTTTAATAAATAAAAAAAAAGAAAAAGCCACTCATTTTGAAGTTTTCTGTATTAAAAACCTCAAATCCTCTGTTTCCCATTTCTGTGAATGGATGGGAAAGGAGCCGTGTTTGTTTGGGGTGGTTTATTTTTTCTGAGCTGTGCAATAGTGTAATTATTACTCTGTGTATACTTTTTCCTTGTACTTTCTTATTTGCATTTGTTCTCCCTAATAACATCTCTCTCATGCTGCAGTCTGACATGGGGAGTGTGGGATCCATTTGAAAGCTTTCCATTCCTCTCCTCTTTCCTGCCTCCCCTGGCTCTGGCAGTGGGGACTTTGATGCCTTCTTTGCGCCGAGCTCACCTCGTGGGCTTTCCCGGGGCTGGTTTGTCACCGCATCCGTATCTGCGGGAGCATCTCCATTGGCCCGGGTCAGTGCAACGCCTCCGCTCCGCTCGCAGTAAGGAGCGATCACCCACTGGGGCATGAAGCCCGCACGGCGCATGCGGATGGGTCCTGCAGCACCTGCCTCCAGGGAGCCTGGCAAGGCATCCTGGCAGGCTGCAGGAGGAATTCCCCTCCTGCATCAGCAGCCTCCCAGCGAGCTGGAATTTCTTCTGCTTTTCACTTTGGTCAGACACTGTAATGGTTTAATGCGAGTTTTGGCTGCAGGGAAGCGGGACAAGTGTTGCCGAGAGGTGTTTATGGAGCTGCTGCAATGAAATGCTGTTGCTGCTGATGGACTGCAGTTAACAGCAAGTTAACTTGCTAAGCAGGAATCTTTTTATCTGGCACCATAATGGGTAATTTTCTTCTTGTCCTCACAGAAAGGGCAGCGGCACCTCCGTTATCCTACTGAAAACCACATCCATTTATCTTGTTTAAGCATTTTAACCCTGCTCCTTACAAGACTGCCAGTCTAGAGCTAATATAAGCTAGTGAGCTTAGTAGCCAAATATAAAAGGGTGATGCTTAAGCCCACTGAATGCCCTAGTCCTGTTCTTCTCCCAAGGCAGGGAACTGCATTTTCAGGAATAATACCTGTGGTTGCAAAGTACTTTGGGAATCCTTCATGAGCTGCTATAGTCGCCCTTTCTCAGCTCATGTTGTGGATGCTGTGTTCTCGAGGTACACAGACTGACCCTGCTCTTACCCAAAAATGGTAAGGTGTTGGTAGCAACCCAGCTGGGAGCATTGGTCTCTGCACTGTTGGTCTGAAAGTGTCCCTGCCTCTGCTTCCTTCCTGAATGGCTGCATGGCCTTGCTGTCTCTTGACTGTTTTCTGGACTGGAACATGGGAGTTGGCTCCATACCACAAAAGCAGGGTGAGCCAATTTGTCCTTTGCAAACCATTCTGAGGGCATGAATTGAAGACAGTGTAACTGGAAGGAACTTACTTTTTGTGAGAATACTGTAGGCAAGACTGGGACCAGCACCCTAAAATCAGGGAGAGGAAGGAAGGCTGATTTCAGCATGCTAATGCTTTTGGCTTTAGGGACAGACTAACAGACTGAGGAAAACTGTTGGTATAGTAGAAGTCTAAAGAAAGACAGGCAAATAAGGCTCTAATAGTAGCTGGACTTTAGTGACATTTACAAGACAACATGGATGTATGATCCCAAGAGCTCTCCTTCATTTGCCAGTGCCTGAGCATTTGCTTGTGATGCGGGTGGCCTCCCCTTACCAAAACAAAGGGGACTGAAGGGACCACTGTTGCTCATACCCATCACCGGCTCTCCAAAAGTGGCACTGCTGGGGTTTAGCTGCTGTAAAACCTCCCATTTGCACAGGACTCTAAATCTAGCTGAAGAGCAATAGCAAAGCTTGACAAAATGGGAGTCCCAGACCCATATAAGCTTCCTGTTCTCCATGTATTTTCAGGATAGTCAAATGCAGTGTTTTATACTAGCAAAAGGCAGATTTGAATTGGAGGCATCTGGAACATAGGCATTGAAACCGAACCATAGCCATTGAAGTACCAATTGCCCTCATACTGTAAAGAGTATGCAGGTGATGCTCATTAAAACCAGGGTCACTTATCTAGAGCGAATTACTCACACTTCTTTTGCTACTGATCAGTGCTTGTTTCAAGAGAAAATTAAAAATAGTGGTTATTACTGCAGTGATTGGTAACCTCTTTTTGACAACCAAATAGCACATTCAGCGGAGCTCTTCTTGCGATACTCGTGGATGACCATTACAGTTTTCACCCGAGAGGGCTGGTTCTGACCCGCAAAGCAAGCCTCCCCTTTCACTCTTGCTGCAGATCGGTGCTGCGCTCAGCTACGAGATCCGCAGGTGCTGCGGTGAGGTCTGTGACCGCGCGGCTCTCCCGGCTGCTGCCACGCTTCGTCCTGCAGATGGAGCTGTGCGGCCTCTGCTCGGCGCTGCTCCCGGCTGCCGGTTACACTGCGGGTGCTGCCATCAGCACGTACCCCCTGGTTCCTCACTTCCCTGCCTGCTCCCTCTAGTTCAGGATCCTTAAAACATTCCCACCCTCGATTTTCCATCAGAGGACAAATGTTCCCCAACCTTTGGTGGTTTATGAAGCCACATTTGCACCAAAGAATGCCAGCTGAACTCCAGTACAGGCCACGTACAGCCATAGGTGGACTTTGGATTCCGATCTCAAGTGGCTTCAGCCTACTCAAGAAAAAGCAATGGGGTGACAAGAAGCCATGCCCTCATCTGAGGGGGATGTCCTGCTATTTCCTACAGATATTACTTGTTTTCCAAGAGCGATCCCAAGAGAACTGGCACCTCCATTGCCAGTGAGGGACATTATGAGCAGGAACACCGCAGTCCCTGCAAACAGGCCAGCACCATCCACAGTGAGACACTCAGCACCATACAGACTGCGGTTTGCAAGCAGAAAGCTGAAAGGTGCAGACTTCTTGGCTGCAACTTTGATATTAGTTGATCTGATTATTCCGGCACTCAGCTCCTCCCTCCCCTATCAGACAAGCTTGCTCCAGGGAGGCATAATGATGATCAACAAATGTGACAAAACAGAGCAAAGGCTCTGATGGCCCAAGACTTGCAGAAGGGACATCAAACTAAACTATTCACTGCTTGCTTTGTTATAGCTTTACTGTCCTAGAATAAGCTGCTTCAGCTTACAGTAGGAAACCTATTTCCCTCATTTGGATGGGAAGGAATCCCCACAGTCACCATATGACTGATTCTTAGCACTTAGAGCATTTTAACACCAGTTTAAGTGGAAATGGACTCACTGAGATCCTGTGGAAGCCAAGAACAGGGCAACTGTGAGATGAAGGATACATAATTCAGTATTCCAAACCTCAAACCATCTACCTAGCATAATCCAGCTTCAAATGAGAAACTTGGTTCTTGCTTAAAAACACACCATAAAGATTTATTGCTCCCACAAGTACAAAGCCAGCTAGCAACCTCCCCCATCCCTTTAGTAAAAAAACACCCACAATAGATGCTCATGAAGATTAGTAATTGTTTTGAAGATTGAATGCTCTCCTTAGACATGGCTTGTAGAGCACCAGCTGAGGCTATGACATACACCATGGAAGAAGGTAAAGAACTGAGGTGAGCTGCACCTCTTTTAGGGAAAGTTACTAAGATACTCGGTGTGTTTTAGCACATCGCCTCTGTCCTGGCCTCCAGCAGAGAAAAGCAGATGTAGGGTGGGAGGGGGGTTTCTGAGACAAAACCTCATTAAATAACCAAACTAATCAAACTAAATGCAGACTGAAGGTAAGCGGCAGCCTGCCAAATTCCTCTGAGAAGCTAGTTAGCTGATGTAAGTACTTGCCTTCAACCCACCTGCTGGGGATGGTCTCCACTGGCTGCAAGTAGAACAAGCCAAACTGTGCCACTGGCCCACCAGGGCACCAGCTGCTAATGCAGGTATCACATAAGGTCTTACTACAGCTGTGCTCAACCATCTGGCTCAACCATCCCCAGCCTTCAAAGGGGCAGGTTAGAAAAGTAGCTACATGTTCCTTAGACAACCACAGGCTTTCCAAGAATGTTTTCTGCATAGCTGTTAGGTTTTTTCCATAATTCAAATGCAGTTAGCACTCAACAAAGCAACATCTAGATGTGAAATTGTTACAATATTACCATCTAGTTATCATTCATCACATCTGCTTTCATGGTAGGAATTATTCAGTTTCCACATGAAGCTGGAGCAACTGAAAGAAACCCTGCTGCATACACAGGGAGTTTCTTTAGGCTATCACTCCACTATGTGAATGTACTGAAGTTTGCACCAGTGTACTTCAGTAGCCAAACAGGCTACTGCATGCATGACAATAAAGGGCAGTGCTACTTCAATCACAATCTTGAAGCTAGGAGTGATGCTATTAAAAAAAGTCACTTGGGATGTTTCAAGACAATCAGGAATGACATACCCCCACTTATGTTTACCCTACTAGCTCAGCTCATGAAGAGTGTAGTCCCAGCTGAAAGCACAAAATGATTAAACATTGTCTTTCACAGCTGCTTGTAAGGAAAAAGCGTTATTTCTCACCCTGCTAGAGCCACTGTTTCTACCAGTAATGTTCCCCTTTGGATCACCTTTTAAAATGTAACACTAAGTTGGCTTAACCTTTACAGAGTTACACAATACATGAAGGTTTTCCTCTTTACACCAGGCATTTGCTAATGGCAAACAGAACAGACCCAGATCCTATACAGGCAAGTTTGTCAGACAGTGTAAGTGCATGAGGTGACAGCAAACTAGCATCAGGTTAAATAGAAGTCAGAACACTCCAGTAAGCAGACTCATTACCACCAACACACCCTATATTAGCTACTAGTATTTACTACTTAATGTCATCTTCACATTTAATCCAAAATCAGAAATCTAACAGGGTAGCTTGCGTTTTCATGACATTAAATAAGAGCTTCTAACTGTACTTCATGCGCAAAGTTGAGTCCTATCTCTTATCACCCAAGTTTATACTAAAGCCCTGGGCAACAAGGGTCGGAGAGTATTTGTCACTTACCACTCAACTACCTGAGTTTCAGCTTCTGAAGTTTTCCCATGACATTATTTAATCTTTGCACACATAACAAGCAGATTGTCAGAGGCAGCCATGCTGCCCGTGCCATATTGTCATTAAGGACTGACTACATGTGTTTAGATAGCCATCAGTCCTGGCCACAGCAGTTACAGGCCAAAGATGAATGAAATCAGCACCACGCTGAGCTTACAATATACCCATGTTAAGCCCATGTACAAGCCATGTTAAAGCCCATGTACAATAGCACAAATGTAATTCCCCAAGGATTTGTGTACCACATATTAAAAAGTTTCCCCACCCATTAAAAGGTTTCCTTCACTTCAGTTAGTTGGGAGGGTGAAGAGATAGCAATTGCATTATTCACTTATTAATAAGCTCTTGGCTTGCAGTCCTTGGTCTGCTTTCATACATGACACAAAGGTCATCTGTGACAGATTCATTTTCAACAGATTAGCCAAACACAGGTCCAGTTATTTCAATATACTTTATTTTAAAACAGGTAGGTCACAAAACACTAAGCTTAGCCCGTTCTGCCATACACAAGCTACAAATACTTGTTTGACAGTTGAGGGTCAGTCTTTAGTAGCATACATGAAAAGTGAATAAAAATCCATATAAAACAATATTCAAATAGTTTCCATAGGAACACAGATAATTGTGACCCATCTCCCAGTCGTTTTTGTTGCATTTATGCCAAACCTAAACTTTAAAAAACCACTTAAAAATTCTAGCAAGAATTAAGTTAATGGTCCCCCCAATGCCCTAAATTCAATTACTAACCTTGCAGTTAATTACTAAGTATTACCTATACATTAATACTAGCTGAAGCACAAGTTGCTGGATATTCAATTCCACTTTCCCAGGCACAAGAGAGTGGCAGACTAGCAACATCCTGCTCCTCCACTTCAGCTAGGAGCCCTCGCTCCTTGATCTGCTGCATTAGTTGCCTAGAACAAAAGAAAATTAAACAGTCACAAAGCGTTCCACTGTGATGTGCCAAAAAGGTAATGAAGTGCTTTTCTTACTGCCAGGGAGCATGAAATGAAATCTTTACTCATCATCCGCAATCCAGATGATATTACCAGAGGGGGAAGGAGGGTAAAATAGCTAAATAAATGAAGAAAAGGCAAAGTATGTGCAGGTCACTTACGGCTGGCTAGGTTTTAGGGCAAGTTGGTTTCCCAGTTTCTGGGTAGGATCTAGATCTACAAAGATGCACCTATATACCTGTAGCTACATTTATACCCCCATGCCATAGAGACTTAATGAGTTACTGCCCAATAGTTAAGAATTTCAGACCTATGCCACTGACTGTCCCTTATCCCACTCCCTCACATTCCTGAGAAACTTGAATCACATAAAGGTATGGATGACAGAGTAGGAATGTAGAGGAGCTGACCAGTGAGAGACACACAATTCCTTCTATACCCAGGTAACTTCAGCTGACTGTATTTTTTGATTTAGTTTCCTTACACTGTATGCAAGGCATGAAGTTGTGCTACTACATCCCTTATCCTTCACAGTTACCCAGCCTGACCTCATAGTAGAGTTGCTCCAGCTCTCTGGTCACCTTCATGGAACAAGTCTAGAGGAAGGTCAACAAGTCAACTTGCTGCTTATGCTGGGGGCCCCAGAGCTGGACACAGTACTCCAGGTAGGGTCTCATGACAGTGCTATAGAGAGCAAAATCACTTCCCTCAATTGGCTGTTCATCCAAGGCTGCAGCACCCTTTCAGCCTTACAAGACCACCTGCCTTTTCCATTTTGGCACAAAAATTCTGTGATACAAGCTGGCCCTTAACTCTAGGGGAAGTATCAATGAAGTTACAGTGAAGATCTTTCTAGGACAGGCTGAGAAAGTTAGATTTGTTCAGCCTTCAGAGACTTTCAGAGAAGACTCCAGGCAGACCTTAGAGCAGCCTTGCAATACCCAAAGGAACCTACACAAAATCTGGAGAGGGACTTCTTACAAGGGCATGTAGTGAAAGGGCAATGGGGAATGGCTTTACACTGAAAGAGGGTAAATTTAGATGACATATAAGGAAAAAGTTCTTTACTGTGAGGGTGGTGAGACACTGAGACACTGCCCCAAGAAGCTGTGGATGCCCCAGCCCTGGAAGTGTTCATAGCCAAGCTGGATAGGGCTTTGAGCAAACGGGTCTAGTGGAACGTGTCCCTAACCCCTGTCTAGTTCCAGGGGTAGATGATCTTGAAGGTCCTAAACCATTCTATGACAGTTATGTCTGCATAATGAAGCTCAGCATGCCTCACACAAAGCATTACATTTTAACAAACCCAGTACTATGGTGAAAAAGCTATTTATTCTCCTGCAGAGGCATTTTCAGTTCAGTTTGGAGTCTTCCGAGAAGCCTAAAAACTCCATTTGTTTGAGAAACACTTCAATTTACAGGAGGTTTCACTAAAGGAAAAGCAAGGCTCATTGTTTCCATCATAAGAGCTTCCTCTTATGGCAGGAATTCCCCGGAACTTAAGCACTTTCAGTAAATCAGAAAGCAATCTAATAGCAAAGTTAAACATGCTTTACGGTAATGCTGCTCCATCTTCCCATAGAGATCTAGTACTTTGCACTGAAGAATGAGCCAGAGCTCAACGTAAGGCATGGACTAGCTCTCAACTAAACAGACAGAGCACAATGTGAAGTGGCACTGTTGGATGTTCCCACAGCCAAAATTTAGCAAGCTATCAATTTAGAAAGCAGCATACTATTGGAACTGTTACTAACTGGCCTCTAAGAACCAGTCACAGAAGCTAAGTGTAAAGAATTATGTAATGATTTGGTATGTCGTGCAAGAGTGAAACTAGAAGCCCAGGATAATGAAAAGACTCCTGGAAATGAGTACATTGTAGAAAAGAGTAATTGGTACTGTTAGCATTGTTCTAACCACACAACAAAACACATTCATACAAGAAGGTTTTACAAGAGCTATGACACAAAAACCATGGCCCTGTGTGTTCAGGGACAGCCAACTGACATGGGCTGTTCAATATAGTCATCTTTATCAACAGCACTGATGGATCAAGATACTTAAGGTACTAACCATGCTGGTCTTGACATCACATAGTGTATTGTTGGCCTCTGGAATCCATTGAAAGTAGAAGCTGCTGCAACAGTATAGGCACCCATGTTTTCAAACAGGATCCAGTCACCAACTTGTAACTCTGGCATATTAAAACGCTCAACAATACGATCTAGGCCATCACATGTTGGTCCCCATATGCTGCAGGAATAGCAGCTGTCATCTGGTTTAGGCCGCTAAGGAAGAGAGTTCAGTATAATTAGTTTGACTGCCAAAACAGACCTTTCAGAAGTAGTATCATAATTAGTATAACATTCCAAAGAGGAGGGAGAGCTGCTTACAGGTCCTTCTCCACTCCAAGCTTTAAAATTAGTTCCACTGTATGCTTCCTAAGGCTAATGCCAGATTCTGGTAACATAAAGGCAGCAGTAAACTGAGAAGTGACTGCTGTGATAAGGGTTCTCCTACATCCATGACACATGACTGGTATGTGATATTTCTGACTGAGCTTACCTTTTGAAGAACTGGTTTAACATGTGCATGATCATATAGGATGCAGTTGAATGATCCATAGACGCCATCATTCACATAGTACATAAGAGTTTTGTCATTTGTATCATCTTCATCTGTAAGAAGTTGAGATATCAGTAAGAAATACTTGGAAAGAAACACAGTTGGCTAGAAGAAAGATTAGATCTAGATTTACATACCATCAGAACCTGTTTGTTCCTTTAAGACAATTTTTTTTGCAATGATGTTGACTGCCAGTGTGAATGCTGATGCAACATAGTACCGTCCCGGCTCTGCAATAATAGTTATTCCAGAATCTGAAGGGAAGTATTTATCCAGTGCTGGGTTGATAACACCTGTGATCTAGGGAAGAATCAGTTGCTGATATCAGAACTTCAGCAGTTACTCAAGTGCTATTCTAGAAGTCAGAGTCAGACTTCCATGCTCAAAATGATATACTGGTCAAATGTGTGATAAATATTAGCATATTGTAAACAATATTGATTATTTTTGCTGTATTTTCCCACTCAAGTTTTGTTTGCTTTAAAACCAGATACCACTTGCAACTTAAAAATTTAAGTGATCAAAGCACTCACGTTTCAGTCTAAGGAAATTACCCCTCCTAGACTCATAAAGCCAGTATTAATGCCCTGCAACTCCCCACACTTCAATTTTGACTTCTAGCCCACTTGTAGTTCTGCTAATCATGCAATAATCTGCAGCTTTCTGCATTCTAAAGACAGAAGGCTTTGTCCTCCACTTTCAAACTCAATCGCTTACATGAACAGTTATTTCCAAGGTCTGAAGTTAGTGACTAACCAGCTGCCTCCAACCACACCATGACTATGTCATAGAGCCTGATGACAACATCATTTGCTACTGACATTCCCTGTAAGCCAATACTACTCTATGAGAAGCCAGCTTTCATTAAGAGGTATTACAACTGAGACAATGTTAAGCCCACATCATGGTCAGAAATTCATTTTAGGTAACTTATTTGCTGACTCCTTGTACAAATATGTAACATTGTTTAACACCATGTTAGGTTAGACTGGTAAGTGTTCTGACAACACTGCTCCAAGGAGAAGTCTGTTAATACCCAGCCACCTTGTTTCTTTCTGAGAAAGAGAACTATTTCTGTGTGAAAGCAGACTGGAGAACACTGATCACTTCAAAAATGGTCCAAAAGCCAATTCTAAACCAAATCAAACAGATTAAGTCTGCTGTCATCCAGAAGGGCAGCATATTCTCAGGACTACCTTTTCACCCTATTTGGGAGCACTGCTAATCTAAGACTTCTTCCAGTTAATGTTGCACTTCAGACTATGCCAGTAAGAATCGAGCCTGCAATTAAAAGCTGCTTTACAAGCTTGATATCTCTGCATGCTTATGTAGTCATTTAGCCATGTATCTAATTTTCAGTTTTCAGAGTAATTCCTCTTTTCTTCTAAATAAAATTTTTGACCAAGCAAATTTTCTTCTTGAAAGTATGTCTGTATACAAATAAAAAACCCAAGATTTTGTTTAATCCAGATGGACATTCAGAATGACTCTACGACCTGAGAAGTTCTTAACATAACTATACCTCTTCAAATTTAAGCTTGACATCTTCAGAACCAGGGAAGCCACCACCAATATCAAGGAGATACATATTGAAGCCAAGTTCAGCCTAAAATGAGATTAACAGCAACACTGTCAAGACAGCAGCTCTTATTTTATCATTGTAGCTTAAAAAGCAATGTAAAGCCATTTCATTAGTACCTGGAATACAGCTAATTTATCATGTTCAAGTAATAAGACACTTGAGTTTGAGCAGCTGATTTTAGTGCATTTGTAAATGAGGTTTGCAAAGCTGATCTAAGTAAGCCATCAGGACCTCAAAAATTCCAACAACGTGAAATCAGCATCTTGGCTAGCTTTTAACCCACCAACAGTTTTACACTTGATTCAGGTTTTGCCACAACAGTTGATGAGTGGTTCTAGAGAAAGCAGAACTAGACTTACTCCCATATCAAACACACAGCGGGCATCAGAAATGGCTTGAACAAACGTCTCTGGGTCTGTACATCCACTTCCAACATGGAAACTGTGAGGAGATACAAAATATCAGTTGTTATTTGGCAAATTCATAAAGAAATTTATACAAAATTCAAGTCATCATATGCAGAGCCATCTCTGTCAGGTATACCACTTAAATAAATCTTATTTACTATGACTGCACAGCAATCTATCAACGCACCTTACTCCAATAATGGCAAGGTCAAGCTCTTTTGCACGCTCCAGAAGAAGCCTGCTAGTCTTAAGAGTAGCTCCAAATTTAACACTCAAACGACAAACTGCTTTGGAGTCATCAGTTGTAATGCGCAAGACTAACCTAGAAATAGGAGAAATGAAAGTTTAAGTTCCAGCACAAAAGACATCATTATCAGGCAATTATGAACTTAGAATGAGACTGAACTTAAACATACACGCTTTCCTGTACGTTTCTTCTTAATGTGCCAGTAAGCTACACAGGATTAAATTTCACTGGCTAAAAGCACTTTTCTTGTAGTTCTGCAGCCTATCTTAACTAACGAAGAACAAGGTTCAGATAACAGCAGATGTTTCTGTAACTTGGGAACCCAAGCAAGAATTACATAGAACAATTAGCATAACTTACTTGGCTTTCGGATGAGCCCTTGCAACTTTCATTAGTTCTACTTCACTATCAAATGTCATCATCTGTACACCACTGCTGGCAGCATGTTTGATTTGAGATACTTGTTTGCAGGGATTTGCATATATTATTCGCTCAGGAGGTACACCAATGCTTTGTATCAGTTGTATTTCCGTCTAAAGAGAACAGATTACACTTGTGAAATATATTTCTAGATGGATGATTAAATAGTGCAACAACAAAAGAAACACTGCATGGTTATGTTTAATTTTATATGAACACATCTTGTAAAGCTGAACATACCCCAACATCACAGATTAGAACACAATCAAGATCTTACCTTACTGGCGCAATCAAATCCTGCACCAAGAACAGCAAGTGTCTTCACTACAGCTCTGCTGTCATTACATTTGACAGCATAGAAGGGGGTTACCCGAGGAAGGGCTTTATGCCACCGCACGTGCTTCTTCACAATATCTCCAAGGTCAGCAACATAAAAGGCATCTTTATCATCCTAGAGCAAATACACGTCTTAGTTACAAACAATAGATAACAAGATAAGCATAGAGGTCAGCATTTGAGGAGGAGGTTGCCTTACAGATCATCTGCAAAGACAATTTGTTCCACTAGCTCCTAAAGTTTATGGCATCACAAAATGCAGGGATTTTCCTATCATACTTACAGAAGATGACACTTCATTTATTTTTTGGTCAAGGATATCCTTGGCAGTAAAGCCTTCGTCAAGGAAGGTGAATTCAAATTCTTCATTGCTGAAGCTACTCATGATTTCCAAGATTTCAGCTTTACGTAAAAGGATTTAAGACAAACTGTTGCTACAAAGAGAAACAAACAAAACAACATTCAATACTTCACTTAAATTCATACAATTTACATTCACTACTTCACTTTAATGTACCCATTACATGACCACTACATTGCGGTCATACAATTTACAATTATACAACTCCTACAGTGATTACTAATAGTGGCATAGATTAGGATTTTACATAGATGACAGATCAGATTTGATCAGAACAAGGAAGCACTCCACAAAATTATCTTGCTAGCTTGATTCTCCTCTGTTCAGCACCTGTATTATCTACTCAGCCTAGTCAAAGGGGGAAAAAAAGAAAAATCAAATAAATACTTCAGGCATTATTAGCCTAAGCCCCTGGAAGTTTCCAGTGTCTTCACCTCCACCTCCACATCAAAGCTGTTAATATTAAAGCTAGTGACAGTGGCAAGTGGGTAACTTTTAAAAGATACCCAAACTCTTGAGCATCTTGGTAGCTCACCAGTTTCTGGGAAAAGGCCTTTGTGTTACTACAGACAGAATCCAAGGATGCTACTGACTTCTGAGTAGTAACAACTCTCACTAGATCTAAACCAGTTCAGACTATGGATAAAACAGCCATGAGATGACAGCTTTCCTTGAATTTGCTGTGTTGGTGGTTAGAGCTTCCCTGTTATACCCATTACCTCCAACCTACACAAGGAACACCTCAGCTGTCAGGAGTGGCAGATATACACTAACAGTAGTACCTAACTGTGACCTCTTAACAGTGATCCCAATTAACGCTTTATAACAGGATTTTACAGTAGTCATACATAAGAAATATTCATTGTTAACAGAAATCTATCAGCCAAGTAGAAAGTCCCTTGAGAGCCAGAACTAAAAAGCACATTCCTCTGCCAGCCAGGACAGCCCATGAGGCCCATGACAAAGGGTATGGGCCATCCTTTTACTGGGTAGACCAAAGAGAGAATGGACAGTCTGCTCCATTAAGCTGTTAACTTGAGCAGAAGTGGGTGCTACCTTTTAAAGATCTCAGCCTTGTAAGTGACTCATAGGGAAGATATGGTTTCATGTAACCAGGTCCAGCCCTCTTCCTTCGCTCAGCATTTTTTACACTCAATCTAGTCATACAGTTTGGGACTGAAGATTATGTAAACTCTAAATTATTCTCTAACCTTTAATTACATCACCGTTCCCTCTATTTTCAAGAGGACTGGCTATAAACTGTATGAAAAGTAACTTGTTTTCTAGCTGTTACAGATGAATGAAGTTCTAACACAAACAGAATCACTAGTTCCATAAATAAGAATCCATGAAACTTTTATCTACTGAATGATTCTGAAAAGTCAGCACTTCAGACTTCAGCCTTCAGAAACATATGGCAGCTGAACTGCCAGTGTCAAGACCTACTTCGCATCTTTTGATCATTTCTCACTTAGAGACAAACCAGATTTGAGATTCAAACTAGATTAAGTTTTAATGAAATAAAACCCAACAATCCACCAAGCCTTATCCTCCTCCTGCTCATTCACATGCAGTGTTAATTCCCCCAGAAGCTGGATTAAAGTCTTCTCTTAAAAGCCTCTTTGAAAGAGCCTTAAGAAGCAGCAAATTAAACACTTCTCAGAAAACTGTTTGTTACTAAAGAGACACAGCAGAACATTGTAAGATGATTTCGACAAGATGTTGCAGTTTAGCAGAAAGCAGTTCAGGGACTTCCAGCTGTGGTTAAGAGAAGCAAACACAGTCAGGCAGAATTTAGTTTATCCTCCCCTCTGCGCAGAGCTCCATGAAAAGCACTTTTCCTATTAACCTCTACGATGGGAATTACTTCTGCTGGACACAGCAGACTGAGAAGTTCTTGCAAGCCTTCCATCTCCACCTTATTGCACAATTTTAACTAGAGTGTAATTACACATAATATAGACAGAACATGATCATGTAGATGCAAATTGTAGCCTCACAGTGTATATTTCTATTTGGACTACGTGCAAAGTGTCTGCAGCTTCCAAAAGAAAGGCAATTTGTGCTCATTTAGAAGTTACTCTCCAGAACATTCCCTTATTCAGCAGCTGTATTTAGACACAGCTGAGTCATGCCTGCAGGCTCTGGACTCAAACAGCGAACCCGCGTCTCGAACGAGCGCCCGAGGAGCTCCTGACCCGGGCAGTAGCAAGTCGCTGCTGACTGCTACCCAGCAAGGAAACCGCTGGCTGCCCTGCTCCCACTGACGGCCCTTCTCCCCGTAAAGCCATGCGGTGCTTAGCTGTGCTGCCTGACTGGGAACTGAAGGCTCTAATAGCCGCAGATGCTGCGGCACCGTAAGGAGGCACCTCAGTCTGCCCTAAGGTCGGCTTTACTAAAGCCTACTTCACCTTGCAGTTACCCCCGCTCCCGAGACCCCTCAGAAGAGCCGGGCTGCCGCCTGGGGCCAGGGATGCGCCGAGCCGCCCCGAGCCATGTTCCTGCCGCGCACCTGCCGCTCCCCACGCCGGAAACAGCCCGGCGGGGCCGTCCCCTCCCCCGCTCCCGGGACAGCCAACACCTCCTCAGGCGAGCGGGCCTGACCCGGAGCCTGCCTGCAGCCGCCCGGAGCTGCCTTCTTGCCCCGCACTCCCCTCCCTTCCCCGCCCCGCCGGGACTGGGGATTCCCCGGGCGCGGAAGGAGGGAGGCCCCGTGCCCGGCGGCAGCAGCCGGCGCCCAGCCCGGGCTGCTTGGCAGCGGCCCCGCAGACACGTGGCTCCGCGCCGGCCGGCTTCCGCCGCGCGCGCCTGCCGCAGCCCCAGCCCCTTCCGTCCGCTCCGCTCCGCTCCCCGCTCGGCACACGCCGCTCGCCTCACCTCACCTCAGGCAGCGGTGGCCGGAGCTGCTGTCAAGCCTCAGCAGCGGCGGCCGGTGCCCTCGCTCCGAGCCGCCTCCTCCTCCTCCTGCGAGCCGGGCGCGGTGCGAGGAGCCGGGCTGGAGGCGCCCTGCCGCCTGAGGAGGAGTGGGGCCGGCGGGGCGAGCGGCACGCCGCAGCTGACAAAGCTTCCCCGGCGCCGCTGCGCTCCTATATATAGGGCAGCCGGTGTCGCTATGGCAACGCACCAGCTCAAACCAGCCCCGATCGGCTACGACCGGGCAGGGACTCTGGCCAGCCGCTATTGTGACGTCGGCGCGAACATGCGCAGGGCGCGCCACGCCCCCCCCGTCCGCCCCGCCCCGAGCTCCGCGGTGCGCTGAGTGTGTCGGGTCTCTGCGGCAGCCGGCGGCGCAGCGGGACCCTCGGCCTGCCCTGCCCTGCCCTGCCCTTGTCCCGCATTGCCGTGTCAAATGCAGAGATGCCAAATGAAGAGCTGAGCCGGGGGGCTCAGAGAGTCGTGGCCATAGCATCAGTGGGGTGACACGCTGGAAGTGTCGGTTTCCCGCAAAGCCATCCCATGAGGTTCACGTGTTGGCAGTGGGCGCGCCCCGTTGTGGTGGTGCCTGCATCCGTGTCCACCACGGGGCTCACCCAAAACACTAGTCATAACACTGACCATCTTCTTCTCTTTGCTTTGACACCGATCCCTGTTTCAACTGTAAGGTTAGTCTCCCTGTGTCCTGCCTCGATTTAAATAAAAGGGCTTTGGTGGAAGTTGTAAGCAGGCATAAACTCCACTCTTCTAAATTTGTTTCTGCTTTAGGCCTGGAATGACCGCTTATTGCCCTTGCCTGGACAAGAACTTTCTGTCTCTCTTTAAAAAGTTCAAGTCTTGCCCCATGGAATGAGACTCCGTGGGGACCAAGCCCCTGTTCTGCCACTGTACGTGGGAGCTCTGAAGGATGGAGCTGCTCTTGCTATGCTGAAATGGAAACTTTTACCCCATCAGCTGTGGGGTATAAGAAAGCAGGAAACCTCCCTGCAGCATATGCCACAGGATGGATCCCAGGATGCTCCTGCTCCCCCCAAATCAGCGGTGGGTATTTTAACTGAGCTAGTGGCTTTCTGAAGGCAGACATTACCGGCCCCTGCTATTCCACAGAGCTGCCAGATGGACACTACATGGGGAAAACCCTCAGCATTGCTAGGGGAAAGGTGATGGGAGACACTGGCTGCTGCAGGATGCAGGGTCATCTCATGAAGGTGCTGAAAAGGCTGTGCCCACCAGCCTCAGAGATCGCTTCCTCCCCCCCAAGCCCAGCTGGAAAACCCACCATATTTCAGGCAGAAGTGGATCAATGGGATGTGCTTGTGTGTCGTCTCCAGACCCTTGGTGCTGGTGCTGGGCTGGGGAGGAGGGCGAGACTGGCACTGCACAAGAATGACTTCAAGGTGTAAAATAAAGGAAAACACCAAGATCAAGCAGATAAGAAGCAAAAGTCAAGGCGGGCCATAGCCAAGAGAAATGCCTTGGAACAGAGCTGGTTTTGGTTAAAACAGTGAAACGAAAGAAAGAACAAACGCTCCTAACAGATTAAAATATGTATTTAGTCTGTGTGTGGCCACAAGGGCAAACTGGGGAACGTTTTCTAAATAACAGCAAGCAGGCAGTGCAGGAAAACTGTTCCAGTGTGTGGCACCCACATCAGCTGGTCCCCAGGATGCTACATTCCTTTTACAGCTACTCCTGTTGCTGCACGAGCATTGCCTGTGCTAATCCACCAAAATCCCAGAGGAGTTTCACATCACCTCCCCTGCCAGATAGTGGGGCAAGAAACAGGGTTCACAAACCTCCGTTTTGGCTCCATGGGCGGCAGATATAATTTAAGTGTTGGAAAAGCAGCCGGAGAGGAAAGTGAAGGGCTGTGTCACCACTGCAGGAGCCAGCAGTTCACTTGAGCTGGCAGAAAAGCAAGGGCTGAGGCTGGGATGGGGATGGTGGCCATCACCCGTCCCCAGCATTCCACTTGCATCTTTCTGGTCATTGCTCCCCCTTCTACCCTCTGGTTAGGGCTGGAGGAGAGCCCGTGGCTTGATACCCACTGGAGTCCGGGTTCACCAACCTCAGCTAGGGCAGGAGGGCAGCTGCTGGGGGGAAGGCACTTCTCAGGTATGGATGTGAGACAACATGGAGCAGTACCTGAGCCTGGAGAGAAAAGGCTGGGCTGCTCCAAGGGAAAAAGGCAGCAAGGACAGCCACAGGTTGTAATTATCCAAGGAACTGACACATGTCAGCTATTTGCAGGTGATTAATAGTAACGTTATTATCAGCTCCTCAAGAGTATGGGATCACCGAAATGTTTTACCCCCCTCAGTTTTTGTCTCTGGAGGCTCCTTGAGAGCTTCCGGTGGCAAGGACTGGCCTGTGAGGAGCACAGGGTTTGCAGGAGGTGTTCCAGTGTAGAGAGGGAAGGGGGCTTGGACCTGGGTTTCCATGCCAGAGGACAGCCAGAGATAGCACCAGATGAGAACAGAGAGCCATGTCCTTTGCTACCCATTCTCTGACTAGTGCCCTGAGGGTCTGGCCAAGCTGCTCTGAAGGGCCTGAGGAGCTGCACAGGTCTGTGGGTGACAGGAGTAGAGCAGACCCTGGGTATGAAGAGCTGGGAGATGCTCCTGCAGCTCCTCACAAGTCACTGCCAATCTCAAACTACCTCACATGAAGCAGTTGCTTGGGCCAAAAATGTTTTCCAGAAGAGGGCACTGGAAAAGCATTTGTTGGCAAGAAACTGTGACCACATCTTCCTGATGTTTCCCCTCCTTGCTTTCTCTCCAGGCAGGGCCCTTGCTGCTGTGGAAGGACAGGGGATAGGCAGCATTGTCTGGCTACCCTGTAGTTGTCTTCTACATTTTGCAGCAGCAACAACCTGGTGGTCCCTGGTCCTGCAAGTGGTGGGTATCCTGGACCTTGCAAGCCCCTGAATTTGGGAGGAGGTGAACCCAAATCTCAGGTTCCTGAAGCTGCCAGCCAAGCAGTGAGAGCTGCCCAGTGGGAGACGGACAGTCACCCCAGGCAGCACCATCACAGCAGCTGGAGGAAACCTCGAGGTAATGCCAGGCATTTCTTGGCTTCTGACTTTCCCTCTGAGCCTACCCAGGGCTTTGAGCTTAAGAAATTAAGCCCTGGGACAGCTCATGGAGTTAATAGTACCTCCACTTTACAGATGAGAAAGTGGCACAGAGTGAGATTCAGTGATTTACCCAGGATTGTGGAGAGTAAAACCCAGACTGGGCTGTGGACCTGTGCAGGGTGGAGATCCTTTTCAGGCTGTGGGGTGCAAGAGACATGCGTGGGGAACTTCTGTGGGGCTGCCCCAGGCCCTATGGGGACAGCAGCTCCTCACTCCCTTTCATAGAATCATAGAATAGTTAGGATTGGAAAGGACATTAAGATCATCTAGTTCCAACCCCCCTGCCATGGGCAGGGACACCTCACACTAAACCATATCACCCAAGGCTTCCTCCAACCTGGTCTTGAACACTGCCAGGGATGGAGCATTCACTACCTCCCTGGGCAACCCATTCCAGTACCTCACCACCCTAACAGTAAAGAATTTCTTCCTTATATCCAATCTAAACCTCTGCTGTTTAAGTTTCAACCCGTTACCCCTTGTCCTGTCACTACAGTCCCTAATGAATAGTCCCTCCCCAGCATCCCTGTAGTCCCCCTTCAGATACTGGAAGGCTGCTATGAGGTCTCCACGCAGCCTTCTCTTCTCCAGGCTGAACAGCCCCAACTTTCTCAGCCTGTCTTCATATGGGAGGTGCTCCAGTCCCCTGATCATCCTCGTGGCCTCCTCTGGACTTCTTCTAACAGTTCCATGTCCTTTTTATGTTGAGGACACCAGAACTGCACACAATACTCCACGTGAGGTCTCACGAGAGCAGAGTAGAGGGGCAGGATCACCTCCTTTGACCTGCTGGTCACACTCCTCTTGATGCAGCCCAGGATACAGTTGGCTTTCTGGGCTGCAAGTGCACACTGAAGCTGGCTCATGTTCATTTTCTCATTGACCAACACCCCCAAGTCCTTCTCTGCAGGACTACCATGAATTTCCTTTTTGCCCAACCTGTAGCTGTGCCTGGGATTGCTCCGACCCAGGTGTAGGACCTTGTACTTGGCATGGTTAAACTTCATGAGGTTGGCATCAGCCCACCTCACAAGCGTGTCAAGGGTGGCATTCCTTCCCTCTAGCATATCAACAGAACCACACAGCTTGGTGTCATCGGCAAACTTGCTAAGGGCACACTCAATTCCATTGTCCATGTCAGCGACAAAAATATTAAACAAGACCGGTCCCAACACCCATCCCTGATGGACACCACTCGTTACTGGTCTCCAGCTGGACATTGAACCGTTGACCACAACTCTTTGAGTGCGACCATCCAGCCAGTTCTTTATCCACCGAGTGGTCCACCTATCAAATTGATGTCTCTCCAATTTAGAGACAAGGATGTCATGTGGGACAGTGTCAAACACTTTGCACAAGTCCAGGTAGATGACGTCAACTGCTCCACCCCTGTCCATCACTTCTGTAGCCCCGTCATAAAAGGCCACCAAATTGGTCAGGCAGAATTTTCCCCTAGTAAAGCCATGCTGGCTGTCACTTTGCTTTCAGTTTGTTGGCCATTGAACAGAAAAAATAAAAGCTATAAATTGTCCCTGCCATTCAAAAAAAGAACATTAGAGGAAACAAGGTATTTGCAGGATACATATTTGCCATAATTTATTACACATTTTCTAGGCATTTGAATGCAGTTTCTTGTCTCTCAGTGCTGCAAATGTGATGTTGCATGCTTTCAAGTCACAGCAACAAACTAAAATAGTTCCTTGCAGTGGCAAAACTAAAGGACATTGAGTGACTGAAAACCTTATGGAGTGACCAAAAGCCTTGTGAAGTGACTGGAAAGCTTTGCCTTGCTTTGCAGCTCAACTGCAGAAACGCTTACTGTTCTGTTTCCTACCTTGCCTTTTTTAGGAGAAAGTAGCCCCAGTATGTTCAAAACGAGTCATTCACAGACACATACCATGAGGTGAAGCACATAGCTCTGACATTACAGCACCACTTTCATGTCTGAGGCTCTTCCAGTCCTTCACATTTACAGATTTGAGATAAAAAAGAGACATTTTAAAAAGTCAGTGCTCTCACATGCGTGTTGTTATACTTGATACAGCAAGGTGTTTGAGTATCATCATCCTTTGTATGAGCTCAGCACCCACGAAAGGTGAGACAGAGTGTAAGATTTGGCTCTGGCATTTGTTATATTTAATACACGGATTCTATAGACAATATATAATGGAGATTTAAAACACCTTGTATTTTAATAGACTCTTCATCTGATCTTACTCTCAATGAAGACAATGTCAGAATTCTTTGAGAGTCAGGAAGCGTGAGAAAACTTGTGAGCATTAGGTTGAAAAGCAGAGGTCAGCCTGTACTGTGGGATCAGTGGAGAGGAAGCCCTGGAAGTGACAGATTGATTCTGTGTGTGCAGCCAGCAGAGTGCTGTTTACACCAGGATGTGGGGAGGCAATGGCCAGTCCTGCTAGCACAGCACTGTGATGTTCAGCCTACAGGCTGCATCTCTCACATAGAGAGCTGTTTTCTGCATGGTGAAGAATTGCTGGGACCAAAAGGTATTAGTGCTACACATAATTCACAGCCAGCTTCTGAGCCCGCTGCAGACAAGACCTTCATTTACTCCAGAAGCAAGCTGGGAGTTTGAGCAGGTTTCAAGTTTTGAGTAAGGAAGCATTTCGTGCTTTTAAGTGTATCAAGTGTCACATCAAACAGTGACCACTGACAATGTCAGTGCTGGATCTGACTCATGTATGCCTATTGTCAATGGCTACTCAGAGAGTGAGATGCTGCTTGACAAGAAGAGTGGCAGCAGGACCTGAAATACACCACAATTTGCAGAAATTCACTCTGCAGATTTAAATCCTAAACTCTCTCCCATGGATCAGATCTTCAGGTGCTGCGCAAACACAGTGAGGTTACAGACTGCTCCAGCAAACTCGCAGTTGCCTGTGTGAAGTTCAGTGCAGGACATGAGGGGGCAGGGGACCATGGCACGTGTTAGAGAGGAGACCCAGCCCTGTAGGACTTTGTATGTGTGTGTCATACATACTGACACTTGCTCACAAAGGTTTGTCTTCTGGTTAATGTATGTCCCCATGCAAAGCTCTGAGTACACACGAACGATTTGCAGTAACACTAAGGACAAGTGGAAAGCTCAGTGACTTGGTTTTCACCACAGCCTTCCTCTGACTTTTACTGTCTTCAGATAGACAAGTGATAGGAACATGTTTGACATCTTTTACAGTAATGCAAAATATAAGAAACCCATCAGAAGGCAGCATGGCTTCTGGGGTTTATGGCAACATTAGACTTCAGTTATTATCTTCAACAGGAGGAACTGATGATGTGAAGGGTAGAAGTGAATATATTGGATAGTGCATCAAATCTTTATCGGGGCCCAGAAAATTTGGAGGAAAGAGACAAGTGTAAAATTTAGAAGATTATGAATTCTGGATATGTTTAAGCATGACAACCACTCATTCTCTTCTGTGATAATGCTAGGTAGGTATCATGTAGCAGTCAGCTTTCCAGGCTGAGAACTTCTGAAGGTTTCCATGTCAGGGAAAGGGAATAATACGGTATCTGCATCATACCTTCTGCCCCTGGAAAGGCTTTCATGCAACAGAAAACTTTTGAGACTACACAGCAGATGGCAAAAGACTTTGGAGAGGCTGTGTGTTTGTTCCTTACTTTTAATTCACCTTCAGGGGGGTGTAAGGATTGAGATCTCACCTACACAGTACCCGCTGCAGACAGACATGAAGCAACACCTCACAGCTGAAAGCCTCACATTTGGATTACAGCTACAGTTTAATCCAGGATTAGTTTTATCCTGGTGAAGAGCAGTTTTCAAGAGCTGTCTAGCTGAAGGGTAGCTACAAAGATGGTGTGCAGTTCTTCTCAGTATTGCCAGACAGTCTAGGGAAGAAAAATGGCCATAGGTTGTGGCTTTAGGGCTTTAGGACAGACATCAGGAGAAACTTCTGCTCCAGCAGAGTAGTGCAGCCCTGAGACAGAGGTGGGGTGGCTATCCTTGGAGATTTTCAAGCTTAAACTAGAAAAAGCTATGGCTGACTTGGTGATAGCCCTATGAGTGTGAGGTTAGACAGAAGACCTCCTTTGCTGCTGGCATTTTTTGCTCCGTGTTCTGGTGATGCAAACAGATCTCACAATGTTTTTCTGACCAACCCACTAAAGGTGTGCATAGAGGTGTCTGTGTGCTAGGGACGTGCCAAGGAAGAAACAGGATATCATAAAGGGAGATGGGTGACCTTCTTCTCCAAAGAACCTGCTTCCTGGCTGTTGTGCATCTCCCGTGTCGGATCAGTGCTTCAGAAAAGGATGCTGAGCAGGATGGTCAGATGCCCTTGCAGGCAGGGGACAGACATCATGGTGCATCACGGGACTGCCTGGCTTCTGGCTGTGGTCTTACTCCTTGCTGTCCTTTGGCAACTTGTGCAACAAGTGACTGAAAAACTATATTCCTCATTCACTTGCAAAAGTGCACAGTTAGAAGGGCCAAACAGACACATCTCGTGCTTCAGGAACAGCATTTGGCCATGCTGATGAGATCCTATATCAATTAGAGACAGCAGCAAGTTGCAGCTGAGCTAGGCTTTTACCTCCCTTGTTCTCTAGCAGGTTAAATAAACCTCTGAAAACCCAAGCTTTAGGAAGGTAAAAATTCAGACCCAGATTTTGTCATCTGCTTGCTCCTTTCATGAACAAGATGGACGCAACTACTGGCAGCAGCAACGGTTTTGTGGAATGAGAGTTAAAGTTCCGTGTCTCAATGTGAAGCCTAGGGGCACACAATAGACAGAATGTTTTGTGCTGGAAGGGACCTCTAAAGATCATCTAGTCCAACCCTTTCTGCAGCAGAGAGCTACATCTTTCACTACATCAGATTGCTCAAAGTCCAGTCCAGCCTGCCCTTGGACATTGCCAGGGATGGGGCAGCCACAGCTTCTCTGCATAACCTATTTCATTGTAAAGAATTTCTTCCTTATGTCTAATATAAATCTACTCTCTTTTATTTTAAATGTCTTTTCATTGCCCAAACACACTGAACCACACAAGTGTCCCATGGATAGGACCTGTCTGAAGTCAAGGGGAGCTGTGTGCATAAAGCGGTAGAGCAAAAGGAAGGATCAGGCCCTCAGAGGTATATTTTCATCATAATGTTTGAAGATTTACGTGTATAACTACGCAACTCAGGGTGAGACTGTGCCTCTAAGGCAAAACATATGAGCTCATATAAAGAATTTATAATAACAATTTGCATTTCTATAGAACCTTTGATCTCAGGATCTCAAAGTGCTTAACAAACACAAATTAATTAATCCTCACAACTCTCCTGCAAGGTAGACATGTATTATGGAGAGACGCTAGCAGCTAGCTTTCCATTATAGGTCTCGTTTTAACTACCTCCTAACTTTGCCAAAACTAAACCAATACACACAAAAATTTCACAAGCATGATCTTGTCCTTGGGTAGGATCTTTTTAGAAATTGTGGGGCAAATAGGATAAGATAGTTTAAGATAAGTAGGTTAAATGGGGAGACCAGGCATATATCTCTGAATGAACTAATGCACATGTTCCATTAGTCCAGAGGGGAGGGAAATGCAGGATTTGGGAAAGACACTTGCTTCTCCATAACTTGCCAGCATGGAGATTCCAAGGTCATAAATGGTTATTCATTATGCACTCTATTATTTATTAAATCAGTGAGCTAGATGAGTGCAGAAGGTGGCCTGCTTTTCTAAATGAAAGAGTCCTTCTCCAGGATCTGCACTTGGCCCAGACTATGAAGAGGAAAGCACCGAAAGCTACATATTACCTCCCTTGCAGAGCTGATCTTTAGAACCTTTGGGAAAGGCTGGGTGAGCAGACCCACAGATGCTCTGGTGTCATGGGTGGAATACCACCTTTAAGAAGCTGCCAAAGACAGCCAGAGAGGCAGTGTCTGGCAGTGTGCCCACATGAGGGATGGAGAGCAAGAACAAATTCTTCCTCTGCACGCAAATAATAAAACCAAAACAGCCGGGGAAAAACCACCTCTGACTACTCAGAGCTGCTCAGACCTGGGGCCCGGGCGTGGAGGAGAAAGCAGGAATCTTTCCTGTTCTCTTCCTCCCAAAACAGGAGGACAAGGTGTAGGTGGACAACAGGGCGGAGGCCTGTCCCTTGGCCATGGATTGGAGTTAGCAGTTTGCTCCGGCAGGCTTACGCCGATAGCAAATTGCTGCCACTCCCAGGAGGAAGGAGGAGGACAGGGGATTATGACTCAAGTGTTTTCAGGGTGGTACAGCCTCCAGGGATGCTTCCTTCACAGGGGGAGCCCATGACCCACTCTCACCCCAGGGCCCCACTCAGCAGCTAGCCCCCATGGAGGCGATCGGTCCAGCGTTGTACCTTGTACCTCTTATCAGCTACACGCTTTCGTGTGTGTGGGAATGACTCAGGCCCTGCAGTGAGGGACAGAGCCCATGATGGTGTGGGGTAGGTACGTCATCCAGTTCATGCCCGCGTGGTGTTGCAGCCTTTGGCCAGGACACAACACCACTGCCTGGCTTGTGGGCGCTGTGTTTTGGTGACTCTTCTTCAGCCGCGCGTAAAAAAAAATAAAGTGAAATCCAAAAATGACTCAGAAAAGTTTTGTAAAATCTGCTATGAGCTGGTTGTTGTTTTTCAAGGTTATACAGCAGATAGCGTCTGCAGTGTTGAAACACTGGGTACAAAGTCATTAGCAAGAGCTAGTGAGAACTGGTTATTAAAAAAATGGGATTTTACCCAAAATAGAGGGTCAGGGAGATTCTGCTCCCAACACAGGGTCTTGTGGATGTAGGCAAAAGGAAGAATCCCCTTCATGAAAGCTGTCCAAGCCTAAATACCCAAGGAGAGAGGAGAAAGGTGGAAAAGAAAGTATTAGTGTGCCCTTCTCAGGCAGGTGGGTCCCGGTGGCCCAAGCAGACCTGAAGGCACTGCCTGTGGCCATGAAGCCAGCAGCAGCATCTGCTGCCAGAGCAGAGCCCGTCACCAAGCCAGGGTCAGCCTGGGGCACCTCGAATCAGCAGTGCCTACCTGTCACCACTGGAACATTGTACAGATCAACTGACTGATTGTAAAGAGCTCCAGAGGTGCTTGGATAGTAATCATTTGTGACTACGTACAGTAGATTGACAGTGTTGGCTTTGTATCAGTTCATAGTCCGATGTCAGGACTTGGCTGTAATCATTCCACACAGTTAGCCAAACTCTTGCTGTGTTTTCTTCTACTGATTGTGATCAGACAACCTTGTCCTTACATGTGTAGGTAATATTTGGCCTTTGTTTCCATTTAATTCTTAGCTGTGCAATAGGTATAGCATGTGGCCTGCTGTTATCAGCCTTGTTACAATGCTGTTATCAAGGCAGAGCAGAAGCGTGCTGCAAGACCAAAGTATTTTGCAGGCTTCTGAGGAATGAAGACCTTGATTCCTCTGCTCTTACCCATGTCAAATTGTACCTGATTCTTCAGACAATCTAGGCTTCAACAGGATGAGAAAGTAATAAGAGTGTTACTATTAGGTCTTAATGAATTTAAAACACATCCTTCAACATCTACTTAACTTTTCATGTGCATGCAATCTTCCACACAAAAGGACATGGAGCAGACAAAAAACACAATAGGAAAGAAATGAGGGGGTTATTCTGTACTAGTCCTTCTGTCAGCATTGCAGTTCTCAGCAAAGCTGTGCTCATCATGGCCATGGGCAGTGGTCTTCACTGCGCACTGTTGTTAATGAGTGCTTTAAATACAGCCTCCAATGTAGGGTGGCACAGTGGAGAAATGCTTAGAGTTTGAGTTTTGATCTATGAGTACTAACATATTTAAGGAAGAGGCATAGGGGAATTAACCAGTATAAGCAACTTTGTGCTGTCAAACCGCACTGCAGTTATCTAGCTGCAGTTAGTTTCCTGAGTCCTTGACAGAAAAACCCCAAAAAGAGATTATTGTGTTATGATAATTAGATTAATCTTCAATTATTTCCTTAACTTGGGAGCACTCTGTTCTAGTGATCTTTTTCTGATCGGCTAGATGAAAACTTTTCAGACAATGCTGATTGATGTCTTGGCAGGTAGGCCTGCCCTCTTCCCTGGAGCTCTCTTTACTGCAAACAGCATCACCCCAAACCAGTTCCCACGCTCAGTCACTGTTTCCAGCCCATTTGCTCTTCCTGAGCCTCCCAGTTCCTGCTGTGGGCTGGGTCCACCTTGCCTCTTCTCAGGGCTTTGGAGAGACATGGTGTTATTGCAGTTTTAAGTGCCTGGTCCTAGAGAAGATGTTCCTACTTTCCATCATTCCCAGTACACTCACTGGAGAGACAGTAGGGAAGTGCCCACACTTCCTGCCGAGGTGCTCACATCTCTCTGCTGACCACAGAAATGCCTCTAGACCTCCTCTGTATAAGCTGGGCACCTTCCTTGGGAGTTTGAGGAACCAACACAAGAAGTTAATGATTTTCTTTCCCTGGGAACTTGCATGCTGCCGATAGCTAGAGCAGCCAGCTTGGAAGGGGTGGAAGTCACCTGTATGATCTGCCCGTTTAAAATGTGATCATTGTTAGAACAAAAAGTTTCAGAAACAAGCATCATAATCTCAGGATAATTCAGGTTGGAAGGGATCTCAGAAGGTCATGTAATTCAGCCTCCTGCTCAAAGTAGGGTGAGCTATGGGATCAGACCACTTTGCTAGATGCTTAGGTTCCAATACCATTACATGAATGACATAATCACCAGGGTAGAGTAAGGCTTCCTCCTTCCTGCTTTCCCTTTGCTCCTGCGCATTATGTAGTGACTCAACCTCAGTTGGAAGCTTGATATCCATGGCAGTGAGATATCTATGATGTCGATCTCTTATGGCCTGAGCACAGCATAAAATCCCTCCTTCACAACTTCTGCTCCACTCAGCTGGTGCTCTGGAAGAGACTGCACCATCACTGCTCAGCTGACTCCTGAGGAGCCTCCAAAATTAATTCACCTTGAGTTCAGGCACTCAGCACAGACCAGAACTTTTACAGCTGTTGAGAAGGGGTGAACCTCCAGACTGGACATGTGCATCCAGAAAGCTGTTAGACCAGGCGCGGAGGTGACCAATGAATTTTGCTATATGCAGAATTATTTAGTCTGGCAGCCTGGCAGACAGGACTGCTGGCTACAAGGCAAGTTTGTAAGCCAAGTCCCAACTCTGGGAGCATCTCATTAGGTTGGATGCTATTTGGTGTGCATAAATGCACAGCAGATTCAAATGCCTCCTTCGTGCATTTTACTCATGCCTACATTGACATTTGTGTTAACGTTAATATAAGTGTGTGTGGAATTAGATTAATATCTCCTTTATTTTCTCTATTATAAGCATCATGGTTCTTAAACATTTCCTGTGTGGAAGTTGTAGTATTTAAAAGACACTTATGATATTTTTTCCCCAGAGAACTAAAGTGTAATGAAGGTGCAGGAGGGAAAATCATACCAGGAGCACCCAGGAAAAGCCACTGCACCAGGCTGGCCTGTGCTGTGAGTGTAATCATTGACAATAATGCTGACACTCCACTGTGAAATGAAAAAGTCAATTAGGGAAACACTGGTGATGTTGGGATTATTTTCACAAGGAAGGACATGATTTCAAGGTTGTTCTTATGGTCAAAGACAATCATGTTTCATGATGATTCATGATCAGTTTGGTTTTCAGCCTAATTCATGGATCAGGCTGGTTTGCAGTGTCCAGGGTGGAAGCAGAGAGGGCTGTTGGGTAGATGAATTTCTTGTCGTGGCTCTAGCTGCTGTGGATTTGCGACAGGAGCATGTTAGCACAGCTCTGCTTCCACCTTACATCCCCCCTGGTAAATCCCAGAGCAGAGCTGTGGCCAGACATAACACAGCAATGGGAGGATCAGGTTCCTCAGCTGAAGAACGAAGTACAGTTTGGGTATTTAGGAAAGCAGAGCTGCAGAGTACATTCAGTGCACGTTTCTCTCTGTGATTTATCTACTACACCATCATGCACAGGCAGGCAAAAATTGCTCTGCCACAAACCAAGCATTAAATCTTGTCTACACAGAGCCGCGCTAGCCCGACAGCAAGGGCGATGCTGGGAGCACACTGTCATCATTATTGCAGAAAGAAAAAGAGGGGGCACAGCATAAGGGTGGCAGCCAGGAGCTGGGCTCTGTTTCATGCTCTGTCATTGAGCAGGTAAAAACCTGGTACAAGTGATAGGGCCCTAATTCACCATCCAGCATTTAGATATCTGACTGGGGCACCAGGAAGGAACCAGGTGTCTCCTGAGCAGGGGTCTCTATGGGAGTCACAGAGAGGATGTGTCCCTTCCAAAAAGCAACTCAGATCTCACTGCACATACCTTTCTCTCTGCCTTTGCTGAAGGTAGAAGGATCCTAGATGCCTAAAGCTAGAAGAAATAGCTTAGCTTTTGTCTTTTTTCCCCTACCATAAAGGGGGGATAATGATGCTGACTTTTTGAAACAGCTTCTGACATCCACAGATTTAAAAAATAAACATGTAAGAGACTATTATTATTGTGATGTGTCTTTAGACAGAGGGAGCAATGATGTTTCTATGACATTTTATAATCCACATGAAATACTGCCATAATAAAGATAATAACATGAATGATCAACAGAGTATGCTTAGTTGTGGTGTTTGGCAATGATAATTTGGCTTACTTCTTTCCCTCTGTATTTTATACAGAAAAAAAAAAAGAAAGAAAAAGGAGTAGCAGAAACCTCTTACAAATCCTGCTGAAATAAAAACTCAGATGAATTTAACACATACAGAACTTCTTCAGGTTGTAAAGAAAATATACATGTTAAGCTATTTTATAAACAGATGTCTGAAAATGGAGTTTGTTGATCACTGTGGATGGCACTATTACACTGGTAAGAAAACTGACCCTCCTGCAGGAGCTGGGCATGAGAACTGTGTTCAGCAGTGCAGGATGCTCCTACTTGACTCTGGTTGTGGTATTTTGCCATCTGCCTTTTAGTAGAGTGAGGACTGCAGAGGTCTCCCAGGAGCAATTAGGCTGGGTCAGCTTTGTCTTGTGTCCCCTTCTCATGCACACACAGATCTTACACCAAGCATGTACTGACAGAAGGGGCACAAAGATGTAAGAAAGGACCTGAAGTGTCAGATCCATGGTCCACCCATGCAGTAGCCAGTGCCTGAGGACAGCAGCAGGAGATGCTATTTAAAGAGAACATATGAGTGTGGTCACCTTTCTGGTCCACTGCCACATTCAGGCCTGCAACCCTACCCAGTCATTTTAGTATCTGCCTGTGGACCTGTCGCCATGATTTCATCAAAACCCTTTTCGGCCCTGTGGACACTTCCTCTCCAGCTCTTTATAGCAGCACAAGAAGTGAGTCTGTGGTCCATAGCTACTAATAGCATGGTTCCATTTTTAATTCCTGTCTTAAATCTTTTATTTGCTATCTTCACTCCCTCATTTTGCAGAGCAAGTTTAGCTAGGCTGAATTAGGTTGTAAAGTGAACCATGGTGTAACCAAATCTTGAGACACATTGAACTGACTCCACTAATGAGGCTGAATGCTGTACGTGGCCACTGATTTTGCGGTTGGAGAGAAGGCACTACAAAATGTGGACGTTATGAAATGGAATAAAACTCTTTTTCTTTCTCCAAGACTATTTGGCAGAAACTTCTTAAGAAACAGAAGACAGTCAGAGACCACTGGGTAAACTAAATGTGAGATTTAATGTACATGTAATGGGCTCAGGAATACTCATCGATCTTTGGTAGCTCACTGCCCGAGTTTTGAGGTTAAATTTTGCAAGAAAAGCTCTCATTAAAGTCCATGCCTTCAAACCTAAGACCAAAAATTTGATTTATCTCCTGGCCTAATTACTGAGTTCTAACCTAAACCTAATCGAGGTTTGGATTTATGTACGTGGCCCGTCTCCAGCCATAGCAAGACTTTGAAAGAGGAATGCCACTGCTCTATGGAATGAAACTTTCCTAAGGTTTGCCAGACAAGCACTTCACCAGCAGACTTTCTGAAAACCTTACTAAAATGGCTGCTATTGCCCTCTCTACTCATCTCACCAGGCAAATGACAGTGACCGGGGGAGATCATAGAGGAGGCAAACTTTCCTCTGCAGAAGCATCAGCAACATCTACACTGACAATAAATTGAGCTGTGGGTTGTTTGTTGGTCCTGAGCCCAGCAGAGGGAAAAACAAGTCTCTGAAACGGGGCATCTGCATTTGAAGATCTCCTGTTAGTTGTCCGTGGACCATACTATCCCCTGGGCTGGCCATGGCCACTCTCTGGAAGAATACTTGTGTCTCTAGCAAGACCACACCAGGGACTGTGCCAACTGCATGGGCAATCATATTCCAAAGCCCTGGCCCACCCTCTGCTCCTTCTCACTTTCCAGGGATAAAGGTGGCATCTTCCCCACCTTTTGGAAATATTTCTGCTATGAGGGATGTCTTGCATTGCATGGGGCAGAACAAGAGGACAACTGCTGTGACAAGAGTTCACCACAGTGATTCAGGAAAACCATTTGACCCACCATAACTCACTTCTCAGCATCAGGCTGCTGGTGGGAGTGACTGTGGGAAAAGGCAAAACAAAAGAATACTGGCACTTTTGTTTCTTCTTAAAGTCTTCTTCCTGATGAGCTAGCAACCCTGCTGATACAAATGTGCTCACAGTCGCTCACCACCAGAGCTGCAAGAATCCTGGGAACCAGTGCAAATCACCATAAAGCATTGGTGACTGGAGGGAGGTTTGGGTCTGTGGGTGCTGCTTCACACCACAGCATTTCTGGCTGCTCTGGGATGTGCTGTTCTGCTCAAGGACATGGCGGCTCCATTGTGCCCCAGCACTGCCACTTTCTTCCTTTTCAGCTGAGCCACCATAGATGTCTATAAAGTGATCCACAGGGATTGAAAGAAAGAAACCAACCTTTCTTTGGAGGGAGAGTTAGTTGTTTGAAGCAATCTTTCATATTCATTGCCTGTTTGAATAGCACAATGCAGGACCTACTGTAAACAAAGTAATCTTCCATACCTAGAAATTATCTAATAAATAATTTCACCTTTCAGCTTCATTGTGTCCCCATAGAGCCCTTTTGATGTGATATCAGTGGCTCATTTGAGTGCAGTTCCTGTGAGCACTACTGAATCAGTGGCTATAAAAGCAGAAGCCTCCTGACACCCCCCATGATTTTCACTTACATCTGGAGCTGCTCTTCTGAGGGGAAACTGAAGATTTGCTGTTGATAAGTACATGAGTTGCAGGGTGGGCAGGGAGCTCACTGTGTGGAAGATTGTAGGGTGAAGAGGGAAGTGAGAAGCTGTAAAGAGGTTATTAGTGACAGTCCTCAAGGATTATTCTTGGGACTCCTTGTCCTTGAGTCTTCTCACTCTTCTCCCACTTGCCCCCACCAAAGATGTCTTTGTCAGCCTTGTCCCTTGGGAACAACTGTCCTGACCTATGCCATTGAACAGTGCCTGAACCATGCCCTGCCCTAATGTTAGCCCTGATGTGCCAGAGCTAGGAGAATTGTGAGGTGGTGATGGCTGACAAAAAAGGTGAATGTGGCCCAGGGATGATTCAGGGTTAGAATTCCCTGAGTAAGCAGTAAAATAAAGACACAAAATGTTGCAGAATAAAGCTGATGTGCACTCAGTCTGTGATTTTCCTCCAAACTCAATTATCCTCTGCCAACAAACATGAAAAATAAAAATTACCATAGTTACGTTCTTGTGTTAAACTCACCCATGGTGTGTCATCATGACCAGTTCTGCTTTGTTATCTCTTTATATTCCTCTCTCCCATCTCTTGCCTGACCAAGTGCTTTGAGGAAAGACCAGGACTTTCTCTTGTGTTACTGTTTAGTATGGTCAAATGAGATCATGATCCATGACTGCACCTTCAGGAGCACTGGATACAGTCACCTTCATGATGACTGCATCGACATTTGAAACCTTCCTTTCCACCCCATCCACTGAAAGAAAGAGTCAAATTAGTCAGAGCTGATCATTCAGAGGAGCCAGAGTAAGCACACCACAGTGGAGCTAGCCAAGGAGGATCTCTGGATAAGCACCAGTACTACCTTCTTTCCACCTCTTCCCAGCTGCTGTCTGAGACATTTTCTTTCCAGGAGATCTAGATCCCCTCAGTCTTGCAGCCAGAAGCACAGGGGAGGTTCTGCATCTCTCCAAGAAGATCCCATTCATGCTTCCATGGGATCTCCCTGGAGCATGACTGTACCCATGTATGCAATTGAGTGCAAAACTTAGGCTATATATAGCAATCCATGTGGTGTAGGGACCTTGTCATTGTGGAATTCTGTTTCCTACTCAACCATCTCCACGATCAGGGCCCTTCAAGTGCAGGAGAGATTAGGATCTGGTTCTGTGTGGTATTGCTTGGAGGCCTGTGCCCAACTCCAATTGCACCTACAGTTGGGAGCTATGTACTCACCAAAGGGAAATGCTTGTCTTGGAATGAGCTCATGCTGCTGTGCTGCTGTTCTGCATATGTCAGCAGTTTTGTGGACTCTTATGTTTGCAGATGTATGAATTATCCCTTGGCAGATGGTTGGTTTCACCCTCCTCTATGCACACACGTGTTTAAGGTGACTGTAAAAGCATATTCATTGTTGTAGGCTTTTCATTCATGTTCTTATTCATTTAGGTGGATAAGAAAAGACATTTCTATATATGTGCATTTTCAGCCCCAACAAATCATTCTGCTGGGCAGAAGCAATAAAAGGAACTGGGAGATCTTCTGAGGTTCCTCCAACCCCATAATCCTCTGAAAAGACAAGGGGCAAAGCTAATCTCATAGAATGTTAAATAATCTCTGTGTTATGTAAAGTTACTGCGTAAATCAGACAAATATTGGTACTTCTTTTTTCATATTCCATATAAAGGAAGCATGAATATGATCTATCTTCATACATGGATAGCTGTAAATAAAGGCAAATACAATCAACAAGTTGAAATCCTATAATTTATTCTTAATCCTGTATGACTTGAGCAAGGATATTTCACTTATCTTACTTACCACAGGCCATAAACATATCTTTTAGCATGTATGAGATGGGACCACTTCTGGAGTCTGGATTTGCTTTCCACTTTGGCTGCAGCCTGACCTCATGCTACCTGAACCTGCATGAGATCTTTGCTCCCTATTGTGCCAGCTCTGCCCAGGGCTTGAGGTGAACCAAGGCTTGGTCTGTACACGCAGGACACACTGCCTCACACCAGTCTGGCATCCCCTGCCTATGAACGGGTGAGATTCACAGGGGCAGGACATCCTGGCAGGGGCATGAAGCAGCAGGGACAAGTGCATGCCTGTAGCCTTATAGCCGGCTCCCACACACTGCATGCTAGGTAGTGATGTAGGGTCCATTTGCTACCAGGGCTGAGTACAGCCGTGGTTGTAGAAACCCATTTGGCCCCGAGGAACCCTCTGGGTGCGTGTGGGGCGCCTGGTTGCACCCCAGCCGTGCGCAGGCAGACCGTAGAGCACACACCCAGGAGTGTCTCGCTGAGCCTATTAAACTGTTTAACAGGGGAAGAGAAAAGCCTTTAAAACATGATGCACTAATGACAGATTAATCCACCCAAGAGAACAGTCATAAAGTAAAGCGGTGTATAAAATAAAACACATCATTAAGTACAATTGAAGTATTAAGTAATAAGGATCGAAATACAGGATGAAATTTGTTTCTCTGTGCCAGTCCAGTGAGTGCCCCTCATTCTATGCCAGAACCAGCAAACAGGCCAGGAGGAGCTTGTGCCCTGGTAAAAGGACTTTGCACCCCTAGTGTGTCCCTCAGGATAGTGGTGACCATCCTCTTGTCACTGAGCCATGATGTAGCACAAGCTCTGCTAATAACACTATTTACAGCAACATGGGCCAATCCATGGTGGGGACAAATGGCCAGTGCAGCACATTCTGCCATTGTCCAGTCTGTGGTGCCTGGTTACCTGTAACCAAGAAGCTCCTGAACTCATTTGCTCACCAGCCTTTGCTCACCAACATCATCACTCGAGCTGTTTCAAACAGCCAGCTACTCCCCTGAGCAGCACTGCACCTCACAGCCCTTACCCACTGGTAAGGATGTCCCCATGCTTGTGAACAGCAAGCAAAGAAGTTGCATCCTACACTGGAAGAGAAGATTTTGGGGTCTCTTCCTGCCCTGTCCCTTCAATGGCACCAATACAATTGCTTCATGGGGAAGAGACCAAGCGGGTGAAAGATCCTCTCTTTTCTTTTTTTGGTGAGGAAAGTAGTGGAGAGCCCAAGGGCTGCTGCTCCTACCACACAAACAACTTCAAGAAGCTGCAGCTTGAGAGGAGAGGAAGGAAGGAGACCCACAGAAACAGTCCAGAGCTGAATTTATGAATGCAAAGTATCTCTGACTGTTAAGAGCTTGTTCCCATGTAAATATAGATTCATGAGTACATAGTGCCTGTGAATATACTAGCTAATAACATTTGCGGGGTTTTGCCTTTATAAATGGATGTAGCTTACAGCTCTGAGAAGTGACGAGGCCTGTGACTCTGTAGTGGTTACACAGCTGAAGCCTCTTCAGGGCATCATGGTGCAGGGAAGGCAGTTGTACAGCTGTAGTGACCAAGAAAAGCAGCGCTCTCCTACACAGACACCACAATCCTGCGTGAGCACCGGTATTTCACACAAGCAGCATTATCACCTGCATTCATCTGATATCTTTGCTGCATTTCCCAGTGTCCCAGGAAGTTTGACACTATGGAAAAGCAAACCTGACCACTTTTTCTTGTTTGTGGCTCAACTCAAGCTCTCCCTTGGCTTTCCCTTCCTTGTCTTGCACAATTACTGTGAAAAGAAACTGCGAGCATTCAGGACTCCATCGCTAAATCTGTCACTGAAAATGTATCTGACAATTTCATCCCAGCTACAGGAACCACTCCTTTTCTCATCAGTATTTGCATGAGCCCCCCAACATTCCAGTACCAAGTCAGGGACTGGGTGGCAGAATCTGCTGCTTGGATTTTGTGCTAGTGGTGATGATGCATTTGGCAGTGAGAACCCAGCTGAGCCTTGGGAAGCTAAGCTGGGTGTGCTGGAAAGGTGTTAGCAGATGACACCACTTGTAAATGTAAACCCAAGCAAGCAGACTGGTGAAGTCACTGGAACCTCTTGAGAGTGAACACTCCTGAAACCCTACAGCGCTATTTTTAGAGCTGTATCCCAGATAAGAGCTCCTCGTGTTTGACTGGTTCTTGTTATAGACATGTATTTACCCTTCCCTAAGACAATTCTATTTCACCTTTTTTTCTGACAGTCTTCAGGCAAGTAGGCAAAAGATCAAAAGGGCTATGCCTTGCAAAATAAAATAAGTTTGACTCTTCTTTTTTTTTTCCTTTTGATCTTGAAAGATGTCTACCCTGGGTTCTAGGTGCCCTGGAAAATAATAAAAACACAGGGTGGTATTTTCACTTTCAAGCTGCAGCCGATGACATCTACTTGTGTCTTTTTGCTTTCTACTTGTGATTCCTTATGTCTTCTCTTATTTCAGAAGCAAACAGGCTTCTTCAGAAGCAAACCCATCTCCTTCTCAGCCTCACTGCTGTATGTCTTACCCTTCTGCAGCACTACTGCTGGAGGAATTCAGTTCCTTTGAGTGGACACCAATGGAATGAGCCAATGTCTGGCCTATCCTGGTGTTGTTCTTAAGAGGCTGGTGATTTCCCATGGCCATCTGGTAAAACCGCCTGCCAAGAAGGAGGCCCCTACCGATGGCCTGGCACACTCACCAGGGATCTCAGAGTCATCACCAGCCCTCTGCCCACATGCTGCTGGCAGGGCCAAGAGGTTCTCCAGTCTGGACCTGCTCGGCTGACACTCGACTGGTCAACAGGCAGCTCCCTGCAGACAAACCCTTGATGTGCACATCCATGTGCTCAGTGCTCCAGGTAAGATGGCAGCCAGGGCACAGGCTCCCCTGGCTTCCCCTGTCCTGTACTTTCTGACCCTTCCCCTCTCTGTCGTCTCAGCAATAAACCATGGGCAGCAAAAATGGGCTCACAGAAGGATTTTTCAGAATGGTCCCAATGGGAAGAGTAGGATGTCCCTGACAAAGGGAGTCCTTTGAACAGGCTGCATGGGAGTGCTGAGATGGTCAGATGTGTCTGTGAGGGCAATGACAGCAGCTTCACTGATAACTCTCAGACCACAGATAAACCCCTCTGAAAATCTGTAGACCTCAGAAGGATGGTGAAGATAGGGAACTCCGTAAATCTCACTTGATAAAAAAACAGACATTCAGCAAGACCACACCATCCCTCTGCCAATCCTTTAGTTTTTATGGTGTCCTATGTGCTTGGCTCTACATCACCTTCTTTCCCCAAAATGATGGGCTCTATGAAGTGCAGAAAAAGGGTCTTCCCAGGGATGGATGCAGAAAGGGATGGGTACTCCTGCACACAACCCCACTCTTTCGAGTGGGAGCTTTGATTGATGGACCCTTATTTGATTGACTGCCTTGAGAGGGGGGAGAAACAAGGCAGAATGCAAGTTATGAATCAACTGGCAGGTCTGTGAATGCAAAAAGGGTGGGATATGGTGAGTCACCATCACAACCTATTTCTCAGCTCTTCCGTAATCAATCTTTTTGTCTCTTGCAGGCTTGACAATGACTCATTCTTTGACATGCCTTTATAGAGCTGCAGTGTGTTTCCTGCCAGCCTCCCTGATGCTGTTCAGTTTATCTGTTGCATAGTGCCAGCAGAGGTTAGGAAATGCTACACCTGATTGCCGCAGGATGACTTCAAGAAACAGAACAAGTCTCTCCTGTGGTAACGCTGCAGCTCCAAGGCACAGGGGACGTGGAACTGAAAACTGCTTGGTGCAATTTGAGTGATTTCTGAAAGTATTCATAAAGTATCCTCTTCTTGAGAACAGCAGAGAGGAAGACAATGAGTGAAGCATTCCCCAAGCCCTGTGGCCCAAGAGGCTGTGCCTTCCTCTCAACAAGCCCTTACTGTCCACCTCTGGCCCCTGGACATATTGCAGCACCTGTGTGTGGTGGCTTCTACCATCTGCAGGTCTTGCCATCCTCCCTGGTTTCTGCCTGGCCTCTGCCATGCAGGATGGTGCTTTGGCCAGTGCCTTTTGTTGATTTGGTGTGTTCTGTGCTGTGCTTCACTGACTCCTTTGACCCATCCTAAGGAGTCTGCTTAGCACTGGTAGCAGTATTAAGCAAGTCCGAGAATGCAAACGACCCTTACTGTAACATTAATTGCCATACTGGCACATTCAGTACAGATTTTTCTGGACCAGAGCTAATCTGAGGCTTTCTATCAGTCAAAGCAAAAGTGAACTTGGTGTCCCCATGGGTGAAATCTCAGGGTTTAACTGCTCTAGCCACAGCATAGGAAGGCACAGTGGTGGTCCAGGTCAAAGAGAACCACAGGGCTTACATATACCTTCCTGCTGGCTTGTTTTCTGAGGAACTTGATACAAGTTCCCAAGGGGGACCACAGCTGTTGGTTTGCAATTTCCCTGAAGTTCCCTGCCCACCTTGCCACCTCCCAAGCTAGCACTGGGCAGTCTGGTCTTAAGCTCCTCTTCTATCCATCCCACAGTGACCATTTCCATGGTTGAGCTAGTGTCCATGGTGTTCAGACTGCAGTTTGCTTCTCCATTTCTTCCTGCTTTCCTTGATTTTCATCATCTCACTGCAGAGTGACAGACCTGCCCAAGAGCTGTTTATCTAACTCTTACATTTACACCCAGACTGAGATCAGAAAATGAAAAGTGACATCATCCTGCTAATCAGATCTGCTCTACAAGTGCTATACACAGGCCAAAGTAAACGTTTACCTTGCTTTTCCTCTAGGTAATGTGCAAAGCCAGCATAGCAAAGCCAGAGAGAGCTGAGTTACCTTCTGATACATACCTTCTGCAGGATCATTTCTTTTTCACTCGAGATAAAGACCCTTTAGAAATGGGAGGGTGCCTTTAGAAATGGGCGGGTGCTCTAACCAGTTCGCAGAAATGGCTAAAGGGAAAAATGCTTTTTTATTGTTCTTACAAATTTGCAAAATTAGCTTGGAATTAGGAGTGTCCTTGTCTGCACTGGCAGTGGCCATCATCGTATTTCACTAATGTGCTCTGGATTTTTGCCATTCCTGCTGCAGTCATTCATAAGGATATTAAGCATTTCCCATGTGAATTCTCATTCTCCAGGGAGGGAGTTCTCCCTCCAGCCCAACAGCTCCCCGAAGAGTAGTTGCCATCCTCCTTTTAACCAGCTCTTTTCCACCCTATTATAGTTAATGTTATCCCATTTAGTACAATAACAAAGACCTTATTGAAGTCCAAGTAGACTAGATTTGTTGTCACTCTCTAAAGTATCCCTAAGAAATACCACATTATTTCTATACTCTTCTTGTTTAGATAAATCTCTAAACAAATTTTTCATTTCTATTTACCCACATGACTTTAATTAGTTTTTCAGTCACACTTTTTTCAAAGGCCTATTTACTCCTGTGGTCAGACTAATGACTCCAGTTTCCCAGATGGCTTTTTTGTCCTTCAAAATAAGTTCTTCAAAATAAGCTCTTCAAAATAAACACCATGATTGCAACTCTCCAGCCAGAACACACCAAACTGAACTGAGTAGCCCAGCTCTTTACTGCAACAGCAATTTCACCTAGCAATGTTTTAATATTGCCAGAAAAATACTATTTTATAGTATAGTATAAATATAGTATAAAATATATTTTGTAATACTCCCTTCTGTTTGTACACAGCAAGCACTTTGGTTTTTGCTTCCACCATATGTGTTGTAATTTCCATTTATATAGAGGCTCTCATGTTAGACAAGTTGCCTTTGCCCACAGGTTTTATGCTGGTGTCCTAATGAGAAACTCCAGCAAGGTACTAATTTAGCTTTGAAACCAAACCTCTATTATCTTTCATCTCTACTGCTTTTCACTGCAAAGCAGAACCGCTTCCTCTTCCTTCTTTTTTATAGAGTGAAGAACTCTGCCATTTGTTTCAATTTTACAAGGCTGAAATCAGCTGGATTTTGGCAGTTGTCCAGACACCATTTTCTTTGCTGATCCATACTTTCTTCCATGCTTTGTCGGCTTACTGCTAACTCCTAACACCATGTATCTCATCTAGCCTGCCATTATGCTTGACAGGTCTGTGATTTACTCTGGCCACCTGTTAAAACTAGCTGTTAAAAATGAGTCCCAGGACAATCTGTGTGGCAAGCTAGCACACTTTGCTGTTCTGTGAAAACATGAGGACAACCAGGACAGCAATTTTCCGTGGTTAGCAGTGCCCACTTGTATAGACCTTCCTTTTGCCTGTGCACATAAGTCCTAGGCTTTTGATATCTTTTTGTTCTTCCTTCTATCTGCAGGTCACTTGCTGTCTCCATCATTTCTTTCTCTCTTTTTTGCTGGTGCCAGGTACTTTTCTTCAACTCTTCCTCTTTTACTGCTTGGTGTCTTTTTCTTGCCTTTATTATTCACATGTACATACCAAACAGATGTACCTGGACAAGAAGGATAGATGCAACACCACCACATGGAAAAATCTATCTTGTGTTATCAGATTTACACTCAGTTAGAATGCATGACAACTACTGAAGTTGATTTAGAAATGGACCAAGCAAGAAAGGCAATGAAGATGAAAAATCACCTCTTTGGATTCTTGTCTCAGTTCTGTCCTTGTCTCCAACTCCTCATGGATCCAAAAGATCCTTAGGTCTTTTCTTCCACTGACTTTATCAAGCATAATTAATATCTTAAGAGGTTTTGCCCATTGAAGCATAATATGCAGACAGTAGGTTCATTATTTAGTCAACTTCATTGTTTTCTGTCTTTCTAGGGTCAGTTCTAAGACTGCCTTGTAGTTACCATCACTTTTTCCTAAATGAGTTGGCTGTTTTATTTTTCGTGATTAGTTATACTAATGGTTGTGGTGTTGACATATTCAGTACAGAAAAGTGTATTAAAGCTCCATTATACTATGCAAAAAGTATTTGTGGGGCATAAATGTATCTTCTGCGTAATAGTGGAAGCATTTTGGTGTACCTTTTGTGCTAGGAATAACGTTTTGTTATTCCTAGTAAGAAAGAGACAACACCAGAATTCAGCAGTTCTTCTTGCCCAACAGCAATAGCAGAGCAAAGACATGAATGGGAATCCAGAACATTATGGCAAATAGTTGATTTTAATTACAGACTGTGAATACCATGCCTATGGGAGTGCAAGGCTATTGCAGACCAAATTATGACAAAAGTTAATAAGTATCAGTCCTGCTGACCTCCTGCTGACTTCAATGCACAGACAATCCATCAGTTTATTGAAACAGATTCCATCTCATTGAAGCAATGATCAGACCTCAAGACATTGAGGGAAGATTGCAAAGAAGGAGCTTCATTGGGATATTGGTGGGCACTTGACAGGCATGAGTAGGAGGCTGTTCTAGGAAAAAAGGTGAGTGTGAATGATGGTGCCAAGTCAGCACAGAAACACAAAGCCAAGGGAGTGGTTAAAGCAAATACGGGCAACAGGTGTGAGGAAACTGGATTGGGCAGTTTCACACACAATCATGTGCCAGTGCTGATCCTATTGACAAGGGATGACAGTTGCCTCAGAATCAAACGGTATTTGCGTGACAGCTAAAAGTCAGCCTTGAAAAAAAAACAGAACCAAAAAATCAGTTTCAAAATATCTGTTTTCATATGTTTCAAAACAGAACCTGGTTAAGTTTATGAAATGAAGAGTTTGCAGCACTGAGGAGGCATGAAGAGATCTTACAAAAGCTGCAGGTGGTCTGTCCACTTCCACTTGTCCTTGGAATTGTGAGCCATCTTTGCACAGGTACTTTAATGCCAAAAGGTGCAAGGGGACAATTAATGAGAGTTTCAAAAGCAGTATCTTATCTTCAGTAATTCAGATTAACTCCCTCTGCAGTATGACCTTTAGGACATTCACTTCGAAGTCAGTGGCAAATATGCCATCATTATTTTCAATGGAGACAAGAGTGGGCCAGCAGCAGCACTTCTACTAGAATGGACATGCCTGCAGGAGACAAGGGCAAACAGGGGAAATGACAGTGAATAGTTGAGTAAGTAATGCAAACTTTGACTGGAGCGTTGTTTAGGGTGAATTCAGGAAGGTATGTGGGTTGGTGTACCTCATCCCATGAGTTTCAGCAAATGTAATGACAGACATCAGAACAATGATTGCTTCTCAGTGATTAATTAACAATTTACATAAGTGGCCTTGGCACTACTGCTGTACTCAGTGACTAAATGGCAAAGGTAGGTGAGCTCCGTGGTGATGTCATGGCCAAGGAATAAGAAGTCAGCATGTCTGTATTGCCTTAATGACACATGGGTAAACTCCAGTTACCTGGTCATACCTTAACAGCCATAGCAGATGGATGACGTCTGAGCTTTTCTAGAGTGTGTGTCTATGAGGATTTTCCCAGATGACCTGCAAAACATCTATAAGAAATCTGCTGTAGATGAGGAGTTGACCCACTCAACCTGTCTGCCCCATGGACTCATCTCTTCATGTCATGTATGAACCTACTGCTGTGATTCCCAGAGAGGCTAAATGGCATAGCCTGTGGAGATGCTGTGCATCTAAAAGCAGTTTTAATCTATGCATCTTTCTTCTGTAATCACAAGGCCTGAAGCAATACAATGCCCACAAAAAGTGCTTTATTTGCATTGCTATATGAATACAACCTGTGCCAGATATTCAATTCCTGTAATCTGCCAGAAACATCAACACCTTGAAGGCAAGCTCAGATAGGAAATGGGTCATTGACTCACTCTTCTGGCTTGATAATAATAATAATACTTAGCACTTATTTAATTCTTTACACACATTAAACAATAAATCAATCCTCACTACGTGACTGTAAAACAGACAGACATCCTCAGTTTATGGATGAAGAACCTGAAGAAGAGGACATCAGTGCTTTGCCCAGAGAAGCTGCTGATGGTTCTACAGTTAACATTCTTGTTTCCTTCGTCCTATATGAATTTGGGGACTTAGAGAAGTCTCAAAACCATCAGTTATTTAGAGCTGGTACTCTCCCATTATTTTTCAATGGGAAAAAGACCATTTCACAGTCATGGTTAGCACTGACATTGCATTTATGATCACTATAAATAATCTACATTCTTAATAAAGTTGCCTGGCATCAAGAATTCACTCTGTTTCCCACAGCAGGGAAACAGGGGCAGAATGGTTAAGTGAATTATGCCATATCCTAAAGAGACTCAATATCTAAATCAGAGGAGCTCAGAGCTTTTTCCTTTCTTCTGGTGACTGAATCCTGAAAGAAACCCCCACCCAATCCAGGCTCTTCTTCACAAAATATGATCTTTTGAAACACTTTGCTTGTGGTTGTTTCACAGCAGTTTATATAAGGGGTGACCTCTGTTAGAGGCTGGTGTACCACACGCCCCCTCCAGACAGGAGAGCAGAGAGTGAGTGTGTAGCTGGTACATACACCAAGCTTTTATGTAGGGTGTCTCCAGCCAGACATCAGCACCACTGTTACAAAGCACCAGGAGGCCCCTCATTCTGACTGTGCCGTGCCCTGGGGCTGAGTTGTTTCAGCCCACTGTGGCTGGTGCTCATCTGAGGCTTTCCTGGGCAAAGCAGCCAACTCAGGGCTCTCTGTTCTGGCTCTGGAGGAGATGCTGCCTGTTTCCCATGTGTCCTCTGGGATAACCTCACCCAACCAAGGACCTCCACGGCTGCTTGTGGCAATTGTTTTGTACCACCCAAAAAGGCAGCAGTACCCCCACAGAGAAGCAGCAGTCCCATGGACCCCAGCTCTCCTGGAGCTTCCTTTGTCTTGGTTCTGTGGGCAGTGACCCTGCTCTTGGCTTCTGTCAAGCTAGGCACTGTTGTTCCCAGTTCTAGTTGCGCAAAACATCAGTAAACAAGAACTGAAAGAAGGTCCTTCACTGGGAGAAACAGGTTTTGTTTTACTGTGAAGGTAAACCACTCATTGCTGCTTGTAGCAACTGCTCACAGGGAAATAAATGTTTAGAGAGCAGCTTCCCACATTAATCCCTCTGAGACGAAGCTATCCCTGAGTAATTCCCAAAGCTACAGTGGACTCCTCAATATGCATCTCTCTAAAACATATCCCTGATTTCCACACAGATTAATTTCTATATTCTCATCAGTTCTCCAGCCCTTCCACCTCATGATGAAGTCTGTTTCAGACAGTTTAACTAATATATGGCATACTTGTATTTCCTTAAAAATAACAACTTTCACTTCCTAACTCTTGAGCATTCCCACATTTATTCTCCATTTGTCTGCCTTCTGATCACTCCATCTTGTCTTGCTACAGCTGTTTCCTGTGCGTTTGATAGGTTTCCCACCAGCTTGTTGGACCGCAGATAATTGTACTGGCTGGTTTCATGTCAAAGCCTGTATTTCACAGCAATGTGCTTAAACAGCAGATACCACTTAGCAAAAATAGATTTGATATGCAGGATCACCTGGTTAAATGCATAACTTCTTTATCAAAGGAAAAAAGTTTGTAGCACTACCTTGTTTCGGGGCCTCCATCTTCTTGCATCTCTAACGTGGGCCCAGTCATTCAACTGGTCTGTGTTTTTGACAGTGGGAACTTTCCTCAGCACTTCCATTTGCTGTTCTTTTAGGTTAGGATAAAACACTGAAGGCCTTTCCTGTCCTCTCATGACTTTCATACATGGTTTTTAGAAGTCTTTCACAATGACTTGAGAAATCTCCATCTTACTGCTTTTCAATAAAATGTCACCTAGCCTTGAGAACCCCTCCTCAAATTCATGATAGAGCTGCAGAGCTACCAGCATGAATTGTATTTCCTTGTAGTGTCTGGGGTCCCACGTGTTGAAAGACTGTCCACACTCTTTTTTGGATGTGGTGGTGTCTTCTGCTTAATAAAATTCATTAGGGGTTAATGTGGGGAGTTCTGGAAGGAGGCTTTATCCATCCCATTCCTGTCACATTTGTTTAGGGGGATTCAGTTCCTCTGCCCCATTCCAGTGTCAGGGCACCCTGTGGGCCTGTGGCTCCCTAGGGCTGGGGCTGCAGGGACTCCCCGTGGAGGTCTGTGAGGACAGGACCTGACAGCCAGGGCCCATCCAACCCCCAGCCAGGAGGAAGGCACAGGGACAACCCCAGCCCCAGTGAATGAGGGCAGTGTGACAGTGGCTTTGCCAGCCAGGTAAGAAGCCATGACCTTGGATCAACCACAAATTCTCAGGTGTCCTCTTTTTGCTCTGTTTAACACCCTATTGCTTATGAGCTCTGTTTTCATGTGGCATTCAGCATTTCTCACATTAATCCTCTGTCAGATGGGAATCAGTGATAGCATCCTTCACAGTGCTGCAGAAGCAGATAGTGACAGAAATGTGGATGGCTTTTGCCGGCTTTTCTTCTGGCACCCATCGCTTGACTATAGGAAAACAAGACCAGGTTGGACACAACTTTGAGCAATCTGGTCTGGTAGAAGGTGACCGTGCCCACCGCAGGGGGGTTGGAACTGGATGATCTCTGGGCCCCAGCACAAACCAGTGTATGATTTCAAGTATGGGTAGATGTGCTTTAGATTTCCTATTTTTCCATCTGGTTTCCTTCCTTCCTCCCTTCCTTCCTTCCTTCCTTCCTTCCTTCCTTCCTTCCTTCCTTCCTTCCTTCCTTCCTTCCTTCCTTCCTTCCTTCCTTCCTTCCTTCCTTCCTTCCTTCCTTCTTTCCTTCCTTCCTTCCTCCCTCCCTCCCTCCCTCCCTCCCTCCCTTCCTTCCTTCCTTCCTTCCTTCCTTCCTTCCTCTCTCCCTCCCTCCCTCCCTCCCTCCCTCCCTCCCTCCCTCCCTCCCTCCATTCCTCCCTTCCTCCCTCCCTTCCTTCCTTCCTTCCTTCCTTCCTTCCTTCCTTCCTTCCTTCCTTCCTTCCTTCCTTCCTTCCTTCCTTCCTTCCTTCCTTCCTTCCTTCATCTCTGGGTGACCTTGATTTTTGCTCATGTTGCACTCACCTGGTTTCAAACACACCAAGTACCTCAGCAGCTCTGAACACTGTGTCATCTTCCTTCCTTCCTTCCTTCCTTCCCCTTCCTTCCTTCCTTCCTTCCTTCCTTCCTTCCTTCCTTCCTTCCTTCCTTCCTTCCTTCCTTCCTTCCTTCCTTCCTTCCTTCCTTCCTTCCTTCCTTCCTTCCTTCCTCCCTCCCTTCCTTCCTTCCTTCCTTCCTTCCCCTTCCTTCCTTCCTTCCTTCCTTCCTTCCTTCCTTCCCCTTCCTTCCTTCCTTCCTTCCTTCCTTCCTTCCTCTCTCCCTCCCTCCCTCCCTCCCTCCCTCCCTCCCTCCCTCCATTCCTCCCTTCCTCCCTCCCTCCCTCCCTCCCTCCCTCCCTCCCTCCGTCCCTCCCTCCCTCCCTCCCTCCCTCCCTCCCTCCCTCCCTCCCTCCCTTCCTTCCTTCCTTCCTTCCTTCCTTCCTTCCTTCCTTCCTTCCAGAAATAACTCAGAGTCAAGGAGTGTGCAGAGTTTACAACTTCAGGGACAAGTTCAGGCTAAGAAGCAGAGCACTGGGCTCTCCCCTCCGACTTTAACTTCGCTTTGCCATAATTTTTTCTGTGATTATACTGGAACAGTTATCATCCAGCCATTGTACCACAGCTGGTTTCTTCATAGACCTAGTCCATGCTGGATCCATCCCTTTTTATCAAGAACTTGTTGGTCCAAGAGTGCTGTTAGTATGCATCTCACAGCACAGGCTGGTCACCTTCAGGAAGGAACTCCACTTTCTCCCAGCCTGGTGTTCACTGTTTCATTTGTAAGTAGGTGCAGCCTAGGAAGGCTTTTGCTCTCCCAGAGGATTTTCTATTACCCCTCAGAGTGCAGAACTCTCTGCCACATTGAGAGCTCAAGAGAAAGAAATGACAGATCGATGGCTTTGGTCTCACAGAGAACACCATAGGCATGGCAGAGGTGAAACACACACCCTCAGAGCAGCCTCACAGCTCCCTGGGAGAGCTCAGCATGCTCCCTTATCTGCACATAGCCATGACAGTGTCCCACCCCATGGCAGCTCCACAATACATTTCTCTCAATAGAGGTGCAGAGCTCCTGCCCAGGGCTGTAGAGGCTTCGTGCAGATATGTCTTCTACTTCCAGCAGAAGACTGACTGAGATAACCACAATCTCTCCATGTCCAAGGTTGCAGACTGGTAATGACCCAGTCCTGCATGCGAGGTGGCAAAAGGGAGGAGAGAGGGTGATGGACCGGTATCACAAAACAAGTGACACATGGATGGATTCACCATGTTGCTTCACACGAGTTTAAAATAAGGTGTTCTATTATGAGCCATAAAACTCCTTTGTTTTTCTAAAGCAGGAATCTCCATTGCCATTTCAATATGCTGCAGTGAACTCTATTAATGTACGATTAATTATAGAGATTAATCATCAGGCAGCGTTATCAGATGAACACCATGAGTATATGCTAACCCCTGGTTCATGCTTTGGCAGGCTAGGAAATGATTCCTGAGTGGCTGAGCCAAGCTCTCAGGCTGGGTGGCCTACATCTCTGGGTGACCTTGATTTTTGCGCATGTTGCACTCACCTGGTTTCAAACACACCAAGTACCTCAGCAGCTCTGAACACCGTGTCATCTCATGCAGCGCTTCTTTCCAAACAAAACCCTGTTATGGAAAAAGTGCTGCTACACCCAGAATCGCTCAGTGCACAGCTCTGCTGCTGCACCTCCCATATACACATATTTGGACACAGATTTTGGACTACAAGACTATGGTTTGGCTACTGGCACAACATGACATACTGTGATTCTCTTAAGTTGAATGATCTCATACAGCTAAATTGGCCTGAACTCTGAACAGAGGACACTAATGTCCAGGACCATCCAACACATCTTGCTACCTTAGACAAACCACTAGTTTTTCTGGCTGTACTATCTTTCCTTTGGATAGAATTGTTACTTCTGTTTGCTGGATTTGAGTTATACTTGGGCAAGTCAGCAGCCATTTTGGGCTTGGATCAGCAAAGGCAACATGCCATTTGTGCACTGGTGTCCAAGGAGCTGTCTTAACCATAACCTTGATTCACTGAGTTCGTAAGATTAGTGGGATCAAGTTGCCCAAAATGCCAACTAAGACTTCTTTTGCCTTCATGTGAAAAACACACCTGCATTCCTCAGAATGCCCATGTGTGCCAGATCAAGGATCCATCTATCTCAGGATCTTTTCCTGGCAAAAGAGAGATGCCAGGGAAAGGTATAAAAGGCCAGACTTATAATACTGCTGATCCAGGATGTTCTTCCAACCTTCATGGATATCCCGGAGCAGAGGTTGCGGTTTTGTATTTAATAACTATCAATGGATATTTCTTCCATGAATTTGAGCTTGTGTAAACATTGAGCTCCTACAGCCCCTGGCAGCATTGGGTTCCACACCTTCACCTCTTCCCTGGGAGCACAACTGCCTCCTTTCCTATGCACTGACCTTGCAATCTGGGAGTTTCATTTGGCATCCTCCAGTTCTATTACTGGAAGACATGGTGATCCCCTAGGTGATTTCTTCCTGCTAGTCATGATTTTGTGGACTTATACCATATCATTCAGTCATGTCTCTTCCTAGTCTATTCCACTCCCTGGACAGGAGCCATTCCATAGCTTTGATCAGCCCTGTGGTCCTTTCTGTACTTCCCCAGTACTGCTACCAACACAAGAACGTTAGAAAAACCTTACAGATGCAAAAAGCCCAGTTATAGACAACTACCCAGAGCTAAAGGAGAAAATGTACTGATCACACTTCTCATGCTGAAGGACAGCCATATGCTCAGCTCCTGACCCTCTCCCCTGCTTATCCAGGCTCACATTTCACTCTTCAGCAAAGCATTGCCATGGCTTCTTTGTCCCTGTGTCCTCATCCATGAGATGCATGTCATCAGCATGGTCTGCGTTCTGCTAAGCAGTCACATCAGGCATGCTCTCACTGCCAGAAGATCAGAGGCTGATGCACAGTGCCACAGATGCAGGGGACTGCCCTACCTCATTCTCCAAACAGCTTCAAGCTTCACACTGTGAAGCTCATTCTGTTGGGACTGGCACCAACAATGACAACTCCCATGGGCACCTACAGTGGCTCTGACTGCTGAACAGGCTCCCAACAGCACCAGGGACCCTGGTCTTAGGCAGGTTCTCCTCAGGTGCTCGCCTGAGATTTAGTGAGAAACCATCAAACCCAAGACAATTTGAATAAGGTGTTTGAACATTGTAGTGGTAAAGTTTTCAGAGGGAAGAACTAAGGCTGGTCAACCTAAAGTTGCTGATGAAGAAAAGCCAAAGTACTCCACTGTGTCAAGAGATTGGGCAATATCTTGGCCAGCAAAATTCAGTGCCAACTGATGGGGAGTGGCACACATAGAAACGTTAGCCTTAACTATACACAGGCAAAAAGAGGCTCTGCATTACCACAGAGAAAACATAATTTGGAGTCATTGCTGATAGCTCTCTGAAGTGTTAACTCAATGTTTGGTATGCATGCAATTACAGTCACCTGGGATGAAAAGGTTGTGTAGAAGAATCAGGAAGCTTTCCCAGGAAGACAACAAACATAAACACAAGTATGGAACCTTCCCCATGAGGAAAGGGTCAATGGTACTGGGAAACAAAGATTTCTGACAGGATGATCCTGCAGAAGAGATGGATTAAGAGCAAGTATTGAGCAAGTATTTTTATAAGGTGAGAACTAAGGGCCATCTGGAGAAATCATTGTGCAGCAGGTTCAGACCAAACAAAAGCATGTTATTACCCACTGGCTAATTGCATTGTGGAATTCATTACCACAGGCTTCTGCAGAGCCCAAAGTGGGGTTCAATGCAGGGATTCAAATTTGCAGTTCCTTAGTGACTGAGAAAAAATCACTGGGACAAATCTACCCATCCTACTGGGCCAACTGTCTCAAGCTCCACAACAGCGAATCTCTAAAGCACTGACTGCTTGCACCTGAGATGGCCCATATGTGTGCTATGGACCCTAAACTATTTGTCTGAGGCTTCACCCATGGCTAGGCAGCTCTTAGTTCTGACAGCAAAAGGCAGCGTTTACACTCCTGTGAGGCACTTTGCTCTCAACAAAGCAGCATCTTAGCAAATGCTTTAATATATCAGAAAAAGCATTGCAAAGGTTTCCTCTAGAGGAGCTCCTTCTTGTCTTCAGGCAAACTGCTGCATACTCAGCTCAGCCTTCACCAGTACAACTTTGTTTGCATAATGAAAAACACAAACAAATAAGTGAACACAGATTTTATCTGAAGTCAGCACCAGCCGTGTGTGCCAGCTCTGGTTTCTGCATTGTCTTTTCCTGAATGCACACAAACAAATGAATGATTGCATTTACACAGACACGTTTGCGGCCAGGTAAGCTGCACTCATAACCGGACAGCCGAGAGGAAGGCAGGGTAGGGTGAAGCAGAAGCCTACATGCTGCAGGGAGACAGCAGGAGCCTTGAGCTCCTGTCTTGAGAACTGCTGGGGGAGCAGCCACCGTCTGTCTCTCCACTGAAAAACAGAGAAGACATGAGTGAGGATCCACATGCTGAAACATTGCAAGAGCCTGTATGATCCCCTGTAACCCCAGCCCTCTGATGTTGCCCTTCCACGCAACCCCTCTTGAGCCACCTTTCCACAGCTGACCTACACCTCCACTTTGGGAAAGCCATAGTCTGGAAAACTGAGAACTGATGGGTGGCAGACAGGAGACTATGAGAGGGTGTGGGCATCTGCAGCTTCTACCATTTTTAATCACTGGTGTTCCCCTGGAGAGCTTTTGAGTGGATGCATGGGTTCATCCTGGTTTACAAACCACACAATCACACTGGGCAATGAGGAACACTTCATAAATTGCACAGAAGAGAAGCAGCATTGGTGCTACCTCAAGTGAGCATGCTGCAGGCAGAGGGCTTACACTGGTTTCTTTTGTCCCCTGTGTCAATACTAATAACTGGTTAGAATCGTTGACATAATCTCTGTCATGATTTTGACCCAGGCCAGCTAGTGCTTTCCCAAGTGCTATGTGAGCACAAACTGGGAGTTTGCATGGAGGAGAGATGATTCCCAGGAAGTTAGGATGTGGCCACTGTGGCATGGAAGCTAAAATATCTCAGCAGGGAAGTTGGTCATACCATGCAAGACAGCTCCAGTGGTCTAGGCCAGATCTCTGCCCAAAGAAATGATTCTTTGTGTAGGTTTAACTCAGGAGCTCCAGCCTTCTTTGGCACTTGAACTAATCCTTCATGCGTCATTCCGTTCTTGCCTGTTATCCATCACCCAAGGGCCAACACTGCCAGTCATGCCTGTTGAGATGTGTTTGCTTATTGCTTTGCTGTACCAACCAATGTGTGTCATTGAAAGCCTTGACCTTCCTTATTCAGCTGTTCTAAATGTTTCATATACACTTGTGTGCGCTGTTTTTTCCTGCTTGACGTTTAAGTTCCTTGTTTCCACATTGAACCTCTTTGTGCTAAGATTTCCTGCCTTTCTGCTGACTAGTTTTGACCTTCATTCAATAAATCAATAATCTTTCAGAACCTAATCATCACAGCCCCCCTGACTGCCTCTTCCTTTTGTTCCTGCACCTACTTTTCCACAGCCCTTCAGCAACAGCTTGCCTGGTATTCTGATGGAATATATTACTGCTGCATTGCTCACAAATATAGATTAAACAGAGCACCCCTTCATAGGATGCTTCTGCTCAGTGCCTAACCCAGCATTTAATATGGAAAAGCCTGCTTGTATCACTTTCTATTAATCTCTTTCTTCCCCCAGGCAAGCTCGCAGTGGCAGGGCTGGGACCAGGTAGGTGGTATGCTACTACATCCAGATCCAAGGGTGACATGCTGGTTATCAGCTTCTTTTTTACACCATGTGGGGAAAGCCTGCAGAGCCTTGCAGGAGCAAGCCACCTCCTGGTCTGGAGCATCTCTCTTATGAAGAGAGACTATGGGAGCTTGGCTTGTTTAAATGAAAGAAGACTGAGAGGGGATCTCATTAATGCATATAAATATCTCAAAGGTGGGTGCCAAGAAGATGGTGCCAGACGCTTCTCAGTGACAGCCAGCAACAGGATGAGGAGCAATGGCCATAAACTAAAACACAAGAAGTTTCATCTCAATGTTTGGAAGAACTTCTTTACACTGAGGGTAGCAGAGCAGTGGAACAGGCTGCTGATGGGTGTCATGGAGTCTCCCTCTCTGGAGACATTCCAAACCTGGCTGGACACATTCCTGTGTAAACTGCTCTAGGTGACCCTGTCTTGGCAGCTGGATTTGACTAGATGTTGTCCAGAGGTCCCTTCCAACCCCAACAGTTCTGGAATTCTGGAGGCTGTTTCCAGATATGGACACTGGCTCTGTCAGTCTTCCCGAGTATGCTTCAGAAAAATCCTGCACTTCCAAGAGCCCACAAAGCAAGCTGGCAAAAAAGCTTAGGCAGGTCCATGGGCTTCAGCATGTTTCATCAGTCCTCACCAAAACAAGTATGTTTCCATCGGTCAGTCTTTTCTGATCATGCACTCAACACCAAAAACACACATCTCAAATGGAAACATAAAATTGAAAACATTTCTCAGGGTATTTCTTTTCCTTTAGAACAAATCTTTCTCTCCATACCAAGCCCAAAAGGTTCTAATTTTTCAGAGCTCACCCATGCTATCCAAATAGCAAATTCTCTTCCTTAAGTAGACTGCTTTCCACTTAAAAGGGGAAATAGGCCCTCAGCCAAAGGTTAGATCTAAATTCAGATCTACAGAATGGTGCTGTTTCCATCCTTGTTTGTATTTGGGCCTGTCTGGCTTCCTAGGGTGAATCTCCTCTTCCAGATCTGCCCAGCAAATACTAGCTTTGCTACTGTGTTCTCTGCTCTCCCTTTGGCAAATGACTTGCTGGAAATCAGCACATCTAGGGAGATGAGTCCAAACTGCCATGGGAAACTGGCTATTTTTCTAAAATATGTGATAGAGATCAACCACAGGTTACTGCCTAGATTACTAGTTGTGGTACTCATGAGATCAGACTAGGTGATCATAAAGGTGCCTTCTGGCTTTCAAATCTATAGCCTAAATAATGCACTAATGAAGTAACATGGAACAAAGCCATATTTGTTCATGTGTAAGGCATGTTAATGATGTTCCTTTCAAAGATGTGTAGATCGAGCAGTGAATTGGTGCACTGAATTTCACCTCTAGGGACTCTGACTTTGGTTACAAGACAAATGAGTTTGATAGCATCAAGTAAATACAGAATGGATATTCGTCTCCATCCCCAAAACCACCATGCAATTTGGCAGGAGCATCAGTCTGTGCTCACGAGACGTCTAGAGGTGCTCAGGGCATTGGCAGTCCTCTGGGAGGAAGCATCTGACTGCGCTGTGCCTGGTGTTACCTGGCGCTCTTACCCCCTCACTTCCCCAAGCACCAGCAGCACACTGCTCCCCAGAATCACTGCAAAGAAAACATGAAATTAAACCTAAAAAAAGGAGGAAAGATACTTTTTTGAGTTCATGAAGTGAGCTAATGCTAGAGGTTGGCTGAACTACACACTGTATAAGCTTTGATGCGTTATTAGAATTGTGAAAACTTTCAGCCTTTCAGGGGAAAAACAAATTCAGGCACAAGATCAAAGCAAAAGCTAAATAATATTGGGTTACAGAGCTGGGGACTTTCAAATGGCTGGTCTTGACTGTTTATGTATCCAGAAATGTTGTGATAGGAGCAGCCCTATTTTACAAGGCCCAGTAACAACAATATAAATCAAGCATTAACCAGAAGTAGACAGCAAGTTATCTATTTTTTAAAGACACTTCTACTGGAGTTGGTTGTAAGGGAAGCAAAAAAGGAGTTGTTTTTAGTAGCATAAAAACAGTTACCCAGGAGGCGCCACTCTATCTTTGTCCTGAAGCATAACAATATGAGATAGATAACAACAGCCCTGAAACAGCTGATAAAACTACATATGGGGATGTTTTGATGCAGAGCTGCTAGGACACAGCTCAGAGTGAATCCTTGCCCTTGTTTGATAGGTTTTTAGATTCCTTGCATAAAGCACTCACTCTAAAAAACCCACAGAGATGTACTAGTCTGTGCAAAGCAAGAGGTGTGGAAAATTTGCCTGCAAAGTGTGACCCTGTTAGATGGGACATTTCATTTCAGCAGTCTCTTGGGGACAGAAATGATGACTGAGGCAGCCTGAATTTGGTCGTGAAGCTGCAGCATTCACAGCAACAGGAGCACAGGCTAGGCGCCTAGACATATAGAGACAGCTAACTTCATGCTTCTAAAAGCCATACATTTAATCTGAACTAGCTGTATATATTCCTTCAGTAGGTGAGGCAGAGAGGCAATCAGCTCCAGAGGGTAAGTCATCCCGTCCTAAGACAGGTGCTTAAGGCAGGGGCTGAACTGCCCAGCAAAGGTGCCTTATTTTCCTCCCCTGGCTCTTGGAGCCAAGAAAACTTGGAGCCAAGACGCCTAATTGCCAGGTGGCTAAGACAGAGTGAGATGCATCACCCCCACAGCTAACTTACCTAATCATCATGACTCCCGTTATGTTTCCAGACAGGAAGAACAGCCAAATACTTTTAGTCTTGGATATGTTTATATGAAGGAACACAACAAGAAAGAACAAAAGTAAAGTCTTCCTCCAGGATACAGCCACAGTTTGTCTCTCTTCTGGAAGGCTTTCAGTAAAGAGAGGGAAATGGCTGCTTCCCCATGTTCAGGACTACTGTTTTTTTTTCCCCATAAGGCTAAAACACAGCCTTTTGTATACAGGCCACCTTGCCCATGGATGGTATTGCTCTCTGAATGACACCACTCAGGCCAATTTATAAAGCCAAGAATAAGAAACCTGAAGATCAACTTCCTCCACTAATTGCAGATTACCATAATTTCAGGCCAAATTCAACTGCTGCCATAGAGAAGAGAGTCTAAAAGTAATGCAGACTCTCCTCTTAACCAATTATGGAAACACTGAGAGTGACTTTTTCAATGTCAGACTTTAAGATCAAAACCACAGCTGAGGAGTATGTATTTTTTAAAAGTCTCCTTAATGACAGCATCTCTATAAAAAGATGTGCAACTTGCAACCCTCCACAGAAAGATAACCAAACTGACGGGCTTTGAGTAGGATACATATTGAGCATATAGTTTGCAATTACATGGTGCAAATGATACCCAAACATCAAAAATAAATAATCCTAGTCCGTAGCTGTAGGAGGGTCATTATGGCTTACCTGTCTGTATGCTACCACTGAGCCTAATAGTCAGACCTTTATTCCTCTAAATTTCTCTATCATACTCAGCTCTGAGACAGAAATTCATTCTCCTTAAACTGAACCCTGCTGAAGGGAGTGCTAGACTCCACTGAACAGAAGGCCACCAGCAAAGCCTGAGCTTATCGACAAACATCCCTTCACAGTGAGCAGAGGTGGACACTTAAAACCATGTTTACACAGACAAAAGGCTGGATTCAGTGTATTCCGAAAGAGACGTTTCTTGACTGAAGTTCTGATACGCACGTAATGCAAGGCCAGAACATTTCAGAAATCCATTTTCCCTTGAAATGATGGTGTCATGAAAATACTTATTTATATGTTAATATGAATATACATACAAAGCATGCATAAAAATTTGGCTAGAATATGTTTCATTCATAAGACATGAGAGGCCAGAAAGAGGGTACCTCCATATGTGCACATACATGCATGCTTATCTGTAGAAACAAACAGAGAATAAAAGACAGAAAATAGGATGAGGAAAACCAAGAAAGAGGCGAAACAAAGAACTATAAGAGACAGGCAAGAAAGCCATGGAGTAACTGAAGCTGTAAATCTGGTTTTCATGGTACATCCTGTGTGGCCAGGATGCTCCTTCCATCAGAGGATGGAGCAGTGCTGAACACTGCAGGGCCCTGATTCAGATTTAGATCTCCAAGGTGTTACAGCAATGGCCAGATGCATTCACCATTCTGGGTACTTGACACTCTCTCTTGCACAGCCCTAGATCTGGAACAACTTTGTTGGAGCCGGTGAAGTTACTCCAGAATTGTACCTTTGGGGGCAGAAATAAAATCTTCTGTGCGATGTATGAGGAACTATGCAATCCAAGAAAAGGATATGGTCAAAGGAAGCAAAGCAGAAACAAAGGAGGAATGTGAGTGCTCTGCTTCACACTCTTTGAAGTGTTGTGTCTTTTACAAGGGAGTAACCTAACCCACATTTATTCCAGTGTTTTTCTTCCACAATTTACTCCAGAGATTTTCTTTAAACAATAAATAGGAAATACTCTCAGATACAGCTGTGCAGGATATCTAGTTTACAAGCCTTTTTTTCCAGGGTGGGAGCTTGTCCATTAGGCATCACAGTCATGGAAAAGAAAATACCGAACGTGATGCAGGAAGCAACAATGCTGGCTTTCTCATTTAGCATCCATTCAATACCAAAGTTAATTGGAGGACATATCCCTAGGTGACTACCTGCATGGAAATGAGGTGAGTTCCAGCTATTTCCATACAGGGAAAGTGCAGTCAGCCTCCCTGCAGCAGTTTCCTCAACTATCATAACAAGCTACTCAGGATAAAATGCAGGCCACCTAAAGTTGTCCTGCAGCAGCATTCAATCTTGGAGACTACTTACTACTGGAGTTGAAGGTCCTAAGGTGATGCTCAAAAAGGTCCTGACCTGGACAGAGATGCAAAAAAGCTTGGATATGGACTCAGGTTTAGGAACTAGAAGCCCCTAAAATTTTTAGTGGGTCTGATTTGGAAAGTGTGATCAAAGGAAGCCTACCAATAGCATGAGCATTAAAATGAGTCAAGAGCACATCTTAACCTGTTTTGTCTACTTCTGGGTAATATGCCTATGGCTAGGGCAGACCCCCTGCTTCCAGAGTCCTGGCTTTCAGTATCACCAGCCTGTGTGGGTGTGAGCTCTGCTCTTGTACACAGAGGACTCTGTCCTGGCCACCAGGCGATAACATACCCCTGGCATTTGGAGGGCAAGGAAGAGGTATATGTATTTATTTATATTTATATGTTAAAGCTGGGCCACATGCAGCTGGACTTCAGGTCCCATAAGGTCAGAAGATGAATGAGTGAGAAGCAGCTTCATCATGTGAGCATTGAGCTAGATTGGGCTATACCCAGAGATTGATTACACTGAGTTGGAAACACATCTGGGAGAAAGCTGGATCTGTTTCTGAGCTGGGCCTAGCTTCTCCATGCAGGCTTGCAGGACTGAGGTGAGTTTGAATCAGCTGTGTATCTCCTTCTTGTCTGGAAGCAGCATAGCTTTTGCATTTTGTGTACCTGGATGAGCTTTATATGAGGAAGTTTTCTGAAGTGTAATGCTGCTCTGAAAAGCATAGAGGTGAAAACAGGGTGATAGATCTGTGAGTTGATTTCCTCAGTGACTCAGATCAGATATGCCCTGCTTGCAAAGGAAAATGAAGGGAAGGTTCTCCACTCACCTTCACTTGGAAGCCAGGTAGGTTTTATACTTTGATCATTAATTCTCTTGCTCTTCCACAGGGAAAACAGTCATTTATCAAGTAATTATTGTGATGCTGTAGTAGAGAACTAAAATACAGCTTTCTACCTATTAAAGCAGAGGCAATATTACATAGTAAGTATTAACAAAAAGTAAGTAAGGGTATACTTATATGGTGCAGCCACCATCAAATAGCACTCTCAACTTATATGGGATCTGAAGAAAAAAGGGTTATTTTCCTCAGCCACATTCACAGGCGCACTAGAATTACACAGTCATTTCAGGAAATCTTCAGATTAAGCTGTGGGTTTTCTTCTCTGAGAGGTCTTTGTTCATCTCCTTTTGGCTTTTCAAACTTTGCATGTGCCCATGCCCCCACGCACAAGGCAGACAGAGGACTGAGTCCAGATCTAAAATTCCAAGCCCAGGAATTTGGGTAGGAGGCAAAGGAGCTACATGTGAGCCATGGCATCTCTATCTAGCCTGCAGTGTTCCTGAGCCCATTCACATTCATGTTACCAACTGTCCTTATATGGCTGGAGTGTGTCTGATATATCCCATTAAATTAATTCACCAAACTGATGTGATGGCTCCTGCACCAAAACTTTCCATGTGTCCACTAGCAGGAAACTACCAACACTACGCAGCTCATGTCTCACTGTGTCTTCTCATCCACACTGCTGAGCACCACTACAGTGCCACTGCACCAGTGATGGGTTGGCACAAGTGTCTGTTGGCCAGGTCTGAGCCTGGTTTCCCTCTGTGACTACAAGAGAAGAGGAGTTAAACTGGGCGAGAAGTAAATTCTGGCACTTGGTCCTGGCAAGAACAATGGCCTTATTTATTATTTCATGCATTTTCTTTCTTCTGCTCCCACAGTCAGTTCAGATCACATTTTGTCCTCCAGAGATAAATTAGAGCCCACAATGGGCTTCAGACCAACATTCGTGGAAGCTGCTTAAACAGGGCATGAATTTGCCCCTCTACCTTTGCTCTGACTTAAGGGAACATGCATGCCCAGATTATTTCACCTGAGGTAGCCAAGCATTAATTAATTACATAAAAGCATTTATGAACCTGTTAAAACTATCTATTAGATGAACAGTGCTGCTATCACCACCATCGCTCTAAACGCTTTAATTAATTTGGGGGAACTTACACATGCACGTTTTCTGCCAAATTCAACAAAACTTGCTTTATAAACTAATAATAGCATTTGCTTTCACTGTGGAGTTATGCAAGTTCTGTATGTGCATGCAAGCGGAGAGGGTGCTGGCCTCTGTACAGAGCCAAGTGCCACTCGGCAGTTTACCAACAAACGGACATCCTCACCAATATTAGTTTCATACTAATGTCAGTCGAGGTGCAGGCACTCAGCACCATACTTGCAAATGTGTGTTCAGCATCTGACAGGATCAAGCCCTACCAAAAATAATGGGGTTTTTTGTTCTTTATTTTAAAATTTTTGCAACAGGCTGAGAAAATCCATGACTTGTTTCCCCAGAGCAATGCACAGATATCAGTGGGCCTCAGTGATTTGTGCTGTCCCCTTTGTCTGCTGTAGATCTCACACTGCATTTAGATAACGTGATTGTGACAGCAGGGCAGGGCTCAGCTGGTGGAAAGTAGTGGCTGGTGTATGATTCTAAAGGAAAAATTACTGCCCTTTTTGGCAGAAAGAGAGAGGTTAGCTCATTAATTGGGTAGCCTGAAAAGCAAAATAAAATCCTCATCACCTTCAGTGGGTTAGCCACCCAGGGAGAGAAACAAGGACAGCACACATGTGAGGAAACTTCACTGAATGTGAATCAGCTCAGATCACATCCCAAGGAAGGCCCAATCCTCTGTTGCCCTGATTGCATTTTCTTCTGCAGGCACAGCAGAAAAAACTCTCTCTAGCACCTGAGCCAGATGGCATGAAAGTACTTGCCATGGAAATTCCCTGTGCACCAACACAGCTGCCCATGCCGTGGTTCACCACCCACCCCACAGTCCTTGTGCCTGGATGGGAGAGCAGGGAGATGTCCTGGAGCACCCTAGGGTCCTTGACTCCGGCACAATGGGGAAAGGGGGACGCTGATGCCAAGCCCTGTCTTCGCATGCCTCAGCCACTGAAGCACCTCGGTGTCTTGCAGTCTCCAGTGCGTCTGTCCTCACCCCACCTCTGTGGGGTATTGCCCCACTTCACAGCATTGAGGGTAAGGCATTTTCAGAAGTATTCAGATGTCCAGATAAGCAACTGGCCCCACATCTTCAAAGGGGCCAAGGCAGCTCTGCACTGCAGCTAGAGTTAAACTGACTGCAGCCGGATGTCAAGCTCCCCTACACTTGGGGTTTTCTTCAGTTTGACTACATCACTCCAAATCCACCTAGATAAACTGATACAACTTTTCTTGTATAGACAAGACCGTAATCTCTTCATTTAATCTCTTTGTGCTATTGCTCCTCCCAGCCCAGGCTCCTCAGGAGCCCAGAGCACTAATGGCAGCGAGGTGCACGGCTTCCTGAGGATGAGCAGAGAGCTACCCTGAAAATTCATTTCCACTTGTGGCTGGCATTGGACTTGCACTCCAGCTCCCTGGGGCAATATTAGTTTTGATGTTTCCAGCCCATAAGAGTCAGATTTAAATGCATCTCCTTAATTTATCTCCTTCCTTTGATACTATCTTCCCAGTGCTTCTTGGTGATTTCTTTGTCATGACAACCACGGAGGTTTTGAGAAAGTTCCCCCTTGCCCAGCATGATGGGGCTCAGTACATCACATCACCCCATGGGTCTGTCAGATCACATCTCCTGCCTTAGACAGGCCTTGCAGCAACGTTTTTACAGAAATGTGGGTAATCCCATGTTACCGCCAGGGCCGTAAGAGTCACTGACGCTTGCACCTGGGTCTGCCACACTGGGCAGCTCTGCCCTTCATGATGATCTCATTATTGTGCTTGCGCACACAATATTGTGCGGTGCCAAGCAAGAACTGTGTTAGTTTCCCCTTTTTCCACACTCCAACCAGGTCCTTGCTGTCCCCTGCAAAGCAGAGAGCTCACACTCCAGCACAGAGTTCACCTGGTACCTCTGCAGCTCCTCACAGCACTGCTGGCCCTCCAAGTAAAACAGGATGAAGGGAAATAAGAAAAGATCAAACTCTGCAAGAAACAGGAGTCTGGAAGCACTGGTGTGGGAGCCTGATCTTCTGGTGTCATCTGCCTGATTGGAGGATGCTGCTTCTGCAAGAAGATGGTTTTTAGCTGCCTTGATTCAAAGTCCTGTACTCTCAAGCCTGTTGACAAGTCCCTTTTGCTTGCGCAGATGATTCTGACTGTATCAAAATGAGGTCATGGTCTGTTAAAGGTGCCACCTGGCTCTCCCCTGCTCTGATCTCAACCCAGATTAAACCAGAGGACACAGCAAACGGGAGTCAGCATCTGGCTGGGATCAAAGTCTGGCCTGGTGGGAGGTAGAAGTTGTAGTTTACAGAGTCTGCTGTCATGGTGTCTCATCGGATCTTCTGTGTCTAGGCTATTACAAAGAAGTAATACTCTGAACCATAATCTTAAATCCAGTCTATATTTATGCAAATCCCTTGCTTTCCTAGCCTGTCTCAGTTCCCTTGCAATGTTCCCCAACAGTACCTGTAACTAAATGTGCAGCTGATAACCTCTGAGAGACAAGAAGGAAGGATGTTTTACATTTAAACAAGATTTGGAAATCAACTTGGAAATCTTCTGCAGGACAGTCCCCACATCTCACAAGGCCACTTTCCAATATAAGACACAAATATTCATCTATGCATTAATGGAGATGGCTCTTAAACATCCCACAGGGAACACATAGCAGCACTCATCAGGACTAGTCATACATTGTTTCTCACTTTTTAAACCTCTGCTGTCCCCAGCAGAGAACCATTTGTGGTTGCCTAGAAAAATAGAAACAACTCATGGTGTGCTTATCCACCACCATGCTGTCTGTGGGCATGTGTGTGTGCACCCGGTCACATACCTTCCTCACACTCTCACACTGACAGTAGGTATTTCACTTATCTTAACTAGCTCTCCATTCAGGTGAATGTGCATCTGTGCTTGACACACTGCGTAAGAGGAAAATACCAGAAGGGAAATTTGAGCAGACACATCTGCAGGATGTGCAAATCAAGCACAGAAACGAGGAATCTGGCAAGTCTCTCGGAAATGATGATAGCAACATTTTTTTAAGTCTCATGCCTTTTACTCATTCAGCCGGGACACTATTTCCTATTTCAAGACATTTCCACATTGCATATCTGCTGGGAATGTAAACACAGTCCAAGATTCAGCTACAGCTTTTGCAGGAAAGAAACATCTGCTTTCCAATGTCATTGCCACACAGCCTGTGTGGGGAAACACTCAGCAGAGGAGTGTCACAACCTGACACAGGCTTGGTGGACACAGGTCCATGTTGAGTTCATGCTCTGTGAGCACTGTTTGCAAGCTCACCATTCCTTAGCACACTTTCCATTCCATGCAGTTGGGGAATTAGGCTTGGAAAACTCCTCTGGAAGATGCCTGATGAGCAAGTAGGCACATTTGGCAGTTTCCTCCTGCTCACAAGGCATTGCTGTAGCCCATCTCTGTGTTTGGAAGAGTCTTTGCACCTCCCTGCTATGAGAAATGAGAAGCACAAGGACAAAGCACATGGGAGGACGGAGAGGAGAAATCAGGAGGCAGTGGCTCTGGGACCAGAGACAGCAAAACCCAGGGTTTGCAAATGGAAAAAGGGGGAGTGCATGTCAACAGCATTGAGGGGAAAAAATAAGCATCAAGACCTGCTCACCACCCAGAGTGCTGAAAAACATGATAGCAGTAACTCAGTGGACAAGGATGTCATTTTTTCTATTAATGTAACTGGGAGGGGGGAGACATGGACACAGAACCATCTAGGGAAGCCTTTTCTAAGGCTGGCTTTTGGGTACAGGAAGGTCTTACCTGCTCTTCCCACGAGGCTGACAGCTCAATGTGCATCCTCTTTCAGGAGAATTAGTCCTACCTCTTCTAACGATTACTTTATCAACCATGACAGCATCTTCCTCAGGTGAATAAATCTCAGTCAAGCCAATCAAGAACAAGGGATGAGAAAAAGAATCACTGGTGAAGGTTTGCAGAGCTTGGTGTTAGATGACTGGTGATGAGACTCCAAAACTGCAGGGAGAGAAGTGCCAGGAAGCAGGCATTGCTGTGCTGCCCAGCCTGTCTTCCCCTCTGTAACTGCCTTGTTCTTGATACAGAAATCCAAGTTTCACAAGGCTGTTCTGTGGGGAGCAGGCAAAACACCACTGGAACCATCACCCTACACTGGTGACTCCTTTGAGAAGGCAGTGAGCAAATGAACAAGGGCAGGAAAACCACAGGACAGTGACAAAGAGCAAAGCTCCTTGCTCTTCATTTTCCTGCAATTGCTGTACTGGGGACACTCCATACCAAGTAGCACAGTTCAGGCTCATATCACACATCAAGCAGAGCACAGGCTGCACAAGGACTTGGCGTTTTTGCTTTGGTTTACAGTTTTTTCTATTTACGTGATCCCATTTGGTCCCTCCTGCACTTGCTCCCATTTGGCATGATGCTATCAAAGCACTTTGCTATCCTACTCAAAGTCTGTCTTGCACTGTAGGCAGATGCCCCCTTCCCTAATATTACATTTCTGATGCATTTTCTGCTTCTGCAGGGTTATATTCTCTCCCAGGGCAAAGCTGGGCAGTGATGTGGCGAATTTACACCTCCTGAAGTACCCCAAAGATCCTGCCTGTCATTGCCTCAGCCACCACCAAAACCGGAACTTGCAGTTACTGCTACAGCATTCTGTTTGACTGGTCTTAAATAAGCTCAGAAGTTAAAAACTGGATACAGCATTTCACACAGAGAAGCCTGATACATCCTGTTAATTACCCACACAAGAATAAAACTGTGATAACTAGAAGATCAGACAATGGTGCCTGGGAAACACCAGAGCAGCAACAGCAGAAATGTTGCTTTAGTAATGAGATGCATGTTAAATACCCTTAAATACCTCATTAACTGCTGGGGTGTGATTCCTAGTGCCAGCTTCAGTGTGTTAATGGCAGTAAAACACATGGAGCTCCAAGGAGAAATAGGTATTTTCTTGCTATTTTTTGTATTTTGGGGGGCAAGTGCAATGACATAGTGCGAAAGAAAGGTTTTTGCACTATTTTCAGCATGAAACAGTTTTCAGCATGGTGAAAATCACTGAGTTGCACTCCTCAGCGTTGTTTAACTTTCCCCACCCTCCCGAAGGGCCCTGAAAACCAGGGCAAGGAAGAGAAGGAAAGGATGTGGCATCATTGCAGGTCCATCCCTTTAACCACCAAATGAAAACTGCCATGGTAGAGAGATCCCATACTTTGACTTTGCCCCCAGGTCAGAAATCTCCAGGAGGAAATAGCACCAGGGAAGTGCATGGAGTGGGTAGGAATGAAATACACATACAACACAACGGAACAGGATTAGCACAAGTCCTCCAACAGACTACTAGCTGCTGAAGCACCCTCTTTTTCTTGATTACCATTTGTGGCATCTCAAAGAGGCTCCCTTTTCAGAAAGACTTGGGTTCACATTTGCTGATAAAATGAGCTAAATTCAGGCAGTTGATCCATTTTTCTTGTCCTGCAGACAGACTTCCATGTCCAGTTTGCTTCAGCTCCCAGTATGTCTGGCTATAAGTGTCAGAGCTCCTGCTAGGAAGGACTACTTACCCCTGTCGGGTTTTGTTTTGCTCTATATGATACCACTAAAACCTGTCTGTCAGAGGAGGGACTGTCTTTAGGTCACTTGCTGGCTCTTGACTGCCCTCTGGCCAGACGTGGCACAGTGACAGTACCTTGAGAAACGCACGTTTGAGAAATACAGCTCAGTTTTTAATTAAAATACTCTATAGACTTCTATAGACTCTATAGAATGGGTTCAAATACAACACAAGAAAAAAAGTTCAAGAAGCTTAACACAGTTCTAGGCAAAATTATAAGCAATCTATCATTGAAGGAGGTGGACTATGGCAAAGGATGTTCCCATTGCGTCCACTACACAAAATTCCCCAAAGACTATGTCTTTGCAGCCAGGAGTGCACCTTTGCAACTGTCCATATGTGACTGTGACTAAAGTCCTTTTACTGCACTGACTCCTACTGTCATTCCCTAGAGAAGCATTTGGTCTTCGTGTCCAAAGCCTGTTATTACACTACCAAACACTTGCAGTTCAGAAAAAAAGAGTTCATCACAAATGTTCCTCACAGCTTGTGAAACCCAGGAAATGCTGAACACCTTTCTTCAGCAGCTGTAGATACTGTTTATAGATTAAAATAGGAACATAAGCTAAAGACACATTTGGGGGTTTTCTTAAACCACTGAATGCTGCAATGCTGCCAAGTGCTTGCTCTGCTCCGGACATAGTTTGATAGCCTACTGGCAGAACATTAGGATTATGGGATAGGGATCAAGATAGTTAATCATTAGCATCCTGTATCTCCAGCCCATGATTCAGAAGGTAACATCAGTCAGTAGTTAATTAAAAAGTGATACAATTTCAAACTTGTAAGCCAGTGTTTTGGGTTGGGTGAGACTGCAGAAAGGGTACTTTCCAGCTAAAGATTTCTCCTGCTCAGCAGATTTCTGTCCAGAATATTTTGTCTACTGTACCTTTTTTTATGAGACCACTGAACAGAAAACAGACTTTGGACAAATCAACAGAACATTCATGCCTGAGAGTGATACCTATACATGTGTCCAACACTGTATGTTGTGACCTAATGGACTCCCTGTGATTGCCTAGAGGATCTCTCCATTTATAGCTCATGAACTCAGGCTGATTGGATCCAATCTCAGTGACTTAGCATCCATGGCACTGCCAAGGCTGTGTCACCTACGTCTCCTAGACCAAAGGTATCTTTGAAAGTTAAACCCTGCTCTTCACTTTGGAATGTTTTATTTCCCTGTTGTTGCCACAGAAGAACAGGGATTAGCAAGTAATTCCAACACAGAAGAACAAAGCAACAGGATTAGTTCTGCTTCTTGAAAACTAGTTCTCAAGCAGCTTTGGGAGACCTCAGAAGGAGCCTCAAGTCGCAGAGAACCAGCCACATCACGGCAGTTTCTCCAAAAAGAAACACTTCATAGGTCAGGGGACACTACCATAGGTCAGTGAATACCCAAAGGGAGACCGGACATGGAATCATACATAGACATACATACACATACACCCATATATATACATCCTGTGTAACTGTGCATTTTTCATGGTACCTCAGTATGCACCAATTCTCTGCCTACAGTCTTTACAATGCCCATTATGGCTCTTCCACACGTTCCTGAACATGTGAAATCCAAACCCAGGGCTGGAGGTTTTACTAGCCTGAGGCAGTTTGGCCATTTTCCAGGAAAAGGTTGTGGTGAGTAGGAAATCCAATGCTTAGTCCCAGGGCTAAAGTGGGTGAAGAAAAAGCTTTTCTTGCAGCCTCCTGAGAACAAGTGAAACAGCAGAGAAGAAAGGTCCAGCACAGCTACTTCAAATACAAGGGTCCAAAAAACATCTACCTAAAAGAGCTTTTCCACGCCTGTCTTATAGCAATCCTCGAGATAAAGTGCTGGCAGTGACTGTCAAATGAAGGCCAAGCCCTGGGCAGTGGAGCTTGGGTAGATGCCCATCCTCAGGAGAGATGCAGCTCCTCAGACAGCCTCATGCACAGCACTTCATTTTGGCTGGCTTTGGAAAGCCTCCAGCATAGCCTAATGGCTTTCTGCATCTCTCTCCAGTGGTACTGACCTCTCACTATGGACCATATGTGGGGCTGGGTATCTGCAGCAGGCTGCCTTCATAACTCTGTGGTGAGCCTGGTGTCCAGACACCTGCTCGTGTACTCTCTGTCCATGTGTAATCCATCCCACACCTCTTTTGGATTTGCTCCAGCTTTGTGACATCGGGAGAAAATAATCTAATAAAAACTGCTCAGCAGGAGTAAGCTGTGAGGAGTTTACCTCACCTCAGTGAAATCTGAACTGTGCAGAGCCAATGCAGGCAGCATCAGCCACTGTACACCAGCCCTGGGAGTCACAGAAACAGCACAGCATGGGAAGTGATCTCTTCTTAACTTGCATAATGCAGAACAAATTAGTCATTCCCCTTGGCAACACAGGATCAGCTCAGTGGAGTCATTTATCAGGCAAGTTAGAATCAACCTTTTCTCCATTGTTTTACCTGGTCTCAGGGAGCTCCGTTGTTTCAAGATACATGATCTCCAGGGCACCGCTTCCTACCCTCAAGCAATTTGCTTGCCTAATACCAATTGGGTGGTTACCCCAATACCACCCAAACCTAAGGCATAAATCTCCCTAATTCATTGTATTTCTGACAGATGCTTGCAGTAATGTCAGCAGTTGTGTAGGCCTGGGGTTTAACATAGTGTTCTTCCAGTGCTGTCTTCCTCAAACGAAGCTTTGCCCCTTGTTAAAACTGAAGTACAGAAGAAGAAATGACACCATACCTGACCATCCCTTTGCCAGAAGTTACTGCACTTGTGTTTCATAAAACCTAAGGTGAATTTCAGGAAGCTGTCAGCTGCTTTTGGTACAACAGATTGTGCTGCTACTGGAGCATGATGTAGGCTAGTGGGTTACCATACAAGCTGGCACAGAAATGTAAAGCAATAAAAAGCTTAGCAATCATAAGGCACTAAACAGAGAGAGTAAACTTGACTAATTAAAAGGCCTTTTAAGCTGTCCTGTCATGGTTGTTTTATTTGAAAGCTAGTTACTGAAAATGAGCATTTCCTCTCTAATTTGTGCTCTTTCATAGGGGATTATCATCTCATTGCACAGTTTGCATTGCTTGCCTGTGTGTGTGCTGTGGCAGAGTGTGTTCTTGAGGGCTACATCACCTGCACCAAAGGGGCAAGCTGCCAGGCAGAGTGAGGGTGGAAGTTCGAAGTTGAGCTTACTGATAGTTTGCAAGTTTAGTGATGTCTTGAGCCACAGCTGTCCTGCATCCCTCTTCTGGGACACACATGGGGACTCCACAGCCAAATGGCACCATGCAAAAGACTACAACTTGCTGAGGAGGGTAAAAGTTCCATAAATAATGTGGCACAAGAGCTGAAAGCTTGCACTTTGTAGATGTCCCAGACCTCATCAATGGGCTGTTCAATAGTCTCAAAGGAAGTGCTGATATTCACTCACACTCAGATCACTCAGATTCCAGGCTCATGTGCCTAGTGGACGCTCTTCTGATCTACCAAGCACTTTGGTTTGTGGCTGCTCAGAACTTTGGGCCATACCAAGGTGTCTCTTTGTGGGTCCCCAAAATCAGAGACCACTTTCTAAAATGTTTGTGAAGGTATTTTCTGCTGAGTGCTCTTCTGGGACAAGCAAGGACAAGTTCCAGTCTAAGGGCCCTGAAGAACAAATGCTTGGCTAGTCTTCCACATACAGAGGGGTTCTGCAGTGGTTGTAACCATGACAGTATAGCATACAGCAAGCAAATACTCTTCTAAGCAAGACACACAATGTTGAGGTCTAAGCCAAACTCTACCTAGAAGCCAACAAGTGTCAGCTGTCTAGATGACAGCATTACGTAAAAGAAGCCTTAACATACTTTTTCAATTATTTTGCACTTCAGTAGCATCTGAAGACCTCGCTGGAGTCATGCTCCAGCATGCCAAGCACTGTATTAATAAATGTCATGGGCTGGACCTTACCCCAGAAAACCCAGTGTACATAGACAAGGCATATTCTGAGAAGGAAGCAGAGATGCAGAGAGAGATGACATGACTACCCCAAGGCCAAACAGTAGGTGGTTGGTGGAGCAGAGATTTCCCAGCAGCATACGCTCTCAAGCCTCAAGAGTCCTGACTTTGTACACCAGCAATTGGCAGTGGTCAACCACAAAGCCTTGCTTAGTACCTGGAAGGCAAAAGTATGCTTTTGCCTCACATTCCAGCACCTTTTTGGAAGAGGTAGGAGGAGGACTTTTTTTTTCTCATTGACCAAAATTTTATTTTAGCTAAGATTTCTGTAACTGCTTATAGAGACAAAAAAGACAGTTGCCTAGCTTCATCTTCTTCACACAGTTGGGTGTGCAACCACCATGTGGCCAAAATACATGTGTTCCCCAAGAAGAAACATTTGTGTGCCCACCCCCAGACTGGGACACTAGAACATCTGTCCAGCATCTCTATAGATAAGTAATACTCCAGGCATACAGCTGGCTGTGTACTGTTCATTGGGGAGAACCACATGTATTTCATGATCATAAGTTGCATAAAGACCTTCTGATAAAGAGCAGATAAGAAACAGACTTAGGGCCACAAAAAAAGAACTGCAAAAGACTCCATACCCAGCTTCAAGAACCTGCTGGAAAATGGTGAGCCAGGCTGAGGGGACTTGGAGGCAGTGAACAGAGCTGCCTGCGTGCTGGTAGAGCTGCACCAGCCACAGGCAGAGCATGAGGCAGAGGGGAACTGCCTCAAGAAATGCAGCAATACAGCAGCATCCATCCTGCACTCATTTCAGCTCATTGAATCATTTCACTTCCAGTAATCAATATTCAAGGAAGCCTGTCCTTGAAAAACATTTATGCAGTTGTGGTCCTTTAAGCATTCTGAGTTTATGGGTTCAGGGTCATGAAGTGGTGCCTCACATTACACTGGGCTCATTGCCAAGGCATCATCAGGGGATGAGTTAAGTGGAACTGCAAAGCACTAGCCCAGCTGTTCATAGGGTTGTAGGGCTTATGCCAGGGTTTGGACAGCAAGAAACACCCCTCTGTGTGCAACATAAACTAAACTCCCACTAAAAGTGGGAGGATATATATTAGTGCCTCTCCATAGCTCAAATATGCCAAACATAACATAAATAGTAAACCCATTACTCCCTCAATAGCTGCTAAGGATACACTTGGCTTTCCAGCCATGTTCTGGAATAAAAAGGAGCATGTTATCAATTAACTACAATCAATGTATTTGTTACACTCTGTGAGACCTGGATGCTGCCATTGTCAATTTTAAACAGAATACAAAATGTGATTATTGAAGAATTTAGCAAGTCAAAGGTTTTCTTATGTAACATAAGGTAATGAAGTGCTTTTGCAAGATTCCTCTGATTTTGCAATGTCCATATGGACAGCAAACATGTGGAACTGCTTACAGAAGGATGGGGATAAAAGACAGGTCTTTAGCACTCTAGCCAATAGCCCCCCACCTTAAATAACCCATGATCCTCATAATACTAGACAGACTGCATCACTGGGTTGCATCCAAAGGAGCGTGACCAGCAGGTCGAAGGAGCTGATCCTGCCCCTCTGCTCTGCTCTCGTGAGACCTCACTTGGAGTATTGTGTGCAGTTCTGGTGCCCTCAACATAAAAAGGACATGGAACTGTTGGAACAAGTCCAGAGGAGGGCCATGAGGATGATCAGGGGACTGGAGCACCTCTCATATGAAGACAGGCTGAGAAAGTTGGGGCTGTTCAGCCTGGAGAAGAGAAGGCTGCGTGGAGACCTCATAGCAGCCTTCCAGTATCTGAAGGGGGACTACAGGGATGCTGGGGAGGGACTATTCATTAGGGACTGCAGTGATAGGACAAGGGGTAACGGGTTGAAACTTAAACAGCAGGGGTTTAGACTGGATATAAGGGAGATGTTCTTTACTGTAAGGGTGGTGAGGTACTGGAATGGGTTGCCCAGGGAGGTTGTGAATGCTCCATCCCTGGCAGTGTTCAAGACCAGGTTGGATGAAGCCTTGGGTGGCATGGTTTAGTGTGAGGTGTCCCTGCCCATGGCAGGGGGGGTTGGAACTAGATGATATTAAGTACCTTTCCAACCCTAACTATTCTATGATTCTATGACTTACGGGAGTGAAGATGCCAAAGTAGCTTGTAGAGTAACTTGCTACCAGGCATGACACTGAAGAAATGCCTCATATGGTGCTTGCTTCAGCTTGCAGCAAGGCAGATCCATGGTTTTCCAGGTTACAGAATGATAGTGATCAGTTGGAGGGTGACTTGAGTTGAAAGAGGGCAAGTCTCCAACTGCACACGACAAGGTAAAAATTCCAAGGGAAACAAAGCAAATAAAGAAAATTAAAGAAAAATGGTGAAATTAAAATTTCTTTCTATTAACTACACCACTTTGAACACAGACTTGCTGAATATGATTGTTATTAGATAAAGAACAACAGTTTTTTAATGTGTTAGTCCAAATTAACTTCCAACACAAGCAGAAGCACAACAATAGCACCAGTGACAACTGAGAAGAAAAAAGGAAATTAAAAAAGAGATAAAATGACTGCTGTATGAATACAGAATGAATAATGAAGGCATTACAGGTTTACTCATTATAGGCATTTTCACAGCAGAATGCAACACAACATAAAAATCAACAGCCATACTGAATGCTGGACAGTTGTGGAGTAAAATTCTTGTTGCCTGACTCCTGTGACAGAGCCCACCTTACTCAGGCAGACTGCCTGTGGTGGTGACCGGGATCTCAGGAAGACTATTTCCTGGCAAAAGCTGATTTGTTCTACCCTGAATTTTAACCACATTCAACAGACAGCCAAGGTCCAAAACTAGGGAAGGCCACTATTCTCTTTAACCCAGGGTTTAGGACATTCCTGGTTCAAATCCACTCCTTGTCTCATTCAGCGAAAGGCCATTACAAAACAAACTCCAAGGTACCCTGGTGTGGGTAACCTGCAGCCCCTCCTGTTCACAGGAGCAGGTACCAGCACCTGAAATCAGTTATTCAAGGGCTAAAAGACTGCTTTCTCTCCTGTGGATCAGTCATTATCTGAGTTACCTTAGAAAAAGCAGGAGATCCAACACAAGGATCACACACTTCTCAGAGTGCTTGCAGTGCCTTTCTCCACCTCCCTCAGGAGTACACTACTTCACACCTGATGGCCAGGGCAACGTTCTCAGAGGTGGGAGGTGCAGCTGCAGATTCCCTTGGGCAGAGGAATCAGTGAAGCCCTAGGTGTCTCACATCCCAGCCCCAAACACCTACCTTGCTCATTACAGCTAGTGACCATGTGCTGGGCTGTAATACCTGAGCCTAACCTTGCAAAGATCCTTTAGCTCCTCAAACAAAGAACTTCTTTGTGGATGTCAAAGCATCAGCTCTTCCCGAAAGGTTAAATAGGGCCTCGACTCCTTCAATTACTTGGCTTGGAGACAATGAGCTTTAGCAGGCAAAGCAAAGCTCTGCATGTGAAAACAACTGAACTGACATGTATTTAGTATGTTGCTGGCTTCTCCTCCCAGAAGCTTTGATCAGTGTTCAGAGAGCAGGTAAAATGTGTAGTGCATGCCCAGAACTAGGACGCCAGTGGCAGTTCCAACAAGACACCCAAGCGAAAAAATGAATTTGATTGGACAAAAAAGGAGGACTGTGGTGTAAATAATGAATACCACACAAATGCTCCCATCTGCTGATCTAAAGAACTCTGCTGATGGCTCCCCAATGAATTTTGCAGGCACCATGGGAGCGTTTTCTCCATTTTCAATGCCAAGTGACTGAAGCTTAGAGAAATTTGGCGGAAGCCACAGAGCAAACCTGCCATGCCAGAAAAGAGCTCCAAGCTTTCAGCTCCTATTCATGTTTCAGCTCCTCTGGTCTTGCTGCCTTTTGGTGCACCAAGAGCAGGGACTCCAGTGAAGCTACTTGTAAGTATGACTAGAGACCACATTGCTCCAGTCATGCTGTCTTATCAAGTAGTTCTCCTGTGTCCCTTAAGCGCAATGGAATGGGAGGGTGACCTCTGGGGTGCTGAAAACCCTTAGAGATATCTCCCTGAGTATTAAATGACCACTTTTATTTCAGATTGTACATTTGTCTAACAATGACATCTTTAGGATTTAGAAAAACTGGGGTGCAGACACTGGACAGTGAGGTGCAGAGTAATACCACACTCACCCTTTGATCTAGAGGTCAATGGCTCACCAGACCACATCTGTCCAGCTTAGATTTCTACAGCAGAGTGACCACAACCAAACCACTTAGTGAGACTGGGTCCAAGCCCACGGACTGAACATTGCCTCAAGGTCCCAGTTAGTTCAGGTCCAAACCATGCTGGGCACAGCAGCAGCAGGTGAAAAGGACTCCACAGACACCACAACAAGATGCAGCAGTGAACCTCCTCCACCTTTGGAAAGGATGCTGAGGCCAGCTCTGAGTGTTCACACACAGGCTGTGAACAGACTTTCAGGGTTATTCTGTCAGCAAAAGGCATTTTCATTGCCAGGGGAACAATGGCACCTTCTTACTCACAGTGGCCACACCTGGGCTCTACTAACAGGAGGGATCCTCTACAGCAGGAGTCCCCAACCTGCTGTAGTCAAAATCAGCTAGATGATTTTAATGCACCAGTGTGGACTGTTCAAACACATGCAGCTGACTGAAGCTGACCAGAAGTTGTCTATATTGGCTTGTACAGCACCAGAGCTCTGGAAATGGTCACCTCCAACAAAGGGACAGTCACCTGCATCCTGAAGAGGCAACAACATCTTCAAATGGCAGAGCTGACAGCAAAGGGGAAGTTTGTTTCTGCCCTTATTGCTGGGGCACTGACTTGACTTTTCCAGCTGATGAAAAGCATCATGTCAATTTTTCTGTAAAAAGAGCACAGGCAACACACCATGAGGAGAAAATCCAGACAGGACAGATGCATCCAAAGGCTCACAGCATCTTGGTGGGGATCAAGCTGACAGCCTGTTAAGCTCAGTTGTGGTGGTGATTTATGACAAATGGGATTGGATTGCTATCAACACAAATAAATCATGTCAGACACTAGAAAGCTTCCAAAGAACAACCTATCTCAGTCACAACCCATCCAATTCATAGCCAAATTTGTAACCCAGAGAGTGAAAGGGTCTTTATCACATTACCCATCCAGCCCAGAAGCTATCTTCAGACACAGAAGGAGCTCTGTCTTGTCTTCAGACACAGAAGGAACTCTGTCTTGTCTTCAGACCATCCCAGATCTCTTGGGTGAGTATGAGGAGGCAAGAACAGGAAGGGGGAAATGTACCATGAAAAAAAATAAAGCAAGCTTAGTCCTGTGAGCTGGAAGGGAAAAAGAGATCATAAAGAAGAATAACCAAAGTGAACTGATCGAGACGAGATATTGGACCTTTACTAGATAAATAGATTCCATGGTGGTGTGAAAGTATTTTAACTTAGGTGGTATTTCTGCTGCTTTATAGCATATGAAGAAGGCTGGATATTTTTTGTTTTACTTCCTGTGTTTTTAAAAACTCATCTTCTCCAGTTATATTTGGCACATTCTTAAGTAGCAAAGACAAGATCTGATATTCTACCAAAGTCCTTTTCAAAGTAGCAAAGAAGTATATTGTCTTCTGATTTGAACTGTCAGTGTTGTACAAGTACAAGCTAGTCTAATACAGTGCAAAAAACCCAAAATGCTCAGAGTTCTGCACCAATGTAGTGATGTGCTTTGAAGACTGGTTTAGAAAATGGCTTAAGGAAAACTATATTCAAATTGATTTCAGCAACCTGACCAATTTGCCAATATTAATTAACAGGCTATAAAATGCGCTAGTTAAACCAGTGCTAAACTGCCTGTGGGAGATGGTTCAGAGCTCATGCAGAAAGATTCTCTAGTTGATCACCAGACTGTTGCCATTTGTGGATGTAGAAGAGCCTTTGAAAACGCGGGTTTAAAGCAGAGCCAAAGCAGAACTGCCAACAGCTAACACAGCACAGCTATCTAATTTTAACTATTAATTGCAACAGCATGCGTTACCTTTGGAAACAGGAGGAGCCATTTTAGAAGTGGACAAAATGAGTAATTTCAAATGGACTCATGAGTGCTGAGCCCATCTGTCAGTGATGGCAATGTTGTAGGAATGCACTGTCATGGAAGCCTTGTGCTAACCATGAGGAAGGACTCTTCTTTGTGGGCAAATTTACCTACACACAGATCATTAAAAGTTATACACACCAGGGTAAAGACTCTCCTTGGTTTTAGGTTCCACACTTCAAAGATCTCTCTAGCTAAAAAAAGCTGAACGTTTTGTCTATAAGAGATGAGACTCCTGCCACTGCAATACTTTTACCAGCATCAAACAGCACCCCTGAGTGCCACAGCCTATGGGCTTTTCCTCTTGTACTTGTTAGGTTCTCATGACCATGTTCTCCCATTAAACCACAAATTTTCATGATCTTTTTTCCTCTGAAATAGAGAATTGCTTCTGTTCCTAAAATGCAACAAAATGAAGCAGAGTTTAAATGACTTTTAAAATCACATGGGAAAGTGTAGGTAGAAACTACAATTGCAGTTCAGTCCAGTGTCCTAATTGTAAGACCATCCTTCCTTCCAGGCTCTCAGCTTCAACAGGAAGCTGAAACAAAAAGGAGGTTTGCAGTGCTGCTGTGCCTCACCACTGCCTGCTCCACAGAGCAGGAAGCGCCATTGTTATTCTGAGCTGGGCAATCCCCATACATCCACCTCTGCAGTGAAAATACAGCCAGTATCAGCAGCCACAGCCAAGGACACTGATGATGAAGATGTCATGTTGAAACAGACATGCAGGATGTTTGTGATCATTAGAGCTGGGTGGGGGGTCTCTGCACCTGGACCAGCTCCAGCACAGAGCTTTACAGCTTTCAGCCACCCGGATCAGAGCCTGCCCTTTTCCTGGCTCCCTGCTGCTCTGTAGTTGAGTGCGACAACATTTTTACTTCTATGGGGAAAAATATGGGCACAAAGGAATGTCCTTTGCAACATATCACATGAGTGGGAAGACTCCACACCCACTCCAACCTTCTTCAATTGATTTAAAGGGCATAAATCCTACAGCAGCTAAAAAGACACAAGGGCCCTACCTGCTGCCACAGCCTTGGGAAGGGGGAAGTTCTGGGGGTCCCAGGGTGAGACAAGGAAGCAATCTTGTGCCTGGATACACATTCATGGTGGCTTTCTGGAGACCACTGCTGGGTTGCCAGGACTCCCACACTGTCCCAAGTGAGCCTGTCACCCATTGCACATCTGAGCTCGCACGGGTAAAGCTCCTGCTGCCTTCCAGTGACGGCTGCAGTTTTACAGCGTGCAAAACAAATAGATCCCATCTGAATGAACAGGCCCTTCTGGCAAAAGGCTCAATCATACAAGCAGTCTCATCGGCCTTGCGGGGGCTGATCCGATGAGTAAGGACTAGTCCCATGAGTAAGACCCATGGGACTGGACGCGGCTTGCTGGTTTTTCTCAAGTGCGTGCAGGCCTGCTAAAGCTGACCTGCAAATTGGGAAAGAGAGCAAACAGCAGAGGATACACCGTCTTCTCTTCAAAGGCAAATGCCGGGGTGCCTGAAGCACTCTTTGTTCCAATCGTACTTCGTCGGTCTCTCCAAAGTTGGGTTACAGCACCCTTGCTTGAAATGAGAAATAGTGTGGCCAGCAGGACTAGGGAAGTAATAATCCCCCTGTACTCGGCACTGGTGAGTATTTTGAACACTGTGTTCAGTTCTGGGCCCCTCACTACAAGAGAGATATTGAGGTGCTGGAGCAGGTCCAGAGAAGGGCAACAAAGCTGAAGGGTCTGGAGCACAAGTGTGATGAGGAACAGCTGAGGGAACTGGGGTTGTTTAGTCTGGAGAAGACAAGGCTCAGGGGGGACCTTATCACTCTCTACAACTACCTGAAAGGAGGCTGTAGTGAGGTGAGGGTTGGTCTCCCAAGTAACAAGTGATAAGACAAGAGGTAACAGCCTCAAGCTGCTTCAGGAGAGGTTTAGGTTGGATATTGGGAACAATTTCTTCACAGAGAGGGTGCTCAGACATTGGAACAGGCTGCCCAGGGCAGGGGTGGAATCACCATCCCCAGATGGAAGTGTTCAGAAACAGTGTGGATGAGGTCCTTAGTGACACGGTTTAGTGGTGGCCTTGGCAGTCCTGGGGTAACGGTTGGACTTGATGCTCTTAGAGGTCTTTTCCAGCCTATCTGATTCTGTGATTCTATGAACTTAGCTGAGCCTCACCGGTTTCCCAAACCTCGTTGGTTCTCTTTGCTTTACCTGGAATCCCTGCAGTGAAGCAGCATGCCGAACCCCCATAGCGTGTACTTTGAAACAATCTTCTTTTAAAAATGTATGCAAAAACATTAATGCATGCATGGTGAGAATGGCTGGAGCAGGGGCTACGGGCAGATAACACCACAGGCTTTCCTCTGGTCAGACATCCCCTCCGTTTTCTGGGGTGGGCCTGAACAGAGCTGGCCTCTTGTTAGAGCTCCTTGGATTAATAATTTTTCCTTTAGAAATGTTTTTACTGCTCCTACAGCAACGCACAAACCCAGACAAGGAAGGTGCTGGAGGTGAGTGTGCACTTCACATTCTCTCCTATGCCAGTAATTCATTCATACAAGTACATTTACGATAATGTATGTGTAGCATGTGTGACAAGAATGAAGAGCAAACAAATGCACATTGCAAATGCTGGTTTAGTAGGGAATTCCCCAAGACAGGAGTCACTGGAACTTGCCATGTGCCAAATCACAGTGAAAATGTCTTTGCACTCTTCCTACTTGTCTTTGCATGCTATTCTCAGATTTGCTATCACCAAGTAACACATGCATGCAAGATGTATATTAGCAGCTCCTGTATGTACACAATCATTTAATTTCCTGATGTCTCTGAAACACCTCCTGCTGCCATGGCTGACACCGGACAAAAGAGAGAAGATATCAGTGATGACACTGACCTAGTAAAAGGTTTGCTGCAGCCTGTTTACAGCGGATTACCACAGTGTGCTGATAAAAGAGGTTACGATTATCTCTTTAAAAGAGATTTATCCACTGTGATTGTGTGCATGTAAATACCTCACTGAAGCTAGAGGAAAAGCTATAGTCTGATAATATCAGATCCAAGACCAAAATATTTGGGATGAGTAACAGGAAATCTCCTAGAAAGCAAAGAACGTCTAGCCAGATGTCACTAAAATGCGGCTAGGTATGATTTAATCTGACAAAGCCAGTGCCCAATCCCCATATGGCAAGAACTGGCAAAGCTCCAGTGATCGGCTGAAGAGCTGGCCTATCCAACAGATCTTGTCTTCCCCTTCCACTTCCAAAATAAACCAGGCAGAAAGTCAGGAAACGTAGCAAAGTGTCAGAAGTGACAGGCTGAGACAGGTTGCCATAAATCAGCTTTCAGATTAGCCGTTGAGAGGCCCTCTGGAGTTGCAGTGACGTACCATGCACCATACACAGCACGGTTGCAGCAGGTCATACCAAATCTATAATGCTGCAGGCACGAAGGGAGAAATCCAGGCCCATACTTTTTAGAGCATTAGTCTAAGGATTAGTTCACCTTTAAAAAAAATATTTGAAGATTCAAGGTCACACAGGGGTGGTGTCAAGCTCATCTCCATCCCAAGAGATCAACTTGCACCATTGCTGACTATGTGGTGATGGAAGGGCCACCCCAGGAGATGTGGACACAGGGAGCAAGAGCCTAGACTTTAGCAGCAGCTGAGTTCTGCGCAGCCTTGATGAAGCAGCTACAGCTCTGAGACTCAAGTGCCTCCTGCAAAGCTTTCCCTGTAAGCAGGATACTTTCCCTGGTTGATTGGTATCCCTGGAGTCACTGGGGGTTGGAACTGCTTAAATCAGGGTGTTGCAAAAACCAAGGCTTCAGAGCACATCAGTGACAGCCTGTTGTTTGTGATCATCTCTTCTGGCAGGATGACATGGGAAAAGGCCCCTCTTAACTCTGGGCTCTGGCAGAGCAGCTCTAACAAATTTTACTGCAGTGGTTTAAGACACCCCCTTTATCGTGCAGTGAATCCAGACAGATGGGAGTTTGCAACTGCATCCCAGCTACCCAGCTCATGGCACAGGGAATTAGCCTGTTCAGCACACAGGCACTGAGCCCAGTTGAAGACACCCGTACTGCTCTGCCATCACACTGCCTCTTCCATTGCTTGGACCAGCATGAGGAGTGTGATGATGGGGAGGATGATGCTGCAGAGCAATTCAGGGACAAAATCACCCTATCAAGTCAAGGCTTCCAGCACACAGCTCCTGGAAAGTCCCACTCAGGAGGGGTTACCTGCAACAGAGGTCATTGACAGCCTCAAAGCAGAAGCCATATTCATTACAAAAGAGGAGAAGAATTCAGACCCAATCAGCACCTTCTGTGCTGAAGTCCAGAGGCTAGTTCACACCTCAGAAGAGATGGGAAGATGTATCCTAGGCTCCCGTGTTTGTGCCTTTCATCTTTAACATGTGTCACTCCTGGGTTGCCCTTTCCAGCATCCCAGGGATAGCCTCTTTGACTATGAATCCTGCTAGCAAGAGTGGTCCTGCAGCCTTGATCTGAGCACTAGGATACAAGTCAAATGAGGTGGTTCCAAACATAATCCTCTCATCACCGCTGATTTTGGAACTAGATGACCTTTAAGGTCCCTTCCAACCCAAAACAGTCTGTGATTCTGTGAGCCCCAACTTTCTCAGCCGTATGAAGACAGGCTGAGAAAGTTGGGGCTGTTTAGCCTGGAGAAGAGAAGGCTGCATGGAGACCACATAGCAGCCTTCCAGTATCTGAAGGGGGCCTACAGGGATGCTGGGGAGGGACTATTCATTAGGGACTGTAGTGATAGGACAAGGGGTAACGGGTTCAAACTTAAACAGCAGAGATTTAGACTGGATATAAGGAAGAAATTCTTTCCTGTGAGGGTGGTGAGGTACTGGAATGGGTTGCCCAGGGAGGTTGTGAATGCTCCATCCCTGGCAGTGTTCAAGACCAGGTTGGATGAAGCCTTGGGTGGCATGGTTTAGTGTGAGGTGTCCCTGCCCATGGCAGGGGGGTTGGAACTAGATGATCTTGAGGTCCTTTCCAACCGTAACTATTCTATGATTCTATGATTTGCCTGTCTGCTTTCCTAACTGGTGGCATATTTCAAGTTTAAATGACCTGCACCATAGAATGAATTAATGCTGACCTTTTGCTTTCCAGATCCTTTCTGCAGCCTATGCTTTGGACTTCTGTATCCCCACAGCACAGCCTCACAGTAAATTCAGTTTCTGCCTCCTTTCACACATGTTTTCAGGTACAAGGGGTATGAGCAGGAGGTGGAGTGTCCCAAAACAGGCTGGCAGGACCAGGGATCCATGGGCCATGTGCTGGTATCTCCTGTGCCCTGGCTGAGCTCCTGGAGTGGGCAGAGGCAGGGCTAGGGTGCAGCCCCTGTTTCAGACCTTCATCTTCATCAGAGCCCTAACCTAGCAAAGGGTCAGCGTAAAGGCCTCAGGGCTTATCACAGGATTGTGCCTTATAGGCAGTTGCTCAGTCCACATTCAAAGGCCATCCAATTTCTTTGCTGGAGCTGGGAGCTGAAAGAGGAGATGTTTCCCCTGGGAAGCAGGGCCTAAACATTGAGATTCTTATCTTCCAGTTCAGTGAGGGCAAGTGATTTACAGTTGCTTTTGTCTCCTATATTGATGTGTTATTCCCCATCCCCTTCATTCTTCCCACCTTCCATGTTCATCACTCCTCAGTTCTGAAACCTGGCAACTCTTCCTGGGCTCATCCAAGTCTACTGTCCAGAAGACTGAACTCTGACACTTTCTTTTCCTCTTGTTTGCACTGATACAGAACAAATCATCATCTGCTATCAAGCCTTGTGGTAAAAGGAGACCCTTGCATAAGAAGTCTCTAGCACCGAATGCAGAATTTTATTAGAGCAAGAAAAAAACAGATTATTAACACTATTCTGTCTCTCTCCATGCTCCTGCCAGGGACATACCCAAATTACTCCCATCTGCCACCCTGCTGCAAATTTAAAAGCAGCAGCAATCCATAGATCATGGCAATTATGATTAATTCTATCTGTGAATGAAGAAAACCTCAGAATTCAATGAAGTTACCACATACAAAAGAGATGTTGCCTAATAGTGGCCCACTTTGATTTTATTAGAACTACAACACTGAAATTAATTGCCAATGTTTTGAGGTCCGCCTTTGATCTTAATGATGCATGTGGTGAGAATTGGACAAATCGGTAATTGCCTCCAGCTGGAGACAAAGCAGTTGGAAGAGAAGCCATTCCAGGATCCTCTGTAGTTGCTTAAGTAAATCCTAGGATTAGGAACAGGCAAATTTTACTGGGGAAGGGAACAGAGGGGGGACTTGCAGTATTGAACAGAAAACTGAATAAAAATTATTTCAGGTGGGCTAGAAATTGAAAATGTTTGATTTTAATTAATTTCAAGAAAATGGAAATCTCTGTTTTGGCCTGCTCTATCTGCAGTGAAAGCCAATGGCCGAGTTCCCAGCTGCAGGTGGCAAACCTATCACAAAAGTTTGTCAGAGTTAGCACAGAGAAAAAGAGACACGGTAGAGAACTGGCTTTGGAGGCTTCTGTTATACGAAAGCAGGCATGTGGATGGAGACCTCCCTCTGTATGGTGTCTGTTAATCACTTCCTGACACCATTCTGAGTGGAGTTATTCCAACCTTACCTGATGAAACTGTCCTGGGAGTTGGGTGCAGCAAATCTCCACAACGGAATGTTTACACCATAGGCTATAGAGTAAAGGATATTTGTTCTGCTTGCTGAGCAAAATGCATTGTTCCTCAGAGAGGAAGAGATGAAAACCTTTCTAGTCAGCCTGTGTAAGAGACCCCAGTCTTCTTCCTCCTGTTGTGACCGGCCCAAAATCTTTCAAGAGTCCTGCCTAAAAAATCTGGGGAATTCAGATCAGAGTTTAAACAGGCCAAAACTGCACTTCTTAACAAAAAAACTGCTCCCTAGGAACACTCATTAGGATCCTGGTTAGGATGTTGCAATGTAGTCTTTGATTCCACTAATATTGGGAGCTAATAAAGACACACAAACAACAATGGTCTGATACCACATCATCTTCCTCCTGCAACTATCATGCGATGGCTCCAGGATATGCCTAGCTAAAGTAAATATGATTCCTTTGATCTATCTGTGTTAAATACAAAAGCACTTCAGGAACAGCAGAGATTAATTCCTGTCAGGCTCTATTTTCCAGCAGGATTACAGAAATGCCACCTTCAAGACTACTAGCAGTCAACTGGCATTCTTCCAACCAGGTTTTATTCCACAAACATATCCCTTATGCTCTATTTTTTTATGCTAAGCCTGCATTTCACAGAATCACAGAATGGTTTGGGTTTGAAAGGACCTTAAAGGTCATCCAGTTTCAACTCACCTGCCAGGGTCACCTTCCACTAGACCAGGTTGCTCAAAGCCCCGTTCATTTAATGAATGCAAATTATACAACAAAAAGTAAACAAATGAAAGAAACACACGCTCTAATGACCAGAGGTTGTCGGCAACAGTTGAAAACAAGCTAGAAGTAGTTTCATTTGTTGCTCTGGTTGCAAAAGGTCTTGCCCCATATGAAAAGGCTTGTGGAGGTGGAATGCATTTATGGACTGCAGGTTTGTGATTCCCATTGTTTGCGATTATTTGTAGAACATACCTTAATAGAGTTACACTGAAAAGGTTTTCCTGTGGTTCAAAGACTGGATGTTACTCATACTTCACATGTAGTAGACACCATGAGGCTGACTTGGGCAGGAGCCATCAAACACTTCTGACTGCTCAACCTCATAACATGCATGATATGGTCATGGAAGGCATCTTCAGGTCTCTTCACAATAGCTAGTCAGAGCCTGGAAGCTGTTTTGCCTCTGAGGAGGGATTGCCAGAGGCAAATTTGGATATTTGCCTCTGGAAAATATCCAGAGGCATATTTGGGTATTTGTGGTTAGATGCAGTTCCAGTCTCCTGGACTGAGGGCTGACGAGCTGGACTGAAAGTTACAAGTTCAGCTATCTTCCTGGCAGTCCTGCTTGTCTGTTAGTAACAGAAGACCTCAAAGTAAGTCGGTGGAAAAAAAAGGCTCCAGCTCACATAAATCTTCAGTCATTTTAAAAGTGGACATAGGGGAATATGTACTAATTCACTGTTTGCTTATAACTTTTCTTGAATACTGTGATTTTCAAATGCTAGTTCTTGCTACGTTCTTTGGGAGCTCAATTCATCTCTGTAACTGCAAGTATAGAACTCTTGACGCTTTTCATGGGTTTTTTTTCCAGTCTGTTAGCTCTTCACATCTATTGCTGTCCATTTTCACTGCTATCTACAAGGATTCGTTTCGTTGGGCGAGAGAGAGCAGGAGGCAGACAGTCAGTGGTAACTTCCCTATGGCACTGCCTTGAATGTGCATTCTGAAATGCATGAGGATCAGCATCTGCTGCAATTGCCCTCCCTACTATAAACATTAGGCTGCATCTGGCAACAGGGTCCTGCAGGTTAGCTTAGTCCAAAACCACAATCATACCAAAATGAGAAGCTAAGAGTAGTATGTAAGGGTGAGATTGCTGTCTGTCCTGTAAGCCCATTCCTGGTCTGTCCTTTTTCCCATGGAAACCTCAAGGGCCAGATGTGTTGTGAAACTGCTTCATCTGGATCTTCAACACTTCTGCTGGGATCTTATAACAACCGCTCATACCTACAGGCTCAGTGGTTGCAATTCCTTTCTCCCAGGGCTGGAAACAACCTTGTTCTGCCACTTGCACTCCTCCATGGGCAGGCTGCCAGTAACACAGTAGACTGACATGATGTTGGCTCCAGTGCCTACAGATCTGGCTTATGGCTTAGCCTGGCCTTTGAGTCACATCCTGGCATGTCTGCTCTGGTGTAACTCACCCTCAGCCTCCACAGTGATTGCAGCGGTGGGAAGATTACATGACAGCTGCAAGCTCTGCCCTTGTTTCGATTTCCTCTCCTTTTAGCACCCAGGACCACTTTCTGTCATGTCCTGATGAAAGCCCAGAGGCGGGAAGTGAAGAAGTAGGCACTTTCATTCACTGTCTCCACAAAATTACAGGAAGTGGGATCAAAATGATGTCCAGAGGGTCCCTTCCCTCCTGAAGCAGGATAAGCTTTATCTACCCCCTGTCAGCGAGACCTTTAGTTAATCTGCTCTTAAGCTCCTGTGATGGAAATCTCACAGCCTTCAGCATGCTCACAACATACAAATACAGGCAGACCAAAGTTACCTGCTCCATTGCAGATATGTCAGGAAGGGATAAGGAACAGGACAAGTACAGAAGGATCTTTTTCTCAACACATGCTTCCAGCTTCAGCCAATCACTGATTTAAGGATTTCTTGAGCTGAAATGGCATCCAGGTTCTCAGGTACAGTAAATCAGCAGATTCATCATTTGTGAACATTATTGCACCCCTTCTAGGACTAGTACTTGCATTTGGCCTCCGTAATAGCCTAAGATAACTAGCTTCATAATGTACCTATACATTTTATACATAAATACATCATATACACAAATACTCCATATGTTTGTCTTAAACCTGGTTCCTGATAATTTCACTTGATGGCAGCTGGATCTGACATTCTGAAGAATATTTAGTAGTAGTTATGTAACATTCCTCCACATACCATTCCAACTGTTTTATGGGCTTCTATCATATGGCTGCTCAGGTGTCTTTTTCTCCAAGCTCAAAAGTCCCACACTATTTAACCTTTCTTTGCAAGGAAGTTCTTCATATCACTTATAAAAATGCTGTTTCTCTTCAGTGCATGGTTATACCACACCCTTTCTTAAAGCAAGGTGATCAGAAATATAACACCCAAGGTACAGGAGCTCTCGGCGTTTATGTGTAGCATGGACAGTTATTGTTTTGTTTTCTCTTCCTTTCGTCTCATTTCCAGTGGCATTTGACAACTGCTGAACACTGAATCAGTGTTTTCAGAGACCTTTCTCCTGTGACAACACCTTTCCTACATACCAGTTAGGAGCTGAGAGCTCACCGCTCTGTCCCTGCAGCTGACTGGATTTTCCTGACTCCATCAGTTTGCACAGCTGACAAGCCACTGCCATATCACAGCATGTGACAAAGTGACAGCTGTCACTTTGTTTTCTACCCAGGTTTACTGAATTCTCCTGCAGCTCCTTGCAGCCTTCCTTATTATTTACTTCCTGGGTGATGAGTCATCTTTTCAAATCACTTGTAAATACACGAAAGAGCACAGGGCTCCACACAGGCCCCCGGAAAACGCCACCACTACCCTCCTCCTGGCAGGGAAACTGCCTATTTATTGTCACCCTTTCTTTCCTATCTGTAACAACTTATTACATCCAGGATGACCTTTCCAGCTCACAGAAACCAAGCTTAGCTTTCAAGTAAAAGACAAACTATATTATTAACATCATTTCAGAAAGGCAAGTGCTCTAACTGTTTGTATGTTTATGGATATCCCAAACATGAAGCAGCTTCTGTATGAGGAGTGACTGAATAGCTCAGGAATCTAGTCTGGAAAAGAAGCAACTTGAAAGGGTCACAAAGGAAGTTCTACAAAATCAAGAATGTTGTCACAAAGAGGATAAAAAGGGAACAGCTGTCTCACTGTTTCCTCAAAGCCACCAACTGGAATGAAACTCAAGTGAAGCCATGAAGCCAGGCACAGCACTGGAAGTGTTTCCCCATGCAGTGGCAATACACTTTGTGGATGCTAAATCTCCAGGCTTCAAGGGGAAGCTGAAGGTATACACAGAAGCTGAGGTATCAAGGACACAGAAGCCATATTAGCTAAGCCTGTCTCCAGGCTAAACAGTGCTGATGGCTGGGTGACTATTAGACAGACAAGTGTCACATCTCCAAGTAGGTATGGGCTATATCATAACTATACACTGCTCAAAGAAGTTTCACAAGAGAAGCAGCAACTCACCTGAAGCTGCATGTGTTCATAGGGGTTTTGTCTCCCCCCATGCACTCTGACAGTTTGCAATCCCACTGCCATTTTCTAATCCTTTAACCACATAAGAAAATGTGCAGTCACCTACAGATACTCATTCTCCAGGGGAAACTTCAAATCCTTTCTACATACAACACTCAGACAAACATGGCATTTAAGAACAGCTCCTGACTGTGGTTGCATACATCTTCGTAAGCCAGATCCATAGAGTTTCAAGGGCACAAACCACACAAAAGTCAACTCTGCTGCTCTCCCTTAGCTCATCACAAGTAAAATGGAAGAAGAAAAGCAAAAATCAGCAAATTGTTTTAATTATGAATATTTTTTAAAGGTTCCCTAATTTTTCCTTTGAGATTGTATCTTCTCAGAGAAAAGTGTCTGGTTTAAATCATTAGCAACACAACTGGGGACAGAGATGCTTTGATAAATACTGTCTCTAATTAAGTAACTTTTTAAGGTGAATGGAATTCACCTTTTTTCCCCTGCCTTCTGTGTAAGGCAGAACCCATTTGCATTTAACCACCTTCTGGGTGTGTGATGTACCATAGTGTCAGAAAATCAAAGCAAAGATGTAAAAGGTCATATCAGTCAGAGCAGAACAACACTTCAGCTCCTTCCCATGCCAGTTAAGACAGTGCTCTGACAGAAACACCCACTGGATTCAGAAACTTTTACCTTGCTTCTCAGACATAATCCTCATCTCATTCCTTCCAATTTTGGGATCCAGAGTAGCACATACATTGGGAATGGCTGTGAAACAAGGGAACAGCAGAAATTTTACAGAGTTTCCATTGTTTTCCTATATGCACCTTCCACTTTGGGAAATCATTTGACAACCAGGAGCCAGGTCTATGCATAGCACACAGCAGATGCAACACCCTGAGGAGGGCACCCCGACAGACTTGTGCATGATCATGGGAATCAAGAGCTGCTCTGCATGGCCATCTTTAGGCAACAGGGTAGCAAATGTTAGAGCTACTGTATTCCCCACTCCAAATCAGCTGTTTTCCCTTACCCCAATCCAATATGCACCTTCCCCTCAACTCCACTCACCAGAACAACCCAGACCAACATGCAGCCCATAAGCCTGACAGTACCTTGCATTTGTCACAATAAACACTGGTCATCATCTCAACGCAGGCAAAACTCCACTGATGTCAGTGAGACTGTGCCTTGCGTCAAAGCAGCAGGATCGACCCTGTTGTTTTGGAGGCTGGGTAGGTGGAAAAGACAAGACCTGCAGGTGGAATAAAAGCCCAAAGAGAACAAATTGAGAAATTATTCAGAAACAGTTCAAAGCCTTACATGTGGGATGAAAGCTGGCTTATGCTTCATAAATCTAAGAAATGATTCAGTAACAGTTTATCCTGTGCAATGGGTTCTCTGTAATTAATGTAAGCAGTATCCATGAGAGCCAATATAAATTAAGTACCAGTTGTTCAGATTAACTCTCTGCCTTTGGGCTGCTGCAGTTGTGTACCAAAGTAAGAACTTTTAATTGAGAGAAAAGTAAGTCTTTCTCAATAATCACATGCTAGCCAACCTGAGCTATAGATCTGTTGTTGAGGGATTTGGAGCATAGTCACCATTGTTAGCTCTGACAGCATCATTGCTTCTCTGGTTAACACACCCATTGATATGGCAGAATTTCCTTCTTTTAATGCTTGAAATCCACATGCAAAAGGGTGCTCAAAGAAAACAGAATAGCTTTCCGATTTCTTGTTTTATTTTGAAGCATTTGCATCAGATGCCCCTAGAGACCGACAGTGAAATGCCTCAAAATCATTACTGTCCCTTGTTTATTTATGTCCTTCTGCCTTATCCTTCCTTTTTCTGAACCCAGTGGCCAGCTTTTCCTTACTTCCAGAGACTCTTAAATATTTATAGAAGAAAATAAAATTTACTAAGCATAGTTTTGGTTCTGTTGCTCTTCAGCTTGGTGGGAAGGCCCTGCTAGGGAGTGTGTGGTACCCTTCTGAAGCATCAGAGATATTTCAAGATGCATTGGCCTGAAAACACACTGATATACTGAAGGCTTTCAAGAAAGAGCAAGACAATTCCTCAGAGAATGGACTGTAGAGGGAAGGCTGGAAGCATGGCTATCACCAAGCTTTTACGACAGCCTTGTGCTGAAGATTTTTGAGCTGTGGTCTTAATGGCTTAACTTTACTCCAGAATTCCCTATCTCCTCCCCTTCAATGGCCCAGGGGGATGGGCAATGGGGGTTGTGGTCCGTTCATCACCTTACCTCGGTTGCTCCTTCCTCCTCAGGGGAGGACTTCTCACACTCTTCGTCTGCTCCGGTGTGGGCTCTTCTCCCCATGGAGCTATGGGTCCTGCCAGAAGGCTGCTTCAGCATGGGCTTCCCACGGTTTCACAGCCCCCTTTGGGCATGGTAAAATTAAAAACCATAAAATCTCAAACCAGAATACAGTCGTTTCAGCTGTGTTTCAGCCCTTGAAAATCTGACATCTACATTGATAAGCTGTTTTCTCTCTTGAAAAGTGTTTTAAAAGAAACATTTGGCCAGATCTCAAATGATTTTCCACCTCACTTTTCTCCCTTCTTTCCCAGCTGCTTTACTGACTGCCTTACTAGACACTTATCTTTTTCCAAATTGTCTTTTTCCATGAGAAATTCTTCTAATTTCATATGGAGCCTCTGAAGGAGGGAGCTCTGCTTCCCCAGATCCCCAGGGATAAGAGGAAATAGCAAGTCTTAACCGACACAAAAGGTCAATTACTTTTCTGGAGGTATCACTGGCACCCAAGAAGGATATCCACTGTGGGCATTACTCTTTAGAAATCACTTCAGTAGACATCACATACACATCATATAACAAGGGAAATTAAAGAAAGGTTCTCTGGCAGAACAGTGGAGAGGAGGAGCTGCCTACCTTGACTGCTTGGTTATTTCATCCACCAGTATCTTGAGGCACAGTGTTCTCTCCACTTGGGTGTAAAATCTCACTTGCTTTGGTCACATTCAATATCCACCACATGCTATCAGCTCTGCACTCACATCTATCCAAAATGCCACCGCTGAAATCAGCTTTCATTGCCACTATACCAGGGAGGTTAAGCATTTCCTGAACACCTGAAATAGCTTTGTACCTCATGCCTGCTCTGGGGAAGCTTCCATCTTCTTCCAGTTTTGACTGAAACTTAGAATTCATAGAATAATAGAATGTTTAGGGTTGGAAAGGACCTTAAGATAGATCATCTAGCATCAACCCCCCTTGCCATGGCAGGGACGCCTCACACTAGACAATGTCACCCAAGGCTCTGTCCAACCTGGCCTTGAACTTCTCATGGTCTGAGGCTGACAACAGAAATAAAGGATCATTAACTTTGAATTCTCCCAAACGAACTTTCTTTAAGCTTATCAATACTTCTAAATGTCTTTCTTCCCTTAACTGGCTAAACTACAGTTAAGGTAGCGATACTAGTCCCCAGCTACACACACAGGAGTTGTTACACATTATGTTCTTGCCCGTATCTATACTCATAAACTGAAGAGCATCAGGTCGCATCCCAAGCACTGGAGGATGATCATCTGTGCTCTGCTCCTAGTAATATTTAAATTGAAGCAAAGTAGTTACCATGCCATTGTGCAAAAGTGATTTGTTGTAACCTGTCTATAACATTTCAGATAGAGGATAGTTATTGGCTGTGGAGAGCTGTTTAAAACATTGCTTCATATTTTCAGTGTAAGAGTGTCACAGTCCCGTTGGGCAATCTCCTGTTTACATCTGGGAAAGGATTAAAACACAGTAGCTACGGAGTGTTGCAAACTTCCTTTTTGATTCAGTTTACAAGGAAATCAGCAAAACCCTCATAGACAAGATAATTGCTTTTCACTAAGTTCTCATTTGCACAAGATTATTAAATCCTTACAGGTAAGCATGTAGGCTTTTATGACCCCTACTGTATGCACTCCACTTGTGATATCTACTTGCAGTACTATAAAGGTTGAAATACATGAGAAAATATATTTACAGAAATGTTGGTAAATGGAATGGACATAATAGTCATCACTGAAATCAGATGCTAGATAATTTGAATCATAGAATTGTTTCGGCTGGAAAGGCCCATAAGATCATCTAGTTCCAACCCCCCTGCCATGGGCAGGGACACCTTTCACTGGACCAGGTTGCTTAATATTGAACCTTTTGTGTAATTGTACATAATGTAACTGCACATGTATGTAATTGCACATCGCAATTGTACTAATGCAGTAGTAAAATTCCAGAGAAACCATAAAACCACAACCACCCCACCCAAACCACCCAGACCCTCACTGAAGCAGAGCTAGCACAGTGGTACAGAGGCACACAAAGAAGTACGAGAGGAATTTGGGGGGCTAAAACATCCCCCCCCTGCCTATCACCAATGACATGCACAGGAACATGTGCCAGCTCTCCAAACCCCCACCATGCACTTTGATGTCACAGTTCTCCATACCTCCTAGTTCAAACAAATCCATTCTGCTCAAGATAAGGCTGTACACAACCTATCTACTATTACCATTTTAGTGCTCAAATCTGCGCTGTATCTGTACAAATTTTACTATAGATACTGATATTAATAGAAAGAAACTGTAGAGATAGGCACCTCACAAGAAACAGCCAGATGTTAGAACAAGATATAATAAGCAGAGCAGCTTTGGAAGAAACTGCTGTAGGGAAGGGAAGGGTGGTTCCAGGAATTAGGAGCATAAATTTTGATTAGGGCTGGGCTGGTATTTCCCACTTCAACTGCCTAGTTTTCTCTTTAATAAGGAAATGGGATTTTCACTTTTGCTCCACTCAATGTAGAATTAAATGCACAAAGACTTGCCTTCATAGGTAAACTGACCCAAAGGCCACTTGTAAAGCATGATGACACTGGCAACAACAGTATTTTAAACTCATACCTCATCTTGCTGTAGAACTACTTTACTTAAGATCTAATTGGATGTAACTGTCACAGGAAATGCAGCACTGTTGTGGTTTAAACCCAGCTAAGTACCATGCAGCCACTCACTCACCTCTCCACCACTCTGGTGGGATGGAAAGGAGAATTGGGGGAAAAAAAAATAAAGGTAAAACCTGTGGGTTGAGGAAAGAACAGTTGAATAATTGAAACAAACTATATTAATAATAATAATAATAATAATAATAATAATTGAAAGAGAGAAGAATGCAACCCCAAGACAGTCAAGTGATGTCAAATACAACTGCTCACCACCCACTGACCAGTACCAGCCTGACCCAAGCAGTGATCGGTTCCTTCTGGGTAACTCCCCCCAGTTCATATACTGGGCATGACATGCTGTGGTATGGAATACCTCTTTGGCTAGTTTGGGTCAGGTGTCCTGCCTCTGATTCCTCCTGGTTTCCTGTGCCCCTCCTCACTGGCAGAGAATGAGACTGAAAAGTCCTTGATCAGGGTAAGTGCTACTGAGCAACAAGTAAACCATTAGTGTGTTATCAGCATTGTTCTCAGACTAAATCCAAAACACAGCACTGCACCAGCTACTAAGAAGAAAATTAACTGTTCCAGTCCAACCCAGGACAAGCACTTATCTCTGCAATTATTTCTTTCAAACAGCAAGAGAAAAATGACTCCTTCCTGAACATGCTCAGGGTTGAATTTCACTCCCTGCACACACACCACTGTCTAATACACTCAACAAAGAAGAGTGAGATACTGAAAAACACTGTCAACAGCAGCCAGATACATTTCTGAATTTACACCAGTGTGAATGACTTAGTCACTGCAGTCTTCATGCACTTGTACAGAAATAACTTATTTACCTCTGCTCATGTGCAAGTGTTCAAACTAGTCTGGTCCATGGGATGCTCACAAGTATTTCATGCAGAAATAGCACTTACAGTACAAATAGAAGATAACGTGACATTATAAACAGAAATTTGCCACCAGGCACCATGTGGATCAAGGACCCAGGCCAAGTCAAAAAACAGAAGAGGAAGGAAGTGATACTAAAATGCAGTTAACACAAGCAGAGTTACCAGAGAGACAAATGGGGCAGAGAGAGAATGCCTAAATTATAGGTGGAAGAATGGGTGTGGAGATTAGCAATACCCAGTTTTACAGACAGAATGACTTATGGACCATGTTGGAAGGTTTACAATTATCCATCTACACTCTTTAAATGCAGGAATTCTTTTTCCTCCAGTTGTGTAAACTACAAGCTCTGCTAAATCTGATTATTTTCTGCAGACTGTACTATAAATTGTTCATTTGGTGACAGAATTACTTCATGTTCTTCACAAAGAGTCAGTTGTTGAGGAAAATGGGCTTTGAAACAGAGAGATAATGATCAAGAGCTAAAGTTTATTAATAGATTTATGTGCTTTCATTCAGCTAAAAAACCCCATACTTCCCAAGATCAGACAAAATATATTAGCTATGGAAACAAGCCAATAAAAGTATTTAATCTTCATGAAAGAGATAAAAAGATAAAACTAGTGAGTGATTCAGTTAAAGGATGGGACAAAGAGAGAAAATTACACTGGTCAAATAATGCTGAGTGTGTCTTATGCCTTACAACATTTGCAGTCTTCGGGATGGAGAGATCCTCTGAAGTTCATTAATCCATTCCTCCTCATCATCCTTATGGCAGGCTCCACTATAGCCAGGGTGTTCCTGCAGATGTTTAGTCTGACATTGCAAGTGTTTCAGTGGACACTGCACAACCTCCCCAGGTAAGCTGTTGCTTCTGCATCTGAAAGGCAGCTCATCCTCTCTTCCTGGGATTCAGTTCTACTTCTTGTTTTCTTGTCTGGAAGCACAGAGAACACAAATATACAAGGCTGTTTGTCGTGGTTTAAAACCAAGTCCACACACAGCTCGTTCACTCACTCCCCCACTCGCTCCCTCAACTCCCGGAGAGTTAGGAAGGAGAATCCAAAGAATGTAGCCCCCACGGATTGAGATAAGAACGGTTTAATAGCTAAGGTATAACACAAATCACTACTGCCACTACTACTACAAACAATGATAAAGCCAATAACAAGTGAAGAGAATACAACATCTCACCAGCCACCGACCCATAACTCACCCCACCCTGCCCCACCGAGCACCGACCGATACCTCCTCCATCCCCCCCCAGAGCTCCAGCCCTTCCTGGTCTCCCGGTTACATCCTGGGTATGACGTGCTATGATATGGAATACCTCTTTGGCTAGCCTGGGTCAGGTGTCCTGTCTCTCCTTCCTCCCGGCCTCCCCTCCTCCCTGGCAGAGCATGTGCTCAGAAAAAGGCCTTGAACAAACCAAACATTTGAGCAATAACTCAAAACATACTTGCTATCAGCAACCGTTCTTAGCTGGAAAGTCAAAACACAGCACTGCACCAGCTACCAAGAAGGAGAAAACATGACTGCTACTACTCAAACCAGGACACTGTTATGGCGCAAGATGGAGTAATGTGAGAACTGCTACACCCTCCCTCACAACCCTTCCTGCAGCTGGTAATCTCAATCATTCCTACCTTAACCTAAACACATAAATGAATCCCATGAGTATAAAAATGCGTATATACATTTTACACACACTTCCTATTTATGCAGGGCAGTATTTTAAATCCTATTTCACCATTTTGCTCAGATATTAAAAACCAGTAGTGTGGTACAGTACATTCTTTCCTTGTTTTGTATAACTAATGGATGCTTTCCATTTCAGACAATTACACTGGCCACAGGAACACAGCATGCTTCTTGGCTTGGCAATAGCATTTTGGAAAGAACATTTCACAAATAGTTTTGGTTTGATGTTTGTTCAGTGATTAACAGCCTAACTGAAGTAAAACCTCTTACTTGTGGAGTGAGAAAAGTGCTGAAGTATATATATAGGTGATGCAACAGATCCAGGTCTTTATCTCTGCACTCACATTTAACCACTATCTGTAAGTTTATTTATAGGGAGTATTTTAAAACTGATTCTCACCACTAAATTCTCCTGTGTATGAAATAAGCAGGGTTTCATGAGGCTACAGCATCTGATCACTCTAAAATGAGAATACGAACCTTAAACTTCAAAAAGGATCCCAGCAGTTGCTCAGCTTCTAGGAATGGCAATACTGGGTCAGTACCAGTTCCTGCAGTCCAGAAAGTGAAGCAGTGCTGAGAAAAAAGGTTGATGTAATCAGGCTGACAGCTAACAAACGCCTGTTTTGGTTGCATTACAAAGTTAATCAGTTGCAATGACATTGCATGTCAGCTTGTCTGAAATTTCCAATCTTCCCCCAGGTAGCTGTTCAAGGACCTGCTTTACCAGTCTCAGGAATCTAAACACACTTCATGCAAGGTCCTTATGTGGGCTGCTGGGCTCTGCTACCTCTCCCCCACTTTACTAAGGCTTTGGCTGGCTGTGCAGAAGGCCAGCTCTGGTAACACCAAGGCCAAATAACTGGGGACCAGACTGCTATGAGAGGAACTGTGTGAGAAAGAGCTCCCAACAGCCCCACCAGACCCCTGCTCCTACTTTGTCAGGGAACCCATCACCCTGTCTTTGTTCGAGCTATGATGTAGGTCTGCCCATGCCTGCCCAAGTACTTCATGATCCTGATCTTCTCTCTTGACTTTGTATGTGCCTCATTGCTATGAATTTGTCTGTCTGGTCCATTGGCTGAACCTCATTGCTGTCACCCCACTGCTGCTCTTGTTTGAGGACTGCACCTCCTGTCATGGAGGTCACTGCCCCTGCCAGCCTTGCCACCCTGAGCTCCCTGCCTTCCCCCACAGAGCTGCCCACTCCTGCTTCTCCCTGACACCTCAGAAGCAAGGCTTGCAAGGAATTTTCATCCCTATTTCAGCAGAAAGCTCTTGGGTGCTAGGCAGCTGGGCACAGGCCACCAAGTATAGCTCACCTGTATTCCAGAGTTCTAGTGCTGGACACCCTGGAGAGCCATGCCTCACTGCTAGCAAAATACAAACACCGATCACTTCTCCTGACCAAAGCAAGCAATATACAAACACCACCACCCCCATTCAAACATTTAATAGCCAGATCAAGGCTAGGAAATTGATTTTCTGCATGCAACTGATTCTAATCAGCTGGCTGTTCATGGGAAAAAGGAGTGTGAGATCAAAAATTAGTTCAATTAATTGATGAGTTTTAAAATTACATACTAGCTTTCTGTCCTAGAGACATGCTGGGTCTCCAGTCTGCCTGTATTAGAGTAATGTGTGCCTCTTTCAGGAATGTATCCACAGCAGGAAAACACCTTTGGCACTGCAGACCTGCTCCTGCTTAATTCTCCCTGGTTCTTCAGTTCTGCATCACTCACTGGTTATCTAGTAGAGCATGAATTCAGCTATACCTACAATGGAGACAGCTTTGCCTCTTCACCTTACACAAATGCCCTACTCCACCACAGCCTCACACAGACCCTCAGCAACCCAGAGTTTCTTCTAACAAAGAAATTATTGCATGAACTGTCCACCAGGCAGGTAGGTGTTCTTGGGCAAAGACAAGCAGACAAATTTACAACCCAGTCCAGTCAAGTTATGTTTACCATTCACAGATATTCAGCTACTTGGGCCAACTCTTAACGCTCTCATTCACAAATACTACCTGCGACTTCCAGTTTTCCAGGATTCTTGCATGATGACCAAGTACCTTCTACTTGTATTTCTATCTCTAATTAGCCTGATTCTATCAAGATTATATATATATATATAAAATTCTAGATGTTGCACAAAAAAGCACAGCAAACTCACAGGCAAACCCTGCAGTGCTTTGGAAACCCAGTGCAGTAGGGACTATCTTCAAACAACATAAGCTATGAAAAATACATCAAACCTGTCTTCCAGTTTCCACATTTGCTGCCTATAATATGCAAATCACAGTCACAGTCCTACCTTTCCAAGCATCTCACAGTTGATGCATACTTAAACACTGCTTAAAGTGCATCCTAAATTCTTTTATGTGAAATAAACAGTGTGCTAAAGACAGTTTGCATGTGCCTTCTCTCAAACAGTACCATGTATATTCCTTTAACTATACAGGCTCCAACACAAATATATGATCAGTATTATCATAATGAGGTACTCCGTAAGTGCATGAAAAGCAAAACACTGACCTAAGCCAGTGTGAGTAAGAAGAATTTCAAAACAGAAGTACACTTCTAAGCTGAAAGTTAACCATTTTAAACTTAGCTCACTGCTACACTGCAGATCAACTGTGTCTTTTTGTACTGCTCTTGACAGCCAAGAGAATCACTGCTGAAATAAGGATGCCTTACACCATAAATGCACTTCTAATTCTTGATCAAACATAACGGGATTTAGGCCTACCCTGAGAAAGAACAAACTCCTCCCAGTTCCTGTTCTACTGCCAGTTCTGTCCACCTCATCCCCAGTTCTCCCTGTATCACCCAGAACGGTGTCAAGTTTCCACCATTAATCTTTCCACACTCAATATAGCTACACATATGAAGTGAACACACCTGCATTCCATGCAGATAACTTTTAAGAGATAACACAATGCTTCAGGGGAAAGATATTGCACCAGTACAAATTTTAACTTGTCACTGTGCATGGATTTTAAAAGGCTTGAATGTTACCAAAAGAGAAGATTCCAAGAAGAGGGACATACCCTGGAGCACTCACAACTGCATTGCATTTTCTCAGTGGCTACAGAGAAGTAATTATGGTACTTGATACACAGTATGGGTGAGACTGACACAGGAGTACTGCACAGTCCTGTGTTAAACGGAAAGCACGAGAAGCTTATGGTCAGTGCAAGAATTTGACAGCTAGAGGTAAAAAGTAGGTAATGAGACTCATCATTTAGCTGAATGCAAGGACAGAGAGGTTTTGGTTACAATTTATGTTTTAAAGATGAAAATATCAGGTGCAAAAGGCATTTTTAACTTGAAGTAAACCATATCATTAAAAACAGAAGCAAGGAACTAAAGTGGGTAAAATTAAATAAAGGAGAAGAGGAAAAAAAGTTAACCATGTGACTGATTATTCTATTATCTAACACACACCAAAAAAAGCATCTGGCTATTAGAAACTAAGGTTTTTACTGAAGTAACTGCAAAAATTTCATGGCAAATACTATCCAGGAGACCAGAGCACATTAACAGACTCTCTGGTTTATAAAGCAGAACAGTTAACAACCTCCAAATCTCTTAAAAAGACTTAGAGCAATGCAGAAATTCACTGATTATTGCTGGATCCAAAGTTCGCAGTTTCTTGGATTTAGCAAAAAAGACAATTTATAAAGCCTTTTAAACAGCAATAAACAAAACTCCTTTAGGCTCAAAGGTAAAAATAATTTTTCTTAACTAGTGAACTACTTATGTAAATGATGGGTTTACAAGGTAAAAGTCAAAAAGAGATGCCGTACCCTGGTTAGCAACAAGTATGATTTGGGGAATCAGAAGAAGACATATAAAAGATCCATCATTTCCTTAATACAGTTTCTAGCTTCTCAAGTTATTTAAATTAACTTTTTGAAGGACAGGAGGCTACTGGTATGGCCTTAATATGTTTATTATGTGAACATACATCACTTGGTCTATGTTGAAACATGGCTGGCTTATCAAAATGTATTAAACCTGGTCCTAAGGATTCTGAGTAAAGGCAATATTTATGAAGTTTAACTTAACAAAACTATGTTTTCAAGATTCCCCTTTGTATATCGGTGTGGCAAGATAGGCTTCCTTATAGAGTGCCTTAGAAGAAACTGAATCAGGCCTTCCCAACTGCCCTTTTGACAACCATTTGTACCTCCTTCCTGGCTACTAAGGCAACCCGCGAAAATAAAGCCAAAGTCAGTTTTTGAAAAACACAATTGTGTGTCATCCTTTTGGAACCCTAAAAGAAAAGTGTCGTGCCCTTGTAAAGGTTAAGTTTTTAGACAAAGCAATTTACCCTTGATCACACACAGAGTTTTCAGAAAACAAAACCCCACAGCTCTTAAGTTAAATAAAAAACAAGCAGCCTTATAAACATAAATTTTTATATAGAAAACATCCCGGGTTACAAAATAACCAGTTGCTGGTGATTTCTGCACAAATACAGTTCACACAGGAGTCTGTAACAAACCATACCTGTAGTGTCCTCTGTCAATGCTTTTACCTTTATAAACTTTCCAATAATTAACACATGGTTTCACAAGTTCTGGTGTTTGTGTTCATCAATGAAACAAAATACAAATACATTGGTACAGTGTCCCAGTTCAAAAATGTCCCCATTTCAAATAAAAAACTAAATTTCTTAAAAAGATAACATAAATCAATGAAACGGTCGTCCTCTTCCTTGCTTGCTCTTGAGATGACTAGCAGGGCGCCTAAGGGTTTTCCTCTCTTGACGATGTCGTTTCTCAGCTTCCTGCTGTTTCCTTTGCTGCTCTGACTGGAATATTAGAACAAAAATAGACTCAGGTTCTTATAAACCTACATATCACCTCATTGTTCAAGTATCTAGATATCAAGTCAGAATTTCATTAGGGAAATCTGGATATGTTACTGTAAATGGTCCCATGCTATCTTGTCTTAAACTTAATTCTGAGTGTCCCTAGGCATTATCATTCCAAGTAACTCAGAGCAAATACTTAAGACAAAGACAGCAAAAAACAGCGAATAAAATAATGCATTTCAGATGAAAACCAGTGTTTAACAGTAGACTGTAAAAATTACAGTCCAGATTTTAACATTCAGTGCTGTTAAGAAAGTGAATCACAATTTGAGCTATTCAGAATTTATTGTTTAATGTCTTTAAGAAAGCAGAGCACAATTTGAGGCTATTTGGTACCCCCTTTGGTTAACTAGCATTCCCACATTTAATATTTACACAAATGGATTTTAAAAAGACAGACCAGTTACTTAAGTTTGCTGAAACCTACAAGTTCTCTAAAAAGTGTTCTTAGAAGGATATGCCGTATGCAATTCTAGAATGACTTGCCACGTGAAAATAATTGTGTATCTCTGCACCTGTGGCATATGTTCTACTAATGTTTTTCTTCTTCATCAAAAACACACTGAAAGGGTTTCATTTACACACCACATAGATGAAGTGGCCCTTACAGCCATAAACTATTTTCTTTGGAAGACTAGGGCTTGTCTTCAAACTAAGCATAAACTGGAACTAGCAGACTTGACTAGCCAAGCTCAGGCAGCAATTAGAGCAATTTCATTAGCAGCAGAGGATAACTGCATTCATAGTGTGATAGAAGAATTACTGAATATGCAGCTGCATCCCCACTGCACCTAATTCTATCAGCAGCAGTATTCATACACCAGCCCATCTCTCCCTGAATCTCCCACTAAAGCACCATTTAAACTTGAGCTAGAGATTTGCATGCAGAGGCAGCATTTTGGCTGAGGCGAGTTATGAACCAGTTTATCATCTGTAGCAATAAGCTCATAATGGCATCTTGGTAATAAAAGCTAGTGGTCTCTAGACTTTATAGAATTTATTGACTCCTGTTTCACTGCAAGAATTTAAATGTGTAACTAGTTTCTCCCTCCAGACTTCACTTGAAACAGTCTTGGGAAATCTTAATTTAAATGTTGACTCCTACTGCTAGTGTACCAAAATGAAATGATCATGATTTTATTTGAAGTTTTGTGGTTTGTTTTTGTGTATTTTGTTGCTTTTTTTAATGTCCTCTATACCTCATTAGTAGTATAAGTACTTAGATATAATAAAATAGCAGGATTTCTAGAATATGTATTTGCTATGATAAAGCATGCTGAAAATGCAAAACCAGGATACCACACCATACCAAAACCCCCTTAAAACTAAACTGGGAAATATCAGTGACATTTTCATTGTTGGGTCTGCCAGTGGATGGTGGGCATTCAGGAGACTGGTAACATACTGCAGCTGCAGCAGCCAAGTTCAGTCCCAATTCCACTGACTTGCAAAGTTGAGTGATATCTATCCTATTGAAGCACAATTCTCTCCCCTGTTAAATCTTCCTACCTACTCCTAAGCACACCAATGCTTTAAGGAAATGGCACTACAAAGTGGAAGTTGATGATGATAGGAACACTAAAACCCCTTTTTGGCTTGCCAACTTCATCTCTTCATCTTCTGAAAAGAAGTGTGAGATCAGAGCATACTGCATAGCGTTATCTCTTCCAGCTCTCCCTGCTTCATTCCCTGACACTTAAGAATATATACACAGGGTCTGTTTATTTGAGAGAAGACTTGTGAGTCTTATTTTACTATTCTGTTGATAGGAGAAAAGATCTCCACTGTAGATGCATTATTTTTCTTTTAATTAGACTTTAAAAGGTGTTTTATGGCAGATGAACACAATGTACATATTTCAATAAAGTAACATCAGTTAAAAGAAAAAAATCCATGTACATTAGCAGCAAAATAATTTAAGACTTTAAAGCTATAGCATATCTCATGGTATCAAGTAAAAATGGCATTCTAAAGCACTGCTGTATCTGTCTTCTCTCACCTTACTTCCAAATCTTCACAAAACTGTTAGTAAGGTGATAGCTCATTGTACATTACCAACTGCAAGAAACCTTGTGGTTTTGTGCTTTCTAAGTTAAAGCTACTATAAAAAAGGCTGTGCTTTTGAAGCCTGCAATGCCCATTTAACTAGCTCCAAGACACTAGCATATCAGTTACAGCAGTTCATAAAATCCCCATAACTGTTATCCTACACAGCACTGCAGAGGAATTCCACAGCCAACACATTTTAAATTCCAGCAATAAATGAATCAAAAGCACATGAAAAAGGATGTCTGCAAACAGAAAATAATCAGGTAAAACAGGTAAGATAGAAATAGTCCAATACATCTGGGTTATTTTTTTTTCAGGCATACCCAATGTAAAATCAAATAACTACTTTCAGCCATTCTTTGACAGCAGTTTTACTGATGAGAATAACATCTGACCACTGATAAGGAGAAACACACTATAGCATAGAGGTTTACCTGAAGAAAGCCAGTTTTAACTCAAGTACATTTTGTCAGCTTAACATCAATTAGTATGAGTCTTCTGGTTTTATACTGTGTCCCTTCCTCAGTTCTAAAGCAATTTTCTACCAAAAAAATCCTTAAGTGTTCTACAGGCCATTAACTCTGCCCACACTATAAATTAATCACCTGTGATTTACAAAATTCCTTAGGATGGGAAATCAAAACTATTTAGGAAAGGCAGATAGGCAGCAGTCAACTACACACTTCCAATGCAATTTGGCAAGTAGAACAGGACCAGAGCTAATTCTTGTGATCTGTTACACAAGTTCAATGACAAAGGTAGTTAGGAGCTTTTTTATCATGCTGAGACCTAGCAACATTATCAAGCAAGAGAAAGCCTGTTACCTACAGCATGTGGACCTGCGATCAAGATCTGATCAGTCCTGGCACAGAAGTCAGGTAAGGTCACAAGCTTCTGATGGTATGTCTGCACATAAACTATTAAAAGATGGGAGCCATTATTTTCCACCGGAACATAAGATTTTATGAGTGCTGCCTGAGTTATATGGATATAAACACACAGAGTACTACCGGAGGCTTTCATTCTCTTGGCAAGAAGCAGAAGAGTTGGCAGATTATAAAGCAACAAAGAGGGACATTTGTTTGACGGTTTTAAAGTTCCTGTTCTTTCATGCAAAAATTCAAGTTACTTGTGTATTATTTTAAAAAAACTACATATATAGCTTACCTTCTTTAATTTGAATGTTGCCTGTTTGCTGCCTACCGTGGTATCAGACACATTCAGCGTGCCAAGTTTTTCTTCAAGCTTTAAACGATCTCCAAGAGTTTTCCTGCAGAGAATAATTAACATTAGTCCCTATTCTTGCCATCTTTTTATTATAATAAAGACTGATAATGCAGTCAAAACTAATCTCAATTTCTCTGAAACTCTAAAAAATAAACATTCAGTAAACAAAAAGCAGGTAAGTTCAAATCATTCCCTCCAGATATTGCTTCCAGTAGAAACACTTCCAAAATTTATGTAAAACTCGTTGCTTTTTTTCTGCTAAAAAAGCAACAGGACTCTAGTTGAGAAAGAAACCACACCCTTCCATCGCTATAGTTGTCTATGAAATGTCAGAAAGTCAGGAATATTCAGCTGCAGAAGAAACACTTTTGAGGGAAGGAAATAATCTCGAATACATCATCACCAATCACTTCAGTGATAGAGACAAACAAGTCCAAATACAAACGACTGCTTGGACACTGTGCTTGCAATAGTCTAATGCAAACAGTTTTCTAAATAAAAGAACACTTCAAACAAGTGAATGTGGTAAGACAGACCCTGACCCCAGAGCGTAGATCCACATAAGCACATGCCTTCAAGCACACTGTGCTTGTCCATCAGTTTCTGTGAGCAACCTGGTACAGAACCTCTCCCTAGGGGAGAGTGTGGCATTTCTACAGAGGAGGAGGTAGTAGCTGTTGCGGTCTAAACAGATACCGCCTTCAGCTCTCCTCCACTGGATGATGTCCTACAAAGACAAGACACATGGATGTGCCCCAGCTGCTCTAGGTTGCAAGCTGATATTTACTATTACCATTGCTGAGTTCAGTTACATAGGGTTGTAAACTGGAACAGCTGAAGAGTGGAAATACACCTTGTTCCTGCATAGCCTCCAGCACAGGGTGAGGCAGGAAGTGATGGTGCTGGCTTCAGCCACCCTCCCAAAAGGCACCTGTGAGTCCTGACATGGCTTGTCCTCCCTTCTATAATGTGGGTGCTTATGAGTACGTAGTGCCACCTGAGAATATGACATGGCCTGTAGGATCAGACAAACTCACTCTGCAATACACTTAGAAAACATTCACTTAACTGTAAATAAAATTAGTTTCTGCAATTTGAGATGTTGCTATTGATGTTCTATTACATCTCCCTGAAAAGGGCTAAGACACATTTTTTGCACAAGTTTTAATGTGGAAAATAAGTCATCATGTAGATACAGACGATTAACAGCCATCAAAGTTGATGACATTTACTATGGATGTAGAGCTCATGGACTGTGGCCTATGCACGAAGCCTCTGAAGTCCACTGAATTTTGGTTAATGAGCCATTTTATGTAACAAAGACTTTTCAGATTAACAATAAAAAATTAATGTCAAGAATTACTTTATTTCTCATGACTGGGTACTTTGTATTTTTTTCTGTAGTACATTTTTCATTCAGTACATGTAAAAACTTGTTTCCTCTGTGTGAATCAGGAAGACAAGCTAAGCCTTAGAGCTAACTATGGCAGAAGATCAGTCACTGACATTGTGGTAGGATTTCTACATTCAAGTGAAGTCCTATTTTCCTCCCCTTTGAAAGTGAACTGGAGAAATATGGCTACTACCCAGCAATTATTCAGCATGACTGCCTGGATAATGCTTCAGTCAGGAGAAAAACTGAGTTGATATTAGCAGAACATGGTGGGGTTCCTATTTTACTGAACAAATGCAGGTACAGCTGTATTTATCTGAAAATGTGCAAATCTCAAATGATAGTGAATTACACACACTGATACACAAACACAACAGCTGGGTCAGTTGTTTGTTTAAATCATTCTCAACAAACTGATTCAAGGGATGCAGTAACACTGTTATTAAAAGCAACTTCCCCTGCCCTGCAGTAAAAAACAAACAACAAACTTGCCAAGAGAGCAGCTTTTCAAGACTTTTCTTGCTGTTTTACTTTAACAATACCTAAGAATGTCAACTATGCTTTTGTTGGCTTTCTTGCCCACCTCTGAAGACATATACTGTGACTGTCATACTTTATAAAGCATGACTACTGTAGTTTTTCATTTTGACATGCTTTAACTTCAATAACAAACCTTTTAATGGGACATCAAGAAAATCAAAAGGGCTCTCAGCACGCCGACAAACACCTTTTCCTTTTCTGGATTCCTTTTAAGTCATTTTGCGAAGAACTTATGCAGTAAGTAAATAAAGCAAAGTTCTGCATGTTTTTATGTACAAGCATTGGAGTGCAAAAAGGGAAAACAAAATGTAGATGGATTTGAGACAAGGAAGTTTTTACAACCACGAGTAAATTTTGCAGCTTTCCTTTGCAAAGAAATGCATAGACTGTTGGCCTATGAAGAAATTTATAGTACGCACCAGTGCTTTAGAAGTTGGGCTTAGAGCCGTGCTGAGTCAGGAGCATGTCGAAAGAAACACCCAGTTTTATATAAGTCATAAACTGTTTCCTCAGGTAGAACATTATACGATTAGAGAAAAAAAGAACACCTAGCCATTAAACGCATAGTGAAGGTATTAAGGTACTTAATTATATTGGTCACAGACCATCATTCCGTAACTTGGATAAATCAAATCAAAGACAAACATGCCAGCCTCACCAGATTGTACATGCCACTACAGTCTGTCCAATTTTCAGTACGTTACTTGAATTAATTATTTTTATGCTGACTAGTTATCAGTGAATAAGACCAGCAGAAAATATATTTCAGTATTTTCTTTTTTAAAGTCTAATATGTGAAAATGCTTTTTAACCAAACAAGGTAGCTCACCATGCAAACTAAGTCATTGTGATTACAGAACAATATGTAAGAAACAGATACCAGCTGTTAATTTATATATTTTTGTCTAAGAATTTGACAAATATCAAACTCCATACTGGAGTTTCTGGATGAACACAAATGGCATCAGTGACTAGAGAGCTAACTACTTAGACAGAAACAAAAAACAACTAAAAGACAATTCAATGACAGCAACTCAGAAAATCAGAAAGGATGTGATGCTGTCATATCAATTTTTTGGTCATCCTATTCCACCCTCAATTTTCTCTCCTTTCTCCTTATTTTTTTCCATTTTTAACATTTTACATTACACTCCATCTGTGCATCTGCCACAGAAAGTGTATGTAACCTGAGCCTCCTAATTGTAATTCTTTGATTCCAGACACAAGGATGAATTTTTTTTTTACAGTGATGGTGGTAAAATGCTGGCACAGGTTGCCCAGAGGTGGTGGATGCCCCATCGCTGGAGACAGTCAAGGCCAGGCTGGATGTCCTGAGCAACCTGATCTAGTTGAAGATGTCCCTACCCATGGAAGGGGGGGGTTGGAACTAGATGACTTTTAGAGGTCCCTTCCAACCCAAGCTATTCTATGATTCTATCACACCTTGCAAAATATTCTGCAGAGAATTAGCATCAAATCTTATGACATATTCTCTTTTTCCTAAAAGCAGTCATCTAGAAGTCTTTCCGTGGTTTACATCATTGATATTCCTCCTTCCACTGGACGGTGTGGCATTTGCTTTAATTTTTCACAAGCTGAAGCAATGATTTTTTCCCCCTCAGTACACCAGAAGAATTTACTTTGTCCTGTGTTACACTGTATTATTTTTTTCCAGATGTTTCTCTTCCTTACATTTGTCTTGGCTTACTGACTTTCAGTATCCCTGTTCACTTTTAAGCCTTCCATGTTTTGAACAGAATGAAATCCTAGTATTTCAAATTGAGTGTCCTTGAGAATTTTCTTTTGAGGTCAGCAGCTGAATATGTGTAAAAAACTCAGTATGTCAGTAGGCTGCAGCCATACTGCCTTTTAGTGAAGTATTTCAATGGCAATGAGAATACAGAGTCATTTGACGAGTATCTTGTTCCTTTCAAGTCACTTGCCAAGATGACTATAAATCTGAGTACCACGTAAAAAACATCCTTAACCCACAATACTCTGACAGAGGGTTCAGTGTAGATTTTCTCCTGACAAAAAGAAAACCTGACAAAAGTAAAAATTTGCTTCATCTTCTGGAAAAGAAAAATAATCACAAGGAAGCTGATGGAGAAATCTAAGGACATTAAAGTTCAGAGTGAATGGATATATTCAATATGAAGAACAAAGAAAAACCTCTGTGTTAAAACACTTGCTGATAAAAACCAGCTAAGGAAAAGGGCGGAATTAATTCTGCAGAACTGCTATAAACCCCAATTTATAAAAACTACTATTTAAAGAGGTCTTATAGGTACAACATGGAAAACAGACTACTAGATTGGTGTAGAAACACTGTCTCAGTAATCCTTAAAGACCATTTTACATTATAATTCCAGTTAAAATCTTGCACATTTAAGGGACAGACTGAATTTTAATCAAATGCTTCTTGATGTAACTCCAGAAAACTTCCATCACGAAACAACTAGGTTGTAGCATCAGTCATTAGTGACATGAAGAAACAGCCCCATTATATATGTATTATTCACTTCCTTTGACGGTATAATTTCATTCTCAGCAAAAATGTAATGGCTATTACGAGATCCATCTAGCCCAGCACTTGTTTCCAGCATTAGTTCTGCTCTTCATCCAGAACGCTGCAAGATCTTTGAAGCTATTGTGTTTCAAATTTTCAGTATTAATGTCTATACTCCAAATAATAAAAGGTTATTAAATCTCATCTTCCAAAGGGCTACAAAAAATATCAGTGAAATTTTCAGGCATTAAGCATTTCAAAGTGCTTTAGTTTGACATACTCAAAGCCAAGTCCTTCAGTATGACGTACCTTATACAGTACCCAGTTACTTTAGGTGATCATCAATTCAAGGAACCCCAAATTAAAAAACAAAACAACAAAACCAAATCTGATTTTTTTGTATCGCAAAAAGGAAACCAGAAACAGTAAGGCCTGACAATGTAAGACCAGCACTGCTTTTTGGAAGTTTCTGGATGTCATAAAAATACTCAGATAAAACATTTTTTTTTTACCACCTTGATCTTACCCTCAGAAACAGTGACTGCAGTATTCTACGTCTTTTTGGAGGGTCAGATGAGAAACATCCACACTGTCAACCTCATTCTGACACGGTGGAGAAATATAACCAAGTCTCACAGTGTTACTTGTGAGAGCAGCAGTTTACCAACACTGAGTAATGGATCCCCAAATCTAGCTCAGAATATTAATCTCTTACTCATCTGTGTCTCTGCCATATTTCAAACATTGTGTTTGTTTAACTACAAAACAAAGCTTTCAACAACTATGATGCTTTAAGTTATACCCTTGAGTTGCCAGATGTGGCATTACTAGCTAGTGCTTCCAAGCCAAAATGCCACTGGCCTGCACTGTAGAGAAATACTTTAGTATCTTCCACCCCCAGCTATTAAAATAGGAACATTAGTCTTACTTCATTAATTTTTGTTTTTTGGCAGAGTCTTTGAAGCTTCTGAATTCCTCTCCTTCTTTAATCTCAAAAAACTGAGGTTTCAGTAATGTTTGCTGATCTTCCTTGAGCCTTTCCTGCCGCTTTACTTTTTCCTCTTGGCGTAGAAGCTTGCGCTGTTTCCTGACCTCTTCAACCCAGCCTTTTTCATCATCTGAACTCTCAGAACTTTCTGCATCACTTGCTTTTCCTTCTGGTTCTTCCTCCTCTTCCTGCAGACAAAAATAGTATAAAATAACAAATCATCAACTAATTTTCTTTTCAAACCATTCCTGCAATTAGAGTACGTGACAGCTTTTACACAGATAATGCTGAAGAGAACTAACATTTGAAGTAAAAAATAGCAAACTAAGCAGAAGATAGATTATAAATTTGTTTCCACATACATACTTTACGTTTTTCAAACCTACATTCATGTAGACACAATACTGTTCACATCTAAAAACTTGCACGACACTTAAATTACACTTAATTACCATAGCTGTTAAGATATTCTTGCATTGCCTTTGTCTTCTAAAATGAAAGATCTGAATACTTGAAACAAAGGGAAAAAATATCATACTATGGATGTTTTTTCTAATCCAAAGGGAAAATATTTTACCTGTTCTTGTGCTTCCAGTTCCTCCAACATCTTTAGTTTCCTCTTTCTTTTCTCGCTTATTTTAGAAACAAGTGGGTTAAGTAGCCTAAATTCTTCACTCTGCTCATCTACCTGGAAATCTGGATTCTCAAACATGACTTTAAAACGATCATCTTTCAGAAGACTAGGCAGATTCTAGAAAAGCAGCAAAGCATGAATGAGTTATAAAATTCTGAAACATGCATTGGTAAAATAAGTATCACCTTTTAAATTAAGCATAACTCAAACCCACTATTTGAAATGCCAGTTTCTTTAGGCTTCCAGGTCATATAAAATCAAGATCTATGCTTATTATATTTTATTACATAAATATCATTGAAAGCTACCTGTAAGCAAGTCTCTTAAAATGCACACTATAGACACCTTAAGTACACAATTACTAATATTTTTGAATTAATGTTTCTCATACATTCAGCCAGCTAGTCTGGAGACACGTTTTTATCTATTGACTAATCAGAAGTACCTCCAAGGCAAATACTCTGTCTGACAGGGATGACTCTACAACATGTGCAACAACTCATCAGGGCAGACATGTCTTTATGCAATGCTACTACTGTTTTACTGAAAAAAAAAAGAATGTTTCTATACATCTTACCATATTTTTTCTTCACTGCCCATGCATACAGAATGGAAAAGGCAGTTCTGTTCACATCAAAGTAAAATGAACTCAGTATAAATTATGCTGCTGTTGAATCAGAAGCAGTTCAAGCTACACTTTCAGCTTATGTAAATACCTCTTGTCATCATTTTAAAACCATTGAATACATAGCTTTTTACTATAAAAAGCTGATCTTTCAACATTGCCAAACTTATACCAGCACATTCATTCCACCCCAGCATTAAACTTTCAGTGTTACCTAAGAAGGGGGGATGGTAGGGAGGAAGATACACACAAAAATAAAATTTTCTTCGTAAGACTCAAATGCCATTTCAGAGAAATAACCAGAAGGTGCATTTTTAAGTATACTTTGTTAGTCTGCTTTGTAACACAATCTGTATGTACTCCTAGACACATCAGCCCCCAGTTACTGAACTCCTATTTCCATTGTAAAACCAGCTTAAGACAGTCTGCATTTAAGGTTTTACCACCACCTACTTCTTCAGTAGTTAATGCTTCCTACCAGCTACAACACACAGGATTTCATTAGCTGCCACATGAAGCTAATGCCTGCCTTACATGTATGCCATTTTCCTATGGGAATGAACACCTATGAAGTGCTACCTATAGAAAGCTCCCCTGTGGACTAGATATTAAACATTAACTAGTTTTTTTACTTCAGACTTCAGTTAGGATAAAATGGATTATTTTCAATATCAGGAAGAATTCTTAGTTCACAAGAGCAAATAATTTTGGCTATATTTGTTAACCAGGTACACAAAGGTAATTTTATCTTCCAATAACATCTGTTTTGTCATGGTCAGCACCAAAACACCACCAAACACAAACAGGTCTTTTTCAATCAACTTTGGTATTGACTCTGCATTTAGCAGAGACCTACAAGACCCTTACCTTCCCAGTGAGTATTTAATAATTTTAAGCTTTAAGTTACTGCATAGCCTTTTTAGTGCTGCAGCCACTGCAAAATCCACCTTGAAGCCACCCACTAGAAAAAGTTACACATGAGAAACAGAGACAATGGAATTTTGAAACTGTTTGGCCAGATAGCAGCAGGAAAAAAAACCCACAAACCCAACAACAAAAAACCTCAATACTGTAAGCATTACTATTTCTGTGCCCCCAGTTACAGAAGTCCCCAGAATAAATGCTCACCTTCTGTTTTCTTTTTCTAGTAACCTGTTGCTCTTCTCCTTCTTCCTCAATGAGTTTGAGTGCAAGCTCTTTATTGACTTTCGGAAGTTTCTAAAAGCAATTAATCAGTAAATTACACTTTTACGCATGCTTTACGTTCCTAAGTGTGGTAAGGAGAGAATTCTTACTCGTTCTTATAACTCCTTCAGGAAAGCTCCATAACTGGTTCCAGATATTTCTAAGTACTATTAAAACAATAGTACTCGGGGAAAATTTAAGCAGAACTGCTTTATAATTTTTTCCCTGTAATGCATCAAGAGCATAAAGTACCTTAAAAGAAATTATTTCTTCTTGTACATTGAGCAAATTCAATCTAAAAAGCTACTAGTTGTAAAAAAAATACTATTTTTATATACCTCTTTCCAGAGTATTATGCTTTAATGACTTAAGTGATTTAGTTTAATGACAGAAGTAGGAACTGCAAATTTCACCAGTGGGTTATCTGCTCAAATGACAAATGTGATGAGAGCTACTCTTTTACACTTGGTATCTGTACTTTTCATTTGTGGGTATCACACACACGGGAACTACACAGCTCCATTCAAAAGGTTCTATAAATTATTTTGAGTCTCTGATGATATACAGAATCAAATTCTACATCATTACATCTCTGAGATATTCTTAAGAGTATGTTACTCTTTATGACTAGTTTTCCCAGAAGTACAGTCACTGTTTACAGTACTTACCTTTAGTTGAACTCTCTGTGCACGTGTTTCTTCTATCTTCTGCCTTATTTTCTCTCTTCTGTATTCTTCATAGGCAAAAGGATTGGCCATCATTTTTGCCTTTGAACAAGCAGGAGAAATCAAAAAGAAAATACCTTTAATACAGGACAGAGCCCATTATTTGAAGAAAAAAAACCAACCAACCAACCAACAACCACAAAACCCACAAAAAAACCCAAACAAAAACCGAATCAAACAAAACCTCAACACACAGATTTTATTGCTAAGATTAAAAACTGACAAGGATCAGCCTTCTTTACCTTATGATAAAGTCTTATGTCCATGAAAAAGCCATGCATATAGGCTCTGAGCAATGATGATCCAATGAGATGAGTGAGGCCTAGGGAAAAAAGATACAGAGGATTTCAAAGAGCTTTCATATTCAGAGAACTCCTGTTCCAAGGCAGGCACTTCACTTACCTGACTCAAGACAAATGAGAAGTGCCAACACATTAATCTAACAGTCACATCCATTACATCAAAACTAAGTGAAACCGCAAAAAGACAAACCAAAACAGAAAAAAATAGCACCCCACAGTTTGGCCAGCGACAAATTTGAGCTGCTTCAGAGCCACAAAAATCCATTTTTCTTGCCATAAGATATATTACCGTGCACTACTTAAAATGCTCACATGCTCACAGTTTAGAAAGGAAAATTCAAGAGGATTTTTTTGTGAAAGCCCATAGATGTTTGACAACCACTCTTCTAGTGTGGTATAGAGATGTTTTTAATTAAAGTGTTTTGCCTTGTGTAGCTTTCCTTGAAGAAAAAACATATTGAAAAAAACATGTCATAAAAGTGTCACCCTAAGCCCTAACCTACGTAAGAATGAATGCTTACAGAGTTCTCTTATTTTATTTTCCTGTATCATCACCAAATTCCAAGACTGAGAAAAAGAAAAGGTTTTAATGCAAAATATCCTCCACAGCCCCCAAATCTTCATAAATTAAGAATTAACAAACTTCTTCCAGAACTAAATAATGAAAAAATTGAAAGAGACCACTGTAGGCCTCAGAAAGCAATGTTTTTGCTAAAATTTTAATTGTTTCCAGGAAACAATATTTCCCCATACTCCAAAATATGAGTATTCTCGCTAATGGGAGTATTACTACACAAAGAAACCTCGACATATGAAATATAAAATGTCCCTCAGGCTGGTTCTTCATTTGAAAGCTTAAATTTATGGCAAAATAAATTTGACTAAGTTATAGTGAATTTAAAGCAGAATAAGTATTCCAAGTCGAGTCTCTGTAGATAATACTACATTGCTTTATTCTGTTACAATTTGGATAGGAGTCTGAAGGCTACGTTCAGACCACCTACTCTAGGATTGTAACACTGAGAATGCAGGTCCTTTGTATGACCTCCTCCTTTTATGGCCTCCTGCAAGGACAAGCCCAACTCACACATCCAAAGGCAAATTAATTAAACTGTATCAAAACACTGCAATTAAAATGTGTAATGGACAGAAAAAGGTCTAACTGGCTTGGGAGAAGCATGCTTGCCTTCTCTGCTATGTAATTCTCAGCATGCCAGTTCCATGAACTTGTGCTTCTATTAGCCCCAGAATGATTTGTATTTTCTGGAAATTACTACATTCAAATATGGTAGCCCCTTTAGCAATTTTGCTGTGAGTTCCAACATCCTATTTGAGCACCTTGAAAATACATTGAAAACTAAACCAACTTCTCTTCCCATGCCTTCCCATTTAGTGTCTGAAAGCACACACAATAGATTCCAAAATATATCAGCCAATTATCATCTAGATATTTGTAACATGTATCTAATGATGCACTGGTTCGGAACCAAAGAACAGGTATCTATCAGTCTGTGATATGACTAACGAAGAAGACTAGAGGAAACTTCTGCCAGTGAATTTCTAACAGTCCTCGTACATCAAATCAGAATTACAAAACTTGGAGTGTGAAAGTAATTAACAACTGAACAAAGAAGCCATCTAAAGAGGACATTCAACTGCTTTACCTAAGTTTTCAAGGTCCTTTCTGGTGACAAATTTGTAATCATCATAAACTGTGCTCTCTGGATTCTCTTCCAGTTCTTCTGTCAAGTTGTCCAAGAAGGAACACCATTTTGGGGCAGGTCCTAAAACCTGTGGACATTATGGAAAGTTAGAGCTGTATATTCTTACCAAAAAAAACCTACATTTAGGGTCCCAACTACTGTGCTATAATGAAGTAACCCCTCTGAAATCAAGCAGACCTGAAGAGCGACAGCAGTTAGAGAACACAAACCCATTGCTTGCAGTACCAGTAATGAGTACTATAGATGATGCAACTGTTATTTTCATTTAGGTCATTTATTTCAGACCAACTATCTAGAGTTTCAAGTTGTCCCAGTCTAATTGATTCGTTTATTAAAAGCTCAGAGCCAGATATTATGAGTTAATGGCAGTAGATAGCAACTAATCTATACAGCACTGTTGGATCTTGAACTCCTTAGGTTCACTACGTAATCATATTAAAACCTATTCTGCCCTATTGATTTTAATTAAAACACTACAAATACGCTTAATGTATTTTATTCAAGGATAAACACAGACTGTATGAACAGATAACAGGAAGTATTTTAAAACTTGCATATTTCCACCATGAGGCAAAGGATTTATTTGAACAATATCATATTGCACTATCAATGTACTTTTCCATACAAGTTTCCTCCAAATTTCCAAGTTAACAGATTAGCTCTCTTCACTTTTCCCTCCTGCTGTTCTGATTGAAATTCCTCTCTATCCTGCTGCATGCATCCATACTCAGCTGTTCCAGTACTATTATTTGAGTAGGTGGGTTAGCTAAATGGAAAAATCCAACACCACTTTTTTCTCTCTATAGCAAACCAGCTGACATTTTAGAACATCAAGTGGCAAACTCCTAGAGCTACACTTCTAATGAGGCTTCTGATTCCTTTGCTGAATATTCACATTAAAAATTCTGCAGTCAACAGGACTATAAGAATTGTTGTGATTCAACAAAACCATTTTAAGATCCTATTTGATTATGGAAAAAAGTAGAAGTAATTTTATGTATATAAAATACATATAGTTTGTTTTAACATGATAGTGTGGTAACAGCATGAGATAATGCTGTTCATTAACAAAAACAAGTCTTATTTGTAAGGCAACTATACACAAAAAGTTATAAATTTCTAAACCACAATATTCCACTAATATTCTAGACAGTAAAACTCCACATGGTCAGACTGTATTCCAGACCTCTACAGTGTCTTTATCAAGTATGATTTATCTTTGAGATTTCAGCTCCAGCTGAGAACTGTAATATGCCAAATGAAAAAAAAAAAAAACAAAACAAAACAAAACCTTTTTTAAACAGTGCTTCATATTTTACTCCAATTAGGAAGAGCTTCCAAGGAAAGACCTGAGATGTCACTAAGAGGAAAGCATTTGCCTACTCAGTGATTAACCAAATCCCCATGTCTGCTCCAGTAATACTCAGCTTAAACACTACATAACATTGATTTCTTGCCAACATTGCAGAAGCTTTTGTCTCCACCCAGATTTTAATTTTTTTTCAGTTATTCCTCAAAACCAACTTCTTCAAGTTTGAATGCCATATTTTTATATTAATATAAGAAAGCAATTTAGGAATACTATATGTACCACTGGGGTTTATGCCATTCAAGAAACCCGTTATCTGAGCTTCATTACCAGATCATCAAAGCATGACTGGGGTGGTAGAATCTTCTCTAAAATTTACTTACAGTTTTGTTTTCAATGAAACAAGTTGCTTATTAACTAGGAAAAACAGAAAAGAAACAAACAACCCAAAACAACTTCTCTTGCAATCAAATTTAAGTACAACTTCTCTGCTGTAGATTATTAGAAATGAGATTAAAGAATCCTTGACTCACATCCATTCCCATTAAATACAAAGTTCCCCTTCATTCCACCTTGCTGACACATCATGTAAAGATCTCTATCACTTCAATGAACCTTTTTCATCACTTCCATGTCTACAACACAATCTGCTCAAACCTCACAAAGCTCACATTATTCATTAGAACTCAGGCCTCTCCAGCCAGTTAGGGTAATCCCCCAATGGGATCTTGACTGGTACAAATCTTTGAACAAGTAACTAAAGCAGAAGTCTCACAAAAAAAGGAAAACAGTTTATACACTCTTCAGCTGTAGCTCCACTCACTGTACTTAAAACTGGTATCAAGAGTAAAACCTTTCATGGCACAAAGCCAAAAGACCCAATTATTCATTATAATCTGCTGAGTGAGTAGGATGATCAGAACATAGAAAACAAGGAGAGGGAAATGAGATAATTAATGGAAAAAAAGCAGTGGCAGGATACCAGGAAAACATTGAAAGTCTAACCATTATTCAAATTTCACATGCAAAATGACACAAAGGAAAACCCCACTGAGATGCTTCTGTATGCTTTATTACCTTATTTCCCTCTCTCCCACCCTACTGAAACCACTTGTCTACCTGTTCTAGGACACCTGAGGAGTTTTGCTTCAAATATTAAAATGAAACATTTTTAACAAAGTTTAGGAAGAAACTTAAGAATAGAAAAGGCAAATAATACCAACCATGACAAAAATATAAATAAAAATCATCCTTCTATTGCAATCATAGAATTATCTAGGTTGGAAAGACCTTTACGATCATCAATAGTAATTCTTCACAGTATTTCATTGCTACTGCATTTTAACTGCAAAATCTAATGTTCCCCTCTTATCCTGCGTCAACCAACAGATATGCCAGGATGGCAACACTCTGAAATGTCAGGCTCTGCCACTCCTGTACCCAGACACATGTGGAACAGTTCAGAGGGCTGCTCTGTATAATGTCACCAACAACAAAGCAGTTCGGTGATGCCAACCTGTCCTCCTGCAGTCCATATGGGTTTCCATACAGCACCACTGGGACTCCCCAGAGATCCTGCCACCGCCTCAGTCTGGTACGCAGCCCCCACAAAAAAAGCCACCAAACTGTGGGCCTTACATAGGCTAATTAACATAGTTGTCTATCTAGACTGGGAAGGTACAACTCCCACCACATCTAGGGGACAAAAATGCACTGGAATTCATGGCAAGGATAAGGAAATGCTACCAAAGTAGGTAATCATATGCAACTAAACTGACAGACCTCATTTTCACAATATTTATGATATACCAAGTAAGTTTCCCTGTAAGATTTAGAAAAGTTGCACACAGCTAATGGGAAAATCATTATGAAATGAGTGCATGACTCACATTTCATGCACCACTACACTTGCTTTTTACTCAAATATTTCTTAGGATAGGAAAACCAGACATCATCACCACCAATGACTGAACAACTAGTTTTGCTATTTTAATTATTTTTCTATTTTCAGTAGGAAAATCACCTCTTGGAGACAATTTCTGCCAACTGCTGGTGAAAGCTAAGATGATCATCTGAAAATACTTTTGCCTATCCAGAGAGGAGCCTCACGTGCAAGCTGAGCTCTGCTAGCAGTGAGCAGGGTGGCCTGCCGTTGCCCCCCTCCAAGCACTCTCCTCCTTAACCCACTGGAAATAGCACCCACGAGGTGACCGAAATGCAGTTATTCCACCACCAGCCTGCAGGAATCAGCAATGGCTGGGTCATGCCAGGCAGCAGATGAGAAGCAGCCAGGGAGCACAGCCCTCTCCTCCACACAGGTACCTCACCATTGCCTTTTGTGTCTTATACCAACCACAAGAAGATGTGGACTTCATAATTCTTAGTATTGTGCCATCTAATGCCAGTTTTTTTTTAGTACATATTAGAATGTTTTCTTTTAACTTCAGACACAGTAAACAAAATATTATGAGTACCTAGCATGGAACCAAGCAGAAAAAAATGCAAGGGCAAACTTGAATAAGACTTGAAAAGGAATATAAAAACATTGACAGAAAAATATTTTAATATTATAAAATAAGTTCAAAAAACCACAGGCCTTTGTATTCTATTTTACAAGATGTTTAACTTAACAGTCTTGTAGAACCACAACTCTTACATGGTACACCTCTGCCTAATTCCTTAGCACTTCTGTAGAAAATACCATGCTGTCATCGTCTGTAATTCCCCTGAAATTAATCAACACTAGGAAAGAGTAGGTATTATTCCCAACCCACAACAGATGTTCCTTTATCTTTGATCTGGAACAGCGGAGAGCACTTGTATGCTTTTAAATACACTCAACATGACAGCCAGCTCCACAGAGCCCTTAGAGCCACAGAAAAACTGATCCAATCCCAATGACTATTAAATATATCCAACAACTCAAAAGATGTCCAAGATGTGTAGAGACTCCCAGAGTCAGGCATCATGAGATAAATGACTTTGAATACACCTACAGGTGAGTATTAGACAGTATCTTTCTGAAGGTTTCGGCAGCCAGTCCCTACATGAGTGAACTGAAGAGCTGATCTTTTCAGGGAGTCAAAACAGGTTCCAAAATCTATTTTCCAGGGTGTTAAATAGTAAGTCCCTGGAAGATTTCATACAAGGCAGTGATCAACTCTTCAGTTTAAGTAAGTTTAACTTTTCAGCTATAAATGTGTCAAAACATATGAAGACTCAACCAGCAGAAACTCCTCCCAACCTTCCCTGATGCATTTTAGCAATCAAAAATATACAAAATGCTCACAGCATAAATCAGATTTGAAAACAACTAGAATGCTAAGTTTACACTGCCTGAATTGCCTCTAGAAGACTAACTTAATGTCCATGGACATCATCCAACGGAACACTTCCAGAGGCTTTGGAAAGCAGAAGCATTAACTGCCATGGCTGTACTAGAGAGTAATGAGCAGTTTCACAGAAACTTCAGTTTCACAAAAATTAGTATTGCAATGCCACATCATGCCATAGCACAGTAACACAGCTCATAACAAGCATGAGAATACAGACTGCGCCATTGCTCTTTCAAAATGCATTTTAGAAGTTAAACCTTCTTTCAAAAAAAATCAAATTGTTTGTTGTGGTACCTTCTATGGATTTAGACTGCAAAACCTTTACCAGGTAGCAGAAATGTACTAGGCTAAATCATTCCCTGCTATAGCATTTGGGTAATGTTGACTGCAACAAAATAGCGAATTTCAAGGCCTTCAACAGAGTTCTGGATACAGTATATTGTGTAAAATTACTAAGATAAGATTTTTAACAACTGTAAGGCAAGACAGAAACTAGCTAATGAAAAAGATTTTATGTCAAAAGCTGTGTTGCTGCACAGAAAGCAGGTCACAAGTGAAGCTCCAAGAACTATCTTATTAAATATTTACAGTAAGGACTGCCATAAATAGTAGGAAAACACCCATAAAACCTGCTGATGACAAACTGCCACACAAGAAGGGTCAAAATCTCTCAGGGAAAAAAGCTACCTCAAAAACAAAGATTCTGGAAGTTGGATGAAATGTACAGCCAATAGCTATTAGCTGTAAAAAAGAGAATAGGAGAAAAATATACTAACTGTATACAGTATATATAACTATTCTATACTCAAGACAATAAAACAGTCATAGAAGGCCAATATATTAATATAGAATAGAAATAATGACTCAATGGAGACATCTCGTACAACTCCATGCAATAACATGAATGCAGACTGTAGCATGTACATTTTGTTTGCGGGTTTTTGCCTATTTGTTTTTTATCAAATGGTACAACAAAAAAGCATTTTAAAGTTTCAACAGGACACATTTGCTGGAGAAAGCAAACACACATCTACACATGCATGTTCTCAGCTTCAATCAGCAAAGGAGAAATAAGATTACAGAAGGTCTAATGAGGGAGAAGAAAAAAAACAGGTGATCCCTGGGGTGTGGGCAGTGATTGAAATGTGCAATAGCATTTTAAAGGTAATTAGCTCCCTAATTGCACAGCCAGGTTTAATTAATGCAATTACATGAGTAATTAATTACTATTCATTTTAAGAGTACTGTTTTCAATGTTTTGTTCTCTAATTTTAAGAATTAGACAGCTCTCAATATGTAGTAACTTTGAAAAGTTTTCATCTATCCACACTGAGAAAGCAAGAGAAGAAAGGGCACCCTGCTAACAGTCAAGATTAATTCAACTGCAATTGGTAACTCTCAAAAAAATCAGATGGATTATTTCTAATTTGTAGACATGAAAAGCTGTGGGTCTCCATTCCCGTTTCTATGCTTTGGGGCTTCAGTCATACCCCGCCCAAGAGCTTCAGAGAGCCCAGAGATTAGCCTGTGTCAGAAAGGAGCCTTGGGATCACATTACCTTGTTATGTTTTTATCCACCACGTTTCCATATACAGCATTTCCCTTAGCAACCAACATGCTCCCACCAATTTGTGATTTTGAATTTCATTCTGCCATTCTTTTTTAATCTACTTTCTTCCCCTGAACACTCTACAATCAACTCCAATTGCACCTTGTTAATCTCATGAGTAATTCCATTTAACATACTGAATAAAATTCTTTAATTCTCTAAATTAAATGGGTTTTGGGAATAAACTCCAAGCACATCTCTCATTTTCATTTTTTATAATTTCATGCTTCCATTCACTCTACATGATATGGTGTAGATTTCACGCATTTATGGCCATCAAGTACAGCTATGGCCAGGAACGACTGAATAGCACATTGTTCCTTTTCAGCATACTACTGACAACAGCATTCTATTTGGTTTTAAGCCCACATACCCATAAATTTTACTGAACTATACAATTAATTGGCTCTCTTATCCTAACTCCAGCACATCCAGACATTTTTTGCAGATTCATTAACCAGAGAGGCTGGTTTTCCTGCCTTTCATTATGCTATGCTAGGTGCCAAATCAACAATGCAGAGGTTTTACTCTTCAGAAAACATGCTGAAGGAAATGTTACTTTTAAGTTTAACACTTCCCAGTGGGCAGGGACACCTCACACTAAACCATGTCACTCAAGGCTTCATCCAACCTGGCCTTGAACACTGCCAGGGATGGAACATTCACAACTTCCCTGGGCAACCCATTCCAGTGCCTCACCATCCCCCCAGTAAAGAACTTCCTCCTTATACCCAATTAAACTTCCCCTGTTTAAGTTTGAACCCATTACCCCTTGTTCTATCACTACAGTCCCTAATGAAGAATTCCCTCCTCAGCATCCCTGTAAGCATCCTTCAGACACTGGAAGGCTGCTATGAGGTCTCCACGCAGCCTTCTCTTCTCCATGCTGAACAGACCCAACTTTCTCAGCCTATCTTCATACGGGAGGTGCTCCAGTCCCCTGATCATCCTTGTGGCCCTCCTCTGGACTTGTTCTAACAGTACCATGTCCTTTTTGTGTTGAGGACACCAGAACTGAACACAGTACTCCAAGTGAGGTCTCAGAAGAGCAGAGTAGAGGGGCAGGATCATCTCCTTCGACCTGCTGGTCACACTCCTTTTGATGCAGCCCAGGATATGGTTGGCTTTCTGGGCTGTAAGCGCACACTGAAGCTGGCTCATGTTCATTTTCCCATCAACCAACACCCCCAAGTCCTTCTCTGCAGGGCTGCTCTGAATCTCTTCTCTGCCCAACCTGTAGCTATGCCTGGGATTGCTCCAACCCAGGTGTAGGACCTTGCACTTGGCATGGTTAAACTTCATGAGGTTGGCATCATCCCACCTCACAAGCGTGTCAAGGTCCCTCTGGATGGCAATCCTTCCCTCCAGCCTATCAACCACACCACACAGCTTGGTGTCGTCGGCAAACTTGCTGAGGGCACACTCAATCCCACTGTCCATGTCACCGACAAAGATGTTGAACAAGACCAGTCCCAACACCGATCCCTGAGAGACACAACTCGTTACTGATTTCCAGCCAGACATTGAACCGTTGACCACAACTCTTGGCATGTTGCCATCCAGCCAGTTCTTTATCCACCAAGTGGTCTACCTGTCAAATTGATGTATCTCCAATTTAGAGACAAGCAGTGTTCAAGGCCAGGTTGGATGAAGCCTTGGGTGACCTGGTTTAGTGTGAGGTGTCCCTGCCCATGGCAGAGGGGTTAGAACTTGATGATCTTAAGGTTCTTTCCAACCCTAACTATTCTATGATTCTATGTTGTGCGGGACAGTGTTGAACACTTTGCACAAGTCCAGGTAGATGACATCAACTGCTCCACCCCTGTCCATCAGTTCCGTAGCCCCATCACAGAAGGCCACCAAATAGGCCAAGCAGGATTTTCCCCTAGTGAAGCCATGCTGGCTGTCACCAAGCACCTTGTTGTTTTTCATGTGCCCTAGCATGCCTTCCAGGAGAATCTGCTCCCAAATTTTGCCAGGCACAGAGGTGAGAATGACTGGTCGGTCTGTAATTCCCCAGGTCATCCATTTTCCCCTTCTTGAAAATGGGGGTTATATTTCCCTTTTTCCAGTCATCAGGAACTTCACCTGACTGCCATTATTTTTCAAATATGATGGACAGTGGCTTTGCAACTTCATTCTCCAGCTCGTTCAGGATCTGCAGATGGATTTCATCAGGTCCCATGGACTTGTGCAAGTTCAGGTTTGTAAGATGGTTCCAAACCAGATCCTCTCATAGGGTCTTCTTTCTCACAGTCCCTGCCTCTGCCTTCCAAGACTTGGATGGTGTGGTCAGAGCATTTTCCAGTGAAGACTGAGGCAAAGAAGTCATTAAGAACCTCAGCTTTCTCGAAATCCAGGGTAGTCTGAATTATCTTAACAGCCTCTAACTGCAGTCGAAATTAACAAGTATGAACCACCAAGAATAAGACAGGAATGCAAAATTCTGGCATGCTCCCTCCTTCATTTCTCTGATGGGACAGGAGAATTCCAACTGTCACACTGTGCAGGGACTTGCCTCTTGTGCTTGTGTCTGTGACCAGCAGGGAACAACTCTCACAGCACTAGCCAGATGCCAAGGAACATTACAAAATATATATCCTTACAGTCATGAAAACAAAACTTACTGTTGTGGAGTTCAGAGCATGTCCTGCATTTTAGGGAAATATGGGGGATGCAACAGATATAAGGGCAACAGCAAATCCAACTGTACTGGAAATCTAGGAAAGTGTGAGCTTTGTAACAACTATCATAGAATCATAGAATAGTTAGGATTGGAAAGGACCTCAAGATCATCTAGTTCCAACTCCCCTGCCATGGGCAGGGACACCTCACACTAAACCATATCACTCAAGGCTTCATCCAACCTCGTCTTGAATCACAGCAGCTTTATTTCTCTTTGCGAACCTGAGAGGAAGATTGCTTTGTGAGTTTATACAACTACTGCCAGACAACACAAAGAGAAGGAAAGGCAACTACCTGTTGGGAAGCTGCAACTCCTCCAGTCAGATAATGAAGATAACCTCAGTATAAACCAGCCTACTCTTCCCAGAGCATAATGCTAGAGAGAAGAAATTTTACAGAACTTATGAAATAGTATATTTCAAATATGTATTTGAAACCTTTCATATATTTGATGGTTTTATTTACCTCTCAGATTTGTGTTACAGAAATCTTAAATCCTCACAAGTTTGTTACTGGTTTTGTATGAAATAGTCATAACTCACAACAGATTTGGTTTGCTACTGAATGCAGTTCAGAAGATGACAATACAGTTAGGCCCCAAGTCACTTGCCTCTGCTTTCAAATAAAATGAAATACTTACCTGAAATTATCACAGAGAAAATTCTCATGTACCTTATATCTTTTCTGATACAAAAGCTAAAAGAGACACCAATTGTTATTACATGCTAACAGACCATAGTATAGCAAAAAACTTCTTTTCAGCAGTTACATCTTTCATTATCTGTGACTGCTTCTTTCTTCACTGACAGATGCTGAGCAACTGCATCTAAATTTTCAGAAACCAAGTGTAGATGGCCCAAAGGAAGGAACAAATGCAACTTAGGTAATTAAAAAAATAAATTTTTCAGATACTCAATGATTACATTTTCTTCCATTTAAAAAGGGGAAAACAATCCTCCCTCAAAATAGAAATTCATGAACAGAGGGTCTCATACTACCAATTGCTTAAGAAAGTCACAGCACTGGAAGACATCTATCAACTAGCATAGCTGAGCTATAATAAACCTGCATATAACCTGTAATAAACCTATATATAACCTGCTATAATTCAATAAAGCTTCAGCTTCTAAGAGTTTTCTCCTTCGCCCTATGAAGAATATGATGTAAACTATAAGGAAGTATTGACTTAACAGTCAGCATGTTGCTGTATCTATTAAAAAAAAAAATTAAGTGCTGCCTATCACACTATCATCTACAGCAGTGAGCATGGATCATATATCTTCATAATCTATACTGAACTACTACATCATCAGCAACAAAAAAACTTCTAAACCAAGTTTTACAGGAAGATCAGAAATTGTTTTCTGATTATCAAAAATTGGTATTTTCCTTCTATATATGTGTGATAAATGGTACAGTGTCCTGCAGCCAGTGCATGGGAAATGGAGGATATCCTTTGTTGGGAGTAAGCCCAGCATGTTGTTTTTCAGTTTGAAAATGTTTAGGTCAAAAGTAGGAAGCTCACATTTCTGTTTGTGAAGATAAACAACTTTTTTCCTGTGCTTGTAAATACTGGGAGATAGGTAATGTATCATTCACCAGACATTCTTTTTATATTGTTTGCACAATATTCTGCGTAAAGGATTAGACCGTTCTGGATGGAAAATACAGTTCTAGAAGACTGATATAACAAAACTCAGAATTAGTGTAAAGGCCAAAGACGCACTCAAATGTCCTTTTATTAATGGAAAATTTTTCTCTTCATACTTGGCAGCCCCAAAGCACAACTGTAATATGCTACTTCGTAACAATCCCGCTTTCCACTCATTCCACAGTTCTTAAAATGCACAAATGACCATTAAAACCAACACTTCCTATTCTACCTCACAGCTACTGTATTTTTATTTTACAACACTTTTTCCCAGGGAATTAAACATTTTTCTACACTACATGTTGTTTCAGGAAAGGGGAAAAAATAAAAAAAAATAAAAATCAAAGAATCTCTTAGCACAATTCAGTTAATTCAGTTCCATGGCTGCATTGAAGGAGATGAACTCTAAATAAATACAGCCTCACCATAGGATCTCCAAGACAACAATTTAGACAGTATTAACCCAGAATGGCCTAATTCTGCCAATCAGAAAACATGAAAATATCCTAAAATAAATCAACATTTTCACACTCTAACCTACTCTGTTCTATTAATGCCAAAATCCTAGACACAAATTTTAAAAAAATTGCATCATTTGCTTCATAGCTTTTACCACGCAGAAGCCAAAAATCAGATTTTGCTTTAACTCTAACACCACCCATAAATTATTTGAAAGACACCTGACTGTACAGAACATTAGTCTTAAGGGCATGAAGTACAAGGCGTGAGTAGGTGTTTTTCCCTAATTGTATCCCCTCCATATAAAGACCCAATAAAGAAGACAATTAGTATATCCCAAAATAACTGGAGTATGAGAAGGTAAGTGTTAGAGCGATTAAATTATTCTGAAAGGCTATGTATGACCATAGAGGTAAGTGTGCAGTGTGCCACATGTGCAAAACATCCCACATCTTTTAAAGTGAAAAATGATAGCCTGTAAGGATAGATGTCTGATGATCATAAACCCTTGTGAGAACGCTGTCACCAGACTGATAGAAATTATCAGCTGATTTCAGATGCATGTTTTATCTGTCTGTGAGTGAAATGAACACAACTCTTTGGTCAATTCAGTCACAAGTAGGTTTAGATGCAGCCAACCCAGAAGCCTACAATCAAACCAAAACATGTTCAGCCTTAATTTACAGTCCAGGACTGTTCAAAACAAGTATCAAGGAAAAAAAAAAAAAAACAAAAAAAAACCCCACCAAACAAGAGGATGAACTAAGGTCTTAAAAACTGCCTTCATTGCCATTTCCTTCAGTGCAAGTTCCCTCTCTGGATTTGTTTTAGTAAATATCCAGTGCATTAAATGAAGACATACAAGCTAGCAGAATTTGGTGTCTCAATCTGTGATCATGCTATTTCAGCATTAGCTACAAAGGAAAAACTAGCTTCCAAATTTTTCTATAGCTTTTTTTTCTAAATCTAACGATTTTTTTTTTAAATAATGAGCATTTTTGAAGCATATTCATGGCAAGAAGATGGTGATAAAGAATAATTAAACCAGGTGAGTAGAGGACCTAAAAAATGGAGAGATGAAATAATTTAAGATGTCATGTATGAAAGGAAAATAATACCAGGAATATCAGGTTCAGTTGAAAAGCCACCCAATTTGAAGAGGGCAACATTCATAAATATTTCTTGCAATAAAGAGATCCACACATCCCAAGCGGGTATTGTATTAGAAACTAGACCCATTACAAAGATATTCTTGGAGAAACTGAATCATTGAGTAGGCAAGAAATTCTTGTCCTTGAAACATTTCCAGTTTATAAGTCCAACAATCCTGAACTAGGAGCATGCTAGGATATCAAATGATTTTCCAAAACCACCTGAAAAAAAGCCAGAGACGCTCCAGGATTTATTTTTTCTTAAAGAGCTTAATATCTTCTCTACACCAAAAGTACATTGCTTCTAGCCTTCTTAACAGGGAATTTTCTGCCAAGACTGCAGGAAAGTAAAAAAAAAATCCAGGACACAGAATATTACACTCAATTAATTACACACTTAATTGCTCTCTTCTTTTAACAGCCTAATGAATAGAACAAGTTTCAGTTTCAGTATGTACATGTAGCCCAAAGTTTCAAGCCCAATAAAGGAGACGGGACTGATTTGAAATGTCTGTGCTAAGATCAGACATGTTCGTGTAAGCAGTAGTAAACACTCAGAATAAATAACCCTTGTTTTCCACCCTGAGCTAACATGTAGGTTGTTTTCTGTACAACCTGAAAAGAGAACATTATGTGTCAGGGAAGATGACAGCCTCAATTAAACTTAAGAGAACCTGGCTCGTCTTAGATCCCAGGCCAGTGGACTATCATGTGTCTGTCAGTGGATCTTCTTCCTTTCTCCACTTCTTTGGCTAGGACCTGGTTGCACTATTGACTCAACTTATGTTTCTGAGTCAGTAGTCTGAAAAGTATCCCAAGGCACACACAACTTTCATTTCAACCTTCCTGAGGCACACATCAAAGCGATATACCAGGAAGCCAGCTGGCAAGAAATAGGTTCCAAATGTTTGCATAAACTGCAAGTTAACTATTAAGCTATTGGCAAACAGCCCAATTCCAGTCAGAGGCACTTGCCCTCATTAAAGCCCAACAAAATAAAGCAAAAACAGTCTCTAAGCTAAGCCACTGAAGATGTTACCTATGTAAACCAAACATCTCATTTTAATGGTCAGATTCAATTTGGCTATACTCTTAACTGTGTACCTGCATAAGGCATCTTGCCATTTAAAAGCAAACCTGCCTGTCCTTTGTAGCAAACCAAAAATCACCTTCTTTTCCCTCTACTAATAGCTTTGCAAAAAAAAAAAAACAAACTGATTGGGGGTTTTATTGCTAGGTTTTTAGGGTTTTTTTTAAGAAAAACAGTTCTCTCAGACATTCCTAGTCTCCATTGTCACACCTATCTTATTGAAAATTCTGCAGGAAAAGCTGATGCACACCATTTCGTTTGCAGACAGTATTATGATACCTGCTGTCCATTCTTTTATAATCCTGAAGGTCAAGACACAGTCATTTTTTGTTTTGCAATGGAAATTTAGCTTTGGCATTAACAATGGAGAGAATGGGCACATGTACACAGATAATTCAGTCAGACATGAGCTCAGTCAGACCGTACTCCAAGCTGGCCGGACATGAGCCAGCTCTCACTCACAAGCCATGTAGCTGTTTTAGCACAGCACTGTGCCCACACTAATAAAACCTGCTGAGAAGCAGGGTATATTAGACTGGGCACAGTCCTACACTGTCTGGCCAACTTCAATCAAGAACAAAGGATGATGGGTATGTCTGCACCCATCGTGTACATATGCATGCCTGCTCTGCAGGACTCTTGACTTCTGTGCATATCTTCTTTTGAAGATTTTATTTCTTATGTTGTAAATTAGAAGGCTGGTGCATGTCACCATACATTTCAGGTTTTAAGTATCTTCCTTGACCATAATCATGATAATTCCCTGTAGCTGTTCCAGTGAAGACTCACAAAAAGAGAGTAATTACTAGCGCTATATGGGATTGAGGGGGTAGGGCAATCAAATGGATTCTATTTACATAAAAGTACTTCCAAGAGCTCTGAAACATAACTGTCCTTTTTAGTAGTACCATTTCCCCAAGGCATTTATTCTGTTGTGGAATTCAAGAACTATAACTAAGTTCTTGTCAACATCTCAAAAATGGAGAATACATTATAAGTAGTATTCAAATCTATCTCAAAGTAAACAAACAAATAGAAAATTAAGCTATTCATTGGAAAAACAATGAGTCCTAGTTGTTACAAAAAGACAGAAAATGAAATTATGAAAAGAGATCAGATAATAAAACAATCCACTAGTTTTTTAAAGTTTTCCTCCAAAGACACATGCAACTAAACTCATCTTTGCCCATGCAAGGAAATTTACTCAGTGTCCCAAGGATGGAAAAAACCCATGCCTTAGTAATCTACTGACACAGAAACCAAAGGACAGGTGTGCATCTTTGAGCTCAAAAAACTAGACCAAAAGATCAAGGTACAGAACTGTAACATGAAAACGTTAATAACACCAAGTCTTCCTTAATAACAAATGCCCTGGAGCAGCTTAAGGCTGACACGACCTCGCCATTTTATACTGCCTTCATTTAAAAAGGAGATTAAAAAACTAAGAACAGATTTAGTGAGCTACAGATTTGATTTTTAGGAAATGCAGTAAGAAACCCTTCAATTACACAACACTATCCCAGCCCATTCTGTTTTGGCCATGAAAATGAAGACAGGGTAAAAAAGCCAGTTATGAGACTGAAACTTCTGTCCTATTTTAGAGTAACTTCTCAATATCATTAACCTTTTTGTTGTCTAAAATAAGCATCCCATGTTTTGAAATGAACTACAGATTGTTGAATACTTATTTAAGGTATCTTCAGCATCCTTCAATCTCAAAGCCATTGACATGAACTGGAAAAGTTTAGCTTATGCAAAAAGCAAATTTCATCTGGGTAGTAGCCTTAACGTCAAATTGTAAGTCTTCTTATACACAGTACTATTTTAAAAATAGAACTCTTAATTGGTTTTACATTTTAACATTCACAATTTGAGTCCATTTGTACACTCATGTGTTACTGTGAATGTAAAACCCATAAAAAGAGAGACTGAGGTACCAATAATCAGAGAACAGAGGAAAAGGAAGAAGGTTTAAAGAAAAGATTTGTGTTATTACTCATTGGAATAGCCTGCATGCTGCAGAAATACTAGACAGTATTAGTCAGTATTTAGTTTTGCAACAATATCTGTTAAGTATGATTTAAGATCTAACATACATTGTTTATTTTTCTTGGGTAAAATTACTTATCTGGCTTCAGGAAGGTGAATTCAGTATTCACAGAGAATTGTGTGAGAGCAAGATATTTGAAAGTGTGAAAAAAAAGCATTCTTCATTTTGATTTACAGTATGTGGAAGAATACTCAGAATAATACTGGCTAGAACAAGTTCTAACATTCATTGCTGGTGACAGTCAAGACAACTAAATTTTTGGCTAAGCAGCAACACTGCATACGTGCCCACAATGTACTATAGGTGTAAAGTCATCATACACACCTGCATAAAAAAATCTCAGTGCACAATTTTCAGAGAGAAGCTGAACCTTACCCTTAGTGACAGAAGGAATGCTTTTTCCCTCTGAATTACTTGAACTGAGTAACTAGTCCATTCAAGTTTAAAAAACTAAACAGACTTTGAAAATATGGGAGCTTATCTTCCTCAATCCATTAGTTAAAAAGACAGATAAAAAGAATGCTTGTAGAAATACTCTTCAAAATCTTACAAAGGACAAAGTGAACAGAAACAAAGCGTTCAGCTTCTAACTACAGCTAAAACTTTGTCTTAATAGAAAAACCTTTGTCATCCCCCCACCCCCCTTGTTATCCAAAGCATCAAATACTCCAGGTAACAAAATTTAAGTTGGTTAGAGCTGAATTAGAGACATAAATAATTTACAACCAAAGAACAACCTGACATAAATGACACACAAAGAACTCATGTATAAATTTTTACCTTTAAGTGCAAAAACCTAGTAACACAAGAAAGTATAACCAGACAATAGAATTGTTTAAAGGGATATACTGTTGTGTTTAGACACATATGTACAACAGGTATATAGTGCCCATGCCACAAAGAAAGATATAAACCAATGAATCTCCATATAAAAATGTAATGAAGATCATACAAGGCACACAGGGATAACTCAGAAATAAATTAAGTAAAATTAATTTAAAATTTATAATTTGAAGGAAGACTTCTCAGCTGATTTTAAAATAATTAAAATATATATTTCAAAATTAACAAATTTTATTGCTTATCTAGAATGTGAATAAAATTACTCAAGCGTACATACTTTTAAAGTCTGGTCAGATACTCTGTGTATATATTCACATATATATCCTGCTATTTATCTCCTACCAGGCCAAAAATAAAAACCCCAGTGAATGCACTGCAGAACTAAAAGCAAAACAAGAGTGAAACGCACACGTAATTTTCTGTAACATTCCCTAACCCCAGGCAGCTTGCTCTTAAGTCTCCTGAAACCAATCCGCAGAAATACAACATAGCTAACCTACAGTTAAGCCTTTCAAGTGAAGAGTTTCTCAAGAGAAAAGCTGCAATTCAAGTAGGGCACTGAGCAGAAGCTACAGAGAAGAGCTGTACTTGAAGTCACACAATTAACATTTCTTTGTCAGAACAGAGTATCTACTGCCATGACTATGTCACTATACATTGCATATTAAACGGCAGTAATGAAGTATTTCACACCAAAGCAAAATTATTGCCTTGAAAGTAAGCTACATTGTCCCAACTCAGGAATTTTTTCTGATCCTCTATCAAAAACCTACTTTTTTTCTGGCAAAGCTCCATTTGAATCTCCTTCTGTCACTAGCCAGTTTTGGCACTGGTAGCGTAAGGCAACTTACAGGTTGTTTTTTTAGTAATTATATATGCTACATTAATAAAATATGGTAGGCTTAAATTTACTTTATCATGAAAAGTCAGAGAATGTAGATAGGAATTTGCATAAGTAATTTTCCAACATGAGTACTTCAATGGCACCACACTACTAAGTTTTAAAAAAGCAATATCAGCAACAATTTGTTTTACTTACTGGTATATAATAGATATTCATTTTAGGGGCTTCATTGGCAGTCATTAGCATTCCTAAAAAGAGATTTCCACATTTAAAAATATTGGTCACAAAAGGATAAAATTACTTTTTAAATATATATATATGTATATATAAAACTTGAGGCTTTTAAATCACTTTTTTTTTGTAGTATATCAGACTTAAAAATATTTTACCAGGAAAAGAAATGGGAAAAACGGAAAAATTGATGGCACCAAAACCAAAATAGTAAAAATATCAGAATGGCAACCTGAGTATTTGTAAGGAAAGAACTCTTCCTAGGTTAGAGAAGTTGGGTGAAATCACATTACCTGTAGCTCATACAGGGAACATTCTTGACCTGCAATGGAACAGCTATTTCGGATCTATAATCAGTCTATGTTGTATTAAAGGGTAAGATAAAAAAGGTCTGAAAGAAACACAATTAGCAAGCTTCCTTTCCTACACATTCATCCCCTTTTGTGCTTTATCTTAACTACTCAGGACCACTTCAAGCAACGCTAAATCCTGACAACTGGGGGCTGCGAATTTTCACACCAAATTTAAACAGTTCATTCCATTATTACCGTTTAGAACAAATCCAGTTAGTACTGCACTCAAAACCCTACCTTAGGGATAAACTTGTATTATGTATACAAGGGGGGTTGGGTTTTTTTGTTTTAAAACACACACCTACAGTCTAAACAAATTCATAAATCTTAACATGGTTCATAATACCTCTGTTCATATTTTATCTTGGGAAACCAACACAAGAGTAGCTTCTCAACATGAAATGAGAGAAAGGATATTGTGGCTTCAAATGCAGTGATATTAGCCAAAAGGGGCAAAAGTAAAATCTGAAATATCTATAAATATACCTAAGAAACACCACAAACAAGGGCTGTAAATATTCTAAATACAAAATATTACTGGAGAAATGTTAAAACCCATGGAAAATCTCCAATTACCACAAGACTTCTTGTGAGCTCAAAATGAGAAATACCCTCAATTTCCTTTCACATAAGGGAATAATGACATCTGGCATATACTTTGACATTTATCTCAATTTTTTATTTCAAACATAGCTGATCACCAGGTAATGCAACAAATGAAGAAAAGAACAATCAAGTTAGATAACATTCTGATCTAAAAGTACTCTAACATACGCCACTGAGACTATGAATAATTGGGTCAATTACTACACACCCAGAGGGTAGAAATATAATTTACACCCAAGTAGAGGAACGCAATTAACATGGGTGGAGTAATCCTTCCTACCTAATCCTTTTATTAAAAATACACAATACAGCTGGACTCAAAATGTCAGAAAAAAGGGGGTTTGCTTTCCTGGCAAAGCAGGGCATTTGTGAAAGCTTAGTCAGCACACTGAGGCTAAAAACCATACATGGAAAGGTCTGCAGGCAATTTAAGGGAAAAGTAAGAACTTACAGTATATACATATATATACATACAGACACACGCACAATGCACTATAGTCTAGTATGTAGGTTACATGCTCCCATAACATATCAGCATGCTCACTACTGTTTCAGGAGACAAAACATTTTTCCACTGACTTAATATGAATAACTAGAAATAAAAGGACAGAAGTTAATTCTGCAGGTGCTTCAAAGATGACAGTAAAGAGAAAACCTCCTCTTTGAGAGTCTTCCACCAATAATTAAAGGAGGCAAAACCAGTCTTTGGAACAGTACATGGGTGTATACTACAGGCAAAATGAAAGAAGAAAAAAAATAAGGAACAACTCTGTGAATGGAGAAGTCTACTCCATGCATTTTCATTGTTTCAGCTTGCTAGTTTTAAGCAATTTCTATGGGGAGACCACACCCTAGCAAACTACACAGCAGCCTAGTCTGATCACTTTAAAAGGGAAATGAGAACTCTTTTTTCAGAGATGTTTAAATAAGACCATCTTTGGAAAGTTCTCTGCAATACAGTATCTTCAATTTAAAGGAACCAAAACAAGAACATGAAGTAAAGGGAACATGAAGTAAAGGGAAGAAGCAGTTTTAGAAAATGCAGTTTTAACTTAAGAACTTGTTTTCCAGTAATTAAAACAAATGAGGCACAGATTTCTATAACCTGAAGATGCTACTGAATTTCATTTACAGTCTACAACTTAACTGAAGCTAAGTCAACACTACTCCTAAGTGTAAACCTTTTTTCCTGTAGCCCCATTCTGTGCATGTGTGATCAGAGAAAAGAGATCCACAACTAGTTTAAGACATCCACACTGAAGTCTGTCATCATGCAGTTTGGTCAAAGATACACAAGGGGTTGCTTCCCGTGAAAGACAGCAATACTCAAGCTAGTTGGTAAAATAACTAAATTAAAAAAAAAACAAACAAACAACTACAACAAAACTCACACAAAGTTACTGAAAAAGAACAATTTGATGCAGCCCAGCATATTGGGTTTTTGGGCTGTAAGTACATACTGATGGGTCATGCCCAGCTTGTCATCCACCAGCACCCCCAAGTCCTTCTCCTCAAGCATACTATCAATCTCTTCATTCCCCAGCCTGTATTGATACCAGGCTTTGCTCTGACCCAGGTGCAAGACCCTGCACTCAGCCTTGTTGAACTTCATGAGGTTTGCATGGGCTCACCTCTTGAGCCTGTCCACTGGGTGGCTTCCTATCCCTCAGGTGTGTCAATCACACCATCAGCTTGGTGTTACTTGCAAACTTGCTGAGGGTACACTCGATCACACTGTCTGTGTCACTGATAAAGATATTAAACAGTAAACATCCCCATATGGATGACTCAGGGGACACCACTTGTCATTCCTTTCCATCTGGACACTGAGCTGTTGCATAACCCTCTGGATGCAACCATCCGACCAATTCCTCATCCACCAAACAGTCCATCCCTCAAATCTATACCTCTCCAATTTAGATAAAGAGATGACATCTGTAGTTTTAGCCTTGTCCACTGACATGGTCACTATTTCAGAGCATTTAATGTTACAATGTATCCACCTTTCCATTATGGTTTTTTGACTGCAGCAATGCAGTGTTAAAACCATTTCATAAGGGTGAGATTAGAGTATGGACTTTCTAAGCAGCAGTTTCACACTAAGTGCTAAAACACAAGCTAGGCAAAAATCTTTTGGGTTTCCTGTGCCATGCTGGCTTCACAAACATTCAGCCCTGCTCTGAGAATACTGGGGTACCAATTAGAGCACTGAGCCTATAGCTATACTAGCACACAGATATTATCTATCCAGTTTTCCGTTAACTACAACCTCATATTACTGGAATTATTTCCTTATTTTCTGATAGTCAATTGTTATTATTCTTTACATTCTGAATAAGCATGTGGTGGACCTAAGCATCCTAAATTCTGGAGCAACAGTATTTATGACAAACATGCAGTGCATAACCTATTACCTTAAATCTCTTAATTTCCATTGCAATATGCCCTAGTTTTTCCCTTCTGTCTCTGTATGATTATAAATTACAATCCAACAGTTCTTACCAAAAGACATCAACCTGCTGCCCTACAAACATGCTCAAAGAACAAAAGAGTAAAAAAAGCAGAACTGACTTAAAGAGGAGACCCAAGACTGGAACACACAATCCAGATCACCGACACATGATAAAGTAACATTCAACAAGCAACATTAAGGAGATAAGCAATTCTTAGGGCGTGCATTAAATTCTTTGTGCTACAAGATTCTTCCTCCACAATCTCATGAAAATGATTTCTGCAACAGCACTTGAGGTATGCCTACGTACCAGAGAGGCTACAGAGCATCCATAGCTGAGTAACATCTATCCTTGTAAATATTCGACTGGTTATGACCCAAGCAACCTGATCAGACTTTGAAGTTATATACAACTTCAACTTTGGCCCTGCCTTGAGAAGGAAATATATGACCCCCAGAGGTCCCTTCCAAACTAAATTATACCAAGATTCAACACTGTCAAATACCTTACTTCTGTTTCACTCTCTGTCATGAGCTCTTTGTTATCAATGCTGCATGGACGTTAATTCACACCTGGGCTCTCTTTTGGATCAGATCAATAAACTCAGAGATGATACCAGGATGAAATGCTAAAGAACATTTACTTCAATAACCTCTTTCTCTGTAGCAATTATGGATGGGAGAAGATCAGGTTTGTCTACACCCATGTTGCACAGTCCACACTGTTACCACGCATTTATTCTCAAATATACCCCAACCAACTCATACACAAAAACAGGGCACACAAGATGCATGCTCAGCCCATGCCATAAAGTCCCAGTTTTGGCAGGCTTCAATTCTTTGCTTACATTATTTCTGGCACTTTGATCTGAGAAAAACAAGTACATGGCACACAAATAAAAACAGTATCAGTGTTTTTTTGAGGGCTCAGAAAAACCTAGTCCAATTCCTAAGTAGTGGAACATCAGCAGAGGGGGCTAAACCTGAGCACCATGGAAGTGACTTTGCATTTTCAGCAGCAAGGTTCTGAAGACCATTATAGTTTTGTGGCTGCATAAGGTCAAAAATGCCCACTACCTCAGCAGGGATCAAGATTTAAGTGCTCATCTTACAGAAAAAGAGAAAAAAGGACACATTCTTAACCAAAGTTGGCAGAAAAGACAAGTTTTAATTTGTTAGAAATCTCAAATTTGCTTATCTACAGTCTTGAATTTGAGCTGCTAGCATGAATCAAAGTCCAAGTCACATTGTCTTCGCTACTACCTCTAAAATTAGCATAACAACAGTTTGCAACACAAGCGTTCTCTGGATCAAGAGCTTTTTACCCTATACCATCCTTGTGGCCCTAATTTTTATTTAATCTTTTCCAATACTCTTTCTAAAAAGGAAGCAGGTGTCACATAGCAGTTAAGAGCTAAGCAACTCAGATCAATCAAGGAAAATTAAGGTCAGGTGCAATATAAGATACAATCAAAGCACAAGTGCACATACTAAAACCATTTTTACTCCTGGTGGGATCTGGAAACTTTGGTTAAAAGTGACCCTCAGTTTTGGCCTCTAAACATAATGTTGAGACACTATAAATTTGAGAACAGTCATGAAAAGCATACAAATCCATGCACTTAGGAATCTACACTTAAAACCAAAGTATTCAGTCTAAGGGAGGGCACAGCAAGGGCCGTATCTAAAACAAAGGAAGACCAAATAGCTATAAACACTTGTAAAAAATTGTAAACGTGCTGTAAAAAGGTTTTTCCTAGCTCTAGAAAGCAAGCTCCAACTCATCTGGGATTTAGCCAAGACAAAAAGCCAAAATTCCTATTCTTATGAAATGAAACACTTCAGATATTTGAAAGAGCAAAAGAGGTCAACCACTCAATTGACAGCACAGCAGCTTCTAACTGTGAAGAGGCTCCAATCTAATACAAATGCAGAAGAAATGACACTAACTGACAAGTAACCATTTATTCCTAGCTCTAGGAGGAAAGCAGAACTAATTCACATCACCTAAACAGAAAAAAAGACCCCAGCTTGGATTAACACAGGCCTTCCCTTTTGAACTTAACAAAGACATTAATATAGCTAACGTACCTGAATTTGGATAGAGGCAGACATCATTGATATCGTATTCTGGCTCCATTGAAGTAAATATCTTCCCCTGAAATTGTAGGAAGAAAATATATTATGAAGTACTCCAAACAACATGATTTAGTAAATCTTAACATTAAGAATGGCCATTATAGAAGCTAAGAAATACAATGGAATAAAGATGGAACAGATTTTGCAGAACACTAGGATGTTATTAAAATATCTGAACATAACACAAGTAACTTAACATTTTGTCTCTGATCCGATCTCTTACAAGGAAGTCTAGCCTACTAGTTGCTGAAGACACAGCAACATACAGTGGCCCCTCTGTTTTCTTAGCTCACACTTCTGTGTTGAAAATGTGTCAGATTTACTTTATTTTGTGCAAAAGGGGGGTGAAGTCCATAAGCTCCTGGCACATCGTCAGTGTAACTCCCATCTTGTTCAACTCAATGTGGTATCTTTAAATCATTTTATTTTTTCAAATCATGGATTGGGAGTGGAGTTTGAGTCTGGAACTTGGTTCTTCCACCTTGCTCATGTTACATGAAATATAGCTCAGCACTTTATAAACTCAGTGTCAAAGCAGTCTAAATATAAAAGCAGTAAAAGCACCCAGTGACATTTAGCTTAGACCAGAATTGAAGTTATAAAGGTTATTTAAGAAAGAGATACAATCAGGAAACAACATTTCCCCCCCCCAAAAAAAAAAAAAAGAATTGGAACAGAGTCTGAAAAACCCAGACATAATACAGGTGTTCTTATAAGCCAATGCACAAGACAGCCTGTAGAGTCTATAAGAACTGGGCCACAGAATCTGAAGCATGAGAGTACATGCCTACACGGTTCTAAATGAGGGACAGGAACAGAGCAAATTTTGATCCTATTCCTCTTTTTTCTTTCCCTGCAGCAATCCCACCTACCTTTCTGGGCCCTTCCTTTCCCTCCCAGTTACATGCTGTTACCCCACCCACCTCTGGTCTCTCTCGGATGATTAATAAGAGTCCTCCTCCACCCCAGTCTTAGCAGACAAAAGCCTCATGCTCCCCACCCCAAGGCACGTCTCAGCATGGGGCTATTCTGGTATCAAAGCCATACGCTCTCCACCCCACAGTCTGCCTCTGCAGTTGGTTCCCAGCCAGAGATAGTCAGGAACCAACATCTGGGAGAGGTGGAGCCAGCTGGAACATACTCTAGGAAAGAGTCCAAAGCTATCTTTGCCTTCAGCAGTAAGAAAACCTCCCTTTTCCCACTGCAGAGGCCACCTGACAAACCTTACAGTGTTTCATTCTCAATGAGAGAGATGTATATACCTAGGAAAAATGGAGAGAGGCCACTGCAGATGTTTTAAATAATTACCAATAATTTATTTGCTCTTTTAAACAACAAAAAAATAACTGCAGAGGAGCTTACAAAAAACTGCTTGTGATCACAGAAAAAATAAACGAGGCTGCTGAAAGTTCATGAAGAAGCACAATAGAGAAATGATTACTTGAAATATTCAGAAAAAAGTGTCCTTAAACTACAACTGTTCTTGATATGTTTCACTGTAAAGCCAGAAAAGCATAGATAGAGCACATTTTTGAGCAGGAATACATGACTAAACATAGCCCCTCAAACAGAACAAGCCAAGTTACAGTAGTATCACAATGAAATTATGGGGTAACATATTTTGTGCAGGCTTCATTGGAAAAGTAAGATAAGGAAAATAACAGCATAATACAATGAAATAAAGTGTTATGAAAGCTAAAAATTTATATTTCACTTAGAAGTGCAAAAAGCAGGGACAGACATTGCTGCAACATAATACATCAATACAACACAATACATGCTGTTATTTGGATCCAGGCTTCAATATCCAAATAGGCTTCTGTGCAAATAAGCAGCACTTGATTTTAATGGGTCATAAACTAACTGATCTACCTTTGAAGTCAGCCCTTCTTTGCGCAAGGAAACTGGAATGACCATGTTTCTCTCTGACGAAAATCATAACTGGATGTATTCAAGCAGACAGAAATACGCAAACCAGGGCAATTGCTAAGATACTACTTTTTCTGTTTAAATCCTTCTACTGAAAGAAGCATCTTAGGCAGGCATGTACAAACAGCTAAAAAATACCTGACTATATCTTTATGCCTGACAAGCTGTTGAATAACTTCCCAGATGTTGCTTTATTCAGTCAGACAGGACAAAATGCTATGGAAATTAGGACATGTTAAAAACACGACTTCCTACACTCAATTTCAGCTTTATTATTTAAGCTGCATGAAAAAAAACAAAACAAAAGAAAAACCCAACCAACAAGTAAAAATTGAGAAAACTAAACGCACCAACATAAAAACACTTACCGTATCTTTGTTCCACATTTTTATGATTCGAGAATCTGCAGAGATAATTAAATCCAACTGACGCTGAAACTGAACTGACTTAATAGGCAGGCCATAGTGGTGATCTTTGACTATTAACGGATTACTAGACCGGAGATCATATAATAAAACCTTGAAGAATGAGACAGATTAAACTTACAATACTGTAAGAACAAGATAAAGTCAAGCACACTAAAGATTTAACCAAACTTCAGGTTTTTTTACTTAAAAGCAAGGACAGGATTTACATAAGTAGTTTTAAATTCTGAAAACAGAATTTACTTATTAAGAGCACCTAGTTTATTCTGGCAATATATCTTAATCTCAATGTGCTTCAGTCTAGAAAAATTAAGAGCAAAATTAAGAGCTCACCATCTTTCTAAAGTCTTTCAAATACCTATTGAAAAAAAATAATAGTTTTCAAGGCTCTATGTATTCCTTAATTATTAATATTTCACTTTCAGATTCTTGTGCTGTTCTTACAAGGTCTGAATTTTCTTACCCCCTTTCACATTCAGTGACTATCATTTTCACTCAGTGAAACACCATATATATCTGCTCTTGAACAAGCTAGTTTTCCAAACCTGTGAAAAGACTGACCAAAGTAGAAAAAAATCCCCATACTTCACTTGAAAAATACCATGGCAACAATGAATAAATGAATCTAAATGATCCCTTACAGAAGGACAGTAAAAACGGTAGTTGAAAGACTTCAATTCTACCTTTTTAGCCACCATGAAGGTAAGGGAAGCAGATCTGCTGAACTGAGATGATACTGATTAAGAGTCTCAAAAAGTAGCAAATTCCCCACATCATAAAAACTACAGAATTTGAAGTTGTGTAGTATGCAGGTTGTGATGATATTAAGTGGTCCCTACTTCTGAAGGGCAAGATCATCTGACAAAATCAATCTGCAATTTAAGAATGGCTATTGTTACACTATGAGATTTATGCTCTTGCAAATACTTTTATTTATTTGTATTGTCATAGGTATTTACATTACAATAAATGCACTCAGCATGTGATAGACCTGGACTGGCAATTGCAAAACCAGGATCTCCTTAGTATTGTTGTAGATGAAGTTAAGTCTACCTGCCCAGTAGATGTTCCAACAGCCATATTCAAAGCTCCATCAAATTTCAGTGCTGAAATGGATGGTAAACCTTCTATCCTGCAAAGCACAATGCTTGGAGTTAGACATTCTTTCAATAAAGGCTGCAAATAATTTTTAGATGTTAAAAAGCAACTGAGACACTTAACGTAAATTAATTTGAAGATATCACTCAGAAACACTACTTCAGAAAGCTGCACTGTTTACATTTACAACTTGTGGTTGTATATAATAATAGCCACTACTAAGATCAATGACTGAGAGACTCCTTTATGACTAAGAAAATCCTTTATTCACACTAGCAGTGAGAAGAGAGGACCATGGGCACGCCATTTTAATGCAAAGTGGGATTTGTTTCTAAAAGCAGAACTTCTGGAAAAAAAACAACCCAAAAGATGACACTTTGAAAAGGTGGCCTTTACTCACTCAGTATCTGCTGTCACACTGCTTAAAGCACAGTCCAACAGCCCAACTCGATTTCTAGTTCTAGGGTCCCAGCATTCCACTTTACCCTAAAGAGTTTAGAAAATACATTTTAAGCTTATGCAACTGATGTCTGGTATCCTGAAAATGTTTAAAATATGAATTATTTAATCTACGATTAATCAAGATATCCTAGGTTAACACGAGTTATTCTAATAGTAGCATACAAGCTCCTCACATTTCACTTTTGATTTTCAAAAATGTGATCTGAATCAACATAATTAAGAAATTAATCTCTGATGATTAATAGGGTATACATGCTAGCTAATTTCTACAGATGGCTACACTGCAAAGCAAGATAACATTTTCTCTCCCATCGACAAAAATCTTGAGCATCTCAGCAACCAAAGCTGCTCAGACAATATATCTGCTCTGTGCTGTAAAAAGTCACCTTGTTTAACAGATCTATGCTTAACACAGCAATGAGATCACATTAATTAACTAGGTTCCCGTCATTTCTTATCCTCGCGCAAACCAATATAAAAAAACCCAAACATTATTGTCCTTTACTTAAAAGGAATGCTAACATTTACCTCAGCTGTCCCCATAGCAAACAGGAAATGTACAGGATTTATGTCACAGACATTACTCTCTCTGAAACAGAAAAAGGAGCAAGTTTAATGACCTCAGGCTAATTTAACACATGAACAACCAAAAAGATTCCTGTAATCAGGTACACAATTGCTCAGCCTGGAAAGGTAAAAGCTGGAGAGAGAGAGAGAGGCAGGGACAGACAGATGGCCACCTAATAGCAGTTTCTTACACTAGGAGGAGCTTACCAAGAATTTGGAGCATCAGAGACACTGCTGCTTCCTTGAAATAGATAAGGTTCCAACTGAATGTAAGGATAATGTTTTTATGCTATATGGATAATTAAGCACTAGAATAGGTTGTCCACAGAGGCTGTGGAACTTCCATCCTTGGAGTTTTCATATACCCTGGGAAAATTCATCTGAATTCAGCATGACCGTGCCTTCAGCAGGAGACTGAGGTCTATGGTTCTCTCCAACCTGAATGACTCTGCATTTCTCTGCCCATACCCACCACCAAGCCTTGCCATACTGCTCTGCTCCACTACATTCTTAAACAACCCAGTTATGTCAAAAGGTCTTCCCAATTACTCATGTTCGAAAGCTTACACCTCCACCACATTCTGATGAATGGCCTGCCTTCCTTTCCCTCACTCAAGCATCCCATTTCTCCAGCAACTCTTCCAAAGTACAAATATTTCTCTTTACACCATTCATCAAGGTGCTTTCCAGCTTCTTCCATTCAAAGGTGTCCACCTCCAATTCTATAACCCATCCAACTTCCCCACTTCATAACCTTTTTACAGCTTCAAGTTTCACCTCTCTCAATTCAGATTTTACACGACACACTTAGCTCTCTTGCTGCAGGATTCCCCTTTTTGTCTCTGCTGCTCAGTTTCTGTAACATGCCTTCCCAAATATTGCTTCATCCATTAAGCTATCCCATTAAGCTGAACACCAGCTGCTGCCCACCAACGAGCCACTTTATCTCATCAAGTCTGTTGTTCTCATCTGCCTCTCCCAACATGAAAGAAGCTGGGCTCCTGCTCTAGCAGTGTTTTCAAAAGAATGAGACAAATGCCGGAGATATAAAAATTCTCTTTGGGCTACTCCAAGAGCAGAAGGACAAAGACATGTCTGGGAAAGTACATACCCTGTGGGTAGATCTCTATAAGATGGCTAAATTGAGCAATAATGGCACAGTTTTAATGAAACACTCTTAAGTTCAAGTTATACAATACCTATTACAAGTCTATATTAAGCAATTTTAAAATATCCACAAAAGAAAACTCAATTAAAACATAAAAACTAGAACAAATAATTACAGAACATAAAACACGGCTCAGGCTCGGCATATGTTCCTTTTCAACTCTTCAATGCATTTGGGCAGTATTCAGATACAGCACTGATGGCAAGCATACTAGTAGTTTGCTTCCACCTGGTGGAAACGACAGATAGGCATCATGCAGCCCAAATAACTTACGAAGCATCAGTTTGCAGGGAGTTCAGAAACCTTCCTTGTTCCAGATTTAGCCTGTATACTTCAGAACTACAAAGGAAAATTCCAGAATTACTCCTTTCTATTATGAATACTGAAAAATACTGTCATAAGTTAGGAATAGTCATAAAAGTTCTAACAGCCTCATTTTACCAAATACATAATTTACAGTCTTCACAACATAAAAACCTACGACAACTCTATCCTTCAATGTTAAAAACAGAAAAATGTGCATGTTTACCAAATATATTTATTACTACAGTATCTTACCAATTATTCCTTTTGCAGGGAAAAGATGCATGAATTCCTTTAAGATCTTTTCTTTTCCTATGATTTATGTTACATCTTGAATTGCTATTTACTTTGCTTGAAACCATACAGACCGCATTTTATTAGTCTTCTCACAAAGTCAATTAATTATTTCATGTGATTTGACTCACAAAACATCAACCAGGACAGAAAAGATATTTAATTTTCCTTACTTAGATGCCAATCACTTTTTAAAACAGTACACTGAACTGCAGTTTCTATAACAAATTTGCAAATATATGATGTACCTGGTTTAAGAATCAGAAAGTCTTAAAACAGTACAGGAAACCAAATTAATCTTATTTTTCCCACATTAACCACTCTTCACAAACAGTCTCTATTATTAATTTAGAGGGAAATGCCACTTCAAATTTTTAACGTTTCTGGTATTTTAATGCTCATTTTATTCTTGGAAAATACTGCTAACAGTAGTGAAAAAAATACGTAATTTAATCAATACCTTGCTCCTACAAAATACAGGTCACATGATGGATAGTGGTAAGAGAAATCTCTACCAAATTTTGGTATTCTTGTCTTGTAGTAATGGCCATGCTGTGAATGAAACTCCACAAATCTGCCACACTGCAGGAAGACAACCTGAAAATAAAATAGAAAGCACTGAAGCATACAGAAGCAGATTACAATCTCCTCATTTTACAGCACAGACTTCAGTGATTTTTTTTGAGCTCACACAGGTTAATCACAACTTCTTTAAACCATTTCTATTAAAATTATAATCAATTAGTCCTTCATCATTCTCACCAGCTACAGCAAAGAGCTTTACTAATAAATATTAAATGAATATCCATGAGAGTATATGTGACAGACACCCTAAAAGCAACTCTGGAACCAGAGCAGTATTAGTTATCTTGGTGTTGTGCTGCACCAAAATTAACATCTGTACTTCCTTCAGGCACCAGATTTACTGTTTTCTTTCAGGTATAATGCCATGCTTACACCAGTATGCTCACAGATATTAAGACAAAAAACTGTACATACATCCTGACACACAGCAGCATTCCAATAAATGAAACCAAAGACCTTTGTATAATTTTTTTGTCTGCCATCTGAATAAGCACATATTTTCTTTCTGAAACACAAACACCTCAGTCCTAGAACACCCCACAGGAAAGCATTTTTAGAAGGCTAGATCTATGCTAGTAAATAAAATAGGCCAGAACTTGCCTCTATAGTCCTGATGGCAAGTTAACATAGCACAACTCATATCCATATGAAAGAGCTCTTCCTACTCCAGATACAACATTGTCCACAACCTCCGTTACACTCATGCTGTACCTCAAACCATACTCAGGCACTGTGTGACAGAAGAACAGTTGGCCTGGCCCAAACTCATGCCACAAAACATACATGGATAATTACAGGCTAACTCTTGACTCTGAGCCTCATCCCTATTTAGCTTAGATTAAGAAAAGCTGTCATTTAGTTTATGTGTAGTCCATGAGTCTTCTAAAAGTAATAGATAATGAAGATTTTAAGTATCCTACTGCTGGAGTATATTGTTAGCAACACTAAAAATAAAGATGAGAAGTTCAGGAAAGGAGAAGTACAAAAGTTATTCTGAATGTCATCTTTATTGCTGTATTTGTACATTCTTCCCTTACAAGACACAGAGAAAGTACTGATCTGGGCTAGGACTTTATGCTTATTCACCAAGTCCCCCTGCTTTTTCCGATACTGGTATCAGAAAATGTTTACCAAAATACTGATGCCAGAAATGTTGAAATCCCTAATGTTTCAACCTATATTTGTGGACTCACTCATCCTGGTCCAAGACCAAGTGGAATATAATTTTTCAAAAGCATAACTACAATTTTGTATGAGATTACAGATGCAGCTGCACAGTCAGTGTTACATAATAATGCTTTTCATATACATCCTAATCAATCCTTTGTGTGCCTAATGCCTTAATGCTTTTATCTGCCTAATGATTTATGCTTTTAACTGAAGTTTACCACAGGCAAAGCTCTTCACAGAAGTTCAATTGGCCTTATGGATACCAGCATGAATGAAAGCCAACAACGCGCTCTCACTGTGAAAATGAAAACAAGCCTCAAGAGGCAATCTTATGAGGATAGGGGGAGCAGACTGGAGAGAAGCTAAGTTCCCTGGGCTACTAAAGAACGAGGCAGTGTGTCTAGTGCTGGAACCCTAACTCAAGATGGATGTTGAGGGCATCAAGAAGGCTACCAAGACAGACAAGGGGCAAAACACAAAACATACAGAAAGGTTGGAAGAATCTCAGCTTGTTTAGCCAGGCAAAGAGCACCCTGCAGGGCAACCTAACAGCAGCTAGAACTGAAGCACAGTTACAAAAATGACAAGAATCAAACTCTTTGCAGTAGCAACAGTAAAAAATTTCAGATTTTCCTGGGCAGGTTGAACAGGAAGAGAAAATTATTTATTAAGATGTAGTGCAGTAATGCAACAATTTATTCAGTGAACTGTGGAACTGCCATTCTTGCAGGTTTTGACAGTCTTGCTCAGATGTCTTAAGGTCCCCCTCAAATCAGCATTTTCATGATTCTGAGTACTTCAAGTGTAATTTCTCAAATAATATTCCTTCTTTCTGGCATGTTCAAAGCATCACGACAGCTACCTGAAATTAGTTTTCTTTCTAATGATTTGGTAAGTTTTAGAAAAATGAAATCGAAAATTGGGTTGTATTAAGTTGTGAAAGTAGGGTTTCAGTCTGAAATATAGTACTAATTTCAGCTGAAAACACACATAACAGCTACTCTTCATAACCACTCAGAATCGTATTTGCAAACATAGTGTGTTCCTCAGTCTCCCAAATAACTGGTTTGTACAACCAGACACACTCCTCTGCAGACAAACAAGCAAGAGGCTACTGTACTGTGTTAGTCACTGCCTTCTGCTACTTGAATTCATGCACATCTTTGGAAATATGGGAAAAATTTTGAAGAGACTAAAGCTAGAAGGCTGGATGACACTGTCTCTGATCAAATAAGAAATATTTACTAAAACAAACCTGCACCAGAAGTGCTAAGGTTTCTTCTCAAAAAAAAAAAGTCACCAACAACAACAAACAAAACAAACAACCCCCACAAACAAAATCGAAATAAACACTTCAAAATTAGCAAACAACTTTACTTCTCTCCACAATTTTTGCTTCATTCATATGCTTACAATCATGTTGGCTAAAACAACACTGAGAAATTAGGCTATTAACTAATCCGCAGCTATCCCACCTCTCAAAAATGGTGCATCGGTGTAGCACTTGTCATAATGGACTGTGACTAAATGTCATCCCAGAAAGAAAAACTAATTCCATTTTCCTCAGTTTGTTTGTAATAAAAAACATTATTTGACCTTTTTCTCTACTGCAGACAAAAGACCTTAAGAGTGGCAAGACAAATTACAATACAAAGAGACAAAGAAAACAACATTTTGATGGTACAAAAAATGTTTTGTTTGCTTTTTTAAAAAAACCTTTCTATTTCAAAAGTTGTGTTGATTGACTGCCTTTACTATATATGAAAATGCATTTTAATATACATATTAAACCATTTTTTCATTTATACATTGAAAGCATTCAACATACCTTTGAGTAATCATCTGATAAAATCTCAAATGTAACCACTAGAGGAGAGAGCAAGAGAATTTTAAGTCAACTAAGTAAGCAAGCTTACTTGCAAACATTGGCATAAATCCTCAAAACATTTACACTCACGCTAACCTTTAGTCATATAAGTATTCCCCACAGGTGTCAATGCAAAACTCAGGCACTGTGATAAAATCTTTAATTATATAACTCTATTTGCAAAACAACAAGTAGTTTTCTAAAACTTTAGAAACTTATGAAGCATCTTGTAATCTCTTTATCGTTCTTTTATACTTGACACGTTCTTCAACACAATGCTCAGCTGTGTATTTATTGGCTCAGGGAAGGTCTCATCAAATGGTTTTCAGTAAGTGTGTGGTCCGTGGACCTTTAGCAACCCGTCAAAGATGATAAAAAATGGCATAAGCTTGGACATACTATGCACAAACTTGCACATGCAATCCTTCTACAGGGTTAGCACTTCCAAAAAGTTTCAATAATCAAAAAAAAAAAAATCACAAATGTGAAAGCTACAGTGCTGAACACTGCAATGTATTGAGCTTTGCCTAGTTTCAAATGAGCTGGGTTGGAAACATTAGGGAATAGCTCCTTCAGCTAAATAGGTTCCATTAAAATGAGGTAGCTCATTTAAGGTTACCTGAAGTGACTCTATGCTACCTTACAAATTAAACATACTTTCACAGTCTAGTAAGATGCCAGTTAAAAAAAATATATACTTTAAGCTCTAATTACCAGCAATCATTTACTATTATGACTCCTACTCTTTCGAAGTGGGTCTCACTCTTGCCATACCTTCCTCTCCCCAATCTCTCTGAACCCCTGCCCCACCACTACTCCTCCCCTATGTTGTAGCACCATGCCTTCACCCTACCTGACCCTCTGTAGCCCTGAGGCACAAGGTAAAAAAAACACTCCCCTTTTCCTTACCTAACTCAGTGGTTCCCAATTTTTATTTTTCACACCACTTTCACATACATCACAGACCAGTTTCATTTTTCCATAATGATTTAGGACTTCTGCCACCCTATGCTCACCCCTTCATTGCTTTGGTCACCCCCCTACCTCAGTTTTCAGCCATCTGTCTTCTAACATTGCAGTCCTCAAACAAAACAAAACAAAAAAAGCCAAACACCATTCCTCAAATCTGTGCACCCTAAAACTCAGAGCCACAGCAGCTCTGATCTAATCCCCTAGTCTAACTGCCAGCAGATCCCCCTTTTCCCATTGTCTAGGTGGCTCCTGGCTTTCCTCACCATAGTTGTTCTCCATTAAAATTAGTAGCAAATAAGGTGTAATTAGATTCTTGGCCATGCTACCATCAAGTACCTTGCTTCCAAGAAAACAAACAAGCAAACAAACAAACCAACCAACCAACCAACCCACTCCCAGGAAATGCTCTCTAACCTGTAACGGAGCTTGGGCTCCAGAAAACAAGCCGTGAGAGCTCATTTCAGGAGCAATGGTGCAACCATAGTGCATTCTCCTACCTTACTGCTTCAAAGGGGGAAGAAGGTAGATCTGGCCACCACCCAGCCATCGTACCCATGTCACATTCCCCACCCCAAACAGAGCACAAGACTTCAGCCTCATTCACACTCTAGACACCATGCCTACCAACTCAAGGTAAACCTTACATTCTTCACATCACCCCAAGGGAGGAAAGAATTTGGAAGGAGGAGGAAAAGGGAAAGATACAGAGGTAAAGACAAGATGATGTTTTACTCTAGATTCTCATGTTCCCCCAGTGTACGTTTTGCCCCTCAACACAGAGACGTAAGTTTCTATTTGAGTACTATCTGAATTACACATGAAAGACATCTTGTGCTAACAGCTATAGCTTATACTAACCTTCAGAATCTAAGCATCTTTCAAATTTCTGGGACAACTGATAGGCATCAAAACAGCGGATTCTTGGCTTGTAAGTTCCTGGAAGAATAATTTGGTCTTTAATTAAAAATTTTAACAAAAATATAACATTAAAGCTTATTTTTCTTTCCTTTTTTTTTCTCTTTACTATAATGACTTGTATTACTTTACTACATTTCAACTGTAAGTATTCCAATCTTACCAAATTGTCTGTGACTGGAAAAACATATCTCTTAGTAACATAATTCTACAGCCTTTTTTTTGTCTTTGGTGCCTGAAAGCACCCTTCTTGTATGTCAGTTCTTCTGATAAACAGATACATCATACAGAACTGAACAATACCTTCCATAAGTCTGAAAGACCAAGTCTCCTTATGTTATTACTACCTACTGAAGTTCTGATGTCTGGATCCTGCTTTGACGAAGTTACAAAATGTAGCATTATCCTCCATCCTTTGAAACAATACCCGACAATGATGTTCAGAAGTTACTTAAAGCAAATTTACAGACAACAAAAATAATGAAGAATTTAGTTTTTAACTGTGTTATAAACGGCTTAGGTTTTAATTGTACTATAAACACCCAGTGGAAGAGGGGTTGGAACTAGGTGATCTTCAAATGTCTCTTCCTAACAACACCTGTATTCTAAAAAGCAGAATTTCACAATACCACTACCAAACAGCAGTCTATCACATCTTAAGAGTAAGCTTCCAAAACAGTTCAATTCTACATTCAAAAATGAACTCTTACCAAGTCTACCTGAAATACTAAGTCATTCTGCAATCAAGGTTTTCTAGCACTTTGGGCCTCTGCTACAGAGAGACATTGTTAACTCACCAACTGCCATAATATACTGTCCATCTCTCGATACCTTAATCTTTGTGCTAACCGTGGGCATTTCAAAGTCTTGAATAAGCTCAATTCTTCTACGGATATCTATTAAAAAAAAAAACAAAAAGGTTGTTGTTTAGGTAGCATGGTTGTATCAGTACAAAAACCTGTCAATGGTTTCTTATGGAAGAATGTCAAGTTAATTGGATATAGGGAATATCTTTAAAAGTATACCTTTATTTATTTTTCAAATATTGTTAAAAGAATCTTGGAAAGTATAAAGATCTTTTAAGTAGAATTAACGTGTTATACGCAGATTAACAGTCTGTTAAGCCCATGTGGGGGCTACCTCCATGCAAAAATAAATGTCTAAGGTAACTACATAACAAGTTACTATATAATGTTGTAGCAAATATTTATCACACATTTTATGCAACTAAGATGTTGTATAACGTATTCCATCCTCCTGTTAACTCCCTGTATTTTTTGGTTGGTTGAATTTCTTATACATCTCTTCCTAGCCATTTTTATTTTGTATAATGATTTTAGGTTAAAGTTATGATCTTCCTGCACTCTAAGATTAGCATAATACAATAGGGGAGTTTATAGTTGGGAGTATATATATATATGGAGCTTATAGCATGCATACATACATGGAGTTCATGGTTTATAAGCTATACATGTAATTCATCAATCATGTTTCTATACAGTCATGTAGTCATGTAATTCACCCGTCATGTTTCTGTAGAATCTACCCCAATACTTAATGTCTGAAATTTAAAACAGTACAGGTAATATGCTGTTCACATAAAGCTATATAGGAAGTTGGAGTAATTATTTATAGTTTTAATTTTGTAGTTGTTAAAATATAAGCTGTGCATAACTTCCCTATATCAGCCAGTGAAGTGTCTCCCTCTGGACTTGCACACTATGTGTGTAATGCAGTATTACAGAGGATCATATGATGAGAAAACTCACCCACATCTTTCTTCTGTAAAGCCCTTTTCTTCCTGTCTGAGAGCCACTGCAAGAAAACACATAAATCAGTCTTGAGCTCATTATTCATAAAGAAACCAGAGAATCCCTTAAGGTTTATCCAAATTGTAAGTACAAGACATTCCGGCCATTAATGATCTTTTTTTTTTTCTCCTTGATTATTTTAAAATTTCCACTGGTATTTTTAACCATTCCACATCAAAAAAAAAAAAAAAAAAAAAACACCAGCCCCCCCCCAAAAAAAAACAAAACCCAAAAAACCACCAATCTTAGGAACTCGTGGATTTTAGAGATCTACAGAATAACACACCTACAATTACAGATACACCCATTCAGTCTGTATTCGTAGCCTAAGAATACCTGTAGCTGGTTTCAGTTACCGACCCTCCACCCTCACCACAAGCGCACACGGAGCAGGGCCAGCTCCATGAGCCGCTCGGGCCCAGGCTGCAGCTCAGGCCCCAAGCGTACAACGCGTTTCTAACCGCCCCCCCCCCTACGGCACACGGCTGAGGGAGCGCCTGTCCCGGGCCTGCAGCGCGTCCCCTGGCCCACCCGCCCCCTCCCTCGCCCCGCCGCCCCTCACCTCCGGGAGGCTCCTGCCGGCGCTGAGGCTATAGATCTTCACCTCGTTGAGGCTGGAGACCTGCATGGCCGCTGCTTCGCTCCCCTCTTCCGGGGCGGAGGGGAAGCGGAAAGCGGATCGTTTCCGGCCCGCCGTTGCTTCCTCCGGCGGCAGAGCAGTGCGGCTGTGCTCAGAGGCACTGGGCGTTTGGGGACTCCGATCGCCTCCCTCTCACTGCACTGAAGCACATCTTTCTTGCAGGGAAGGAAGCGGATCCATGGGGACTTAGCTGCCTCCAGTTTCCCGAACGTTCATTTCTAGCGATCCAGAGGTGCCTGTGGCTCCCCTTGTTCTCCGTCCTGTAACACGTGAAGGTGAAGGGCGCTGTCTGAGGGAGGCTGTGGTGCCGCTCCGGGTGGTTAAATCACCAAGGCAGAAGCTGCTTCTCCAGGGTTGGCGGAAGAGGTGAAGAAGGTTAATTTTCTCACCCTACAGCAAACCATGCCCATTGCCTAAGGAAAGTGATGAATCCAGGGTTTGGTTGATCTGAACCTCGCCAGCAAATGTAAAAGACCCTTCTATATTGCTTTGTAGCATCACCATTTAAAGAACAGGCATGCAAAATTCTGACTGTTCCTAGTCTAACTTACAAGAACAACAGCAAGTATTGGAATAATGCATATCAAATTAACTCAAGAAACAATGAAAACACAACTAAAGTCGCATGCTGAAAGAAGGTAGATTTAGATTATATATTAGGAAAACGAATTTCACTATGAAACTATGAAACAGGGTGCCCAGAGAAGCTGTGGCTACTCCATTCGTGGCAGTGTTCAAGGCCAGGCTGGACAGGCCTTAAGCAACCTGGTCTGGTGGAAGGTGTCCCGGCACATGGCAGGGGGGTTGGAACTGGATGAGCTTTAAGGTCTCTTCCAACCCAAACCATCCTGTGATTCCTTGGTAACTCTGGTACAAGATGCAAGATGAAGCTGTTTCAAGTAGATCTTACTATAGTATTCCCTGGATGATATATTGCAACAATGATGATGCCAATATCAATAGAAAGGAGACTATTCTAGGTTGTATTAGAGGGCATTGTAGATGAGATTCTTGAGAGATCAACACACCTAAATATAGTTGCCTGTGTGGATAGTAGATGTCTAAACTCTTGGTTAAGAGCTGAAGCTTCACTTGCCTAAATGTAAGTTGTCCAGTGGTGCTTGAGATGCCATAAGGCATCAGGACACCTAGATGGGGCTGACACAAGACCTATGGGCAACCCGTGCCCTCCTGCAGCAGGAACTGAAGGCCAGTCAGGGTGCAAGGCCATCTCAAGTGGCACTGGAAGCTCAGGCAGCTCAATCGCATCCCTAGTAAACGCAGTGAAGGAGCCCTGAGGAGCAATGTAGCGCGGTAGCCACTAGGTGTCTTCTTCGGGGGGAGATCGATGGTTACCGAGTTTTACTGTCTCATTATTTAGACAGCCACTGGGACTTGAATTGTGCAGGGGAAGCTTTGAAAAAGCATATTGCTTCCTGTATATAATCATAGAATCATCGAATAGTTAGGGCTGGAAAGGACCTTAAGATCATCAAGTTGCAACCTCTGTGCCATGGGCAGGGACACCTCACACTAAAATACAAATCCTTGTTGCATGTAGTAACGATATGCATTTAGATTTTCCATTCAAATTTATATACATGGAGCAGATAGGCATACTGACTGCAATAAGCATGACAGAGAGCCCTTTCAGCCAAGAGCAGATCATTTTGCTTCCTTATTCTTTTTCTTTCTAGTGTCAGAATTTGCTGTGTGCATTACCTGGTGACAGATGTGGTAGTGCAATGTTCTGAAATAATGTGGTGATAAGCAAATTGAATGTTGCCTTTGCTGATTTTAGTGACAGCTAGGCAGTGCTCCTTCAGTACATACATACATATGAGTACTAGTTGTCAGGTACATTCACACTGAAACAGCATTTCACATTCAGTATATAAAAGCAATTCATCAGAAAGGCTCTGCTGCACTTCACAGTACAGACAGAGCAAAGAACCAATATTCCAGTATTTAACATAACTAAGAAGCAGATACACAACTAAGGAATTCTGATAAAGAAGTAGTTTGTGCATGAATCTTAAAACTACATAGAAAGAATGTTTTCATTTAAATAATATTTTATTATCCATTATCAAGTTATTTAAGAGTTCCTTCATTAAAATAATGTAACTATAATTTTAAATACCTTGCTAAAATAATAATAAAACACATGACCAGGAAATAGGACTTAAAAGATTCTAAACAGATGGGGAAAAAAAGCCCCACACGTTACTAGAAAACTAAACAGGTAATGCACATGACAGATGTATAAATTGTTTTATAGGGAACTACAGCTCTGTAGTTGCTGTTTTGCAAGCTTAAAACAAGCTTTCCCATTAGTATCAATGTCATCATTTTCTAGGTAATTAAATTTGGTTATCTGTTAGAGAAATTTCCCTTGGGAGATAATTTCAAGCAGGATATTTCAGTACTCTTAATGGATATTTCAGTACTCTTAATGGCTGTTTGGAGGCAGAGTCTTGCTCCTTAGTGTGACATCTGAGAGATGTCACACTAAGAGAGGCAAAATCACAAAAGGTTCCTTTCCTTGGTAGATCAAAGGAGGCAGAAAAACACATGACGATCACGAGGGAATTAGACAACTTTGAGATCACATGGCACCGCATACAGGACCAGGAAGGGGAATGGCAGGGGAGACACAAACTGCTGTAGCTGTGTTACCACCAGAGCATGCAGCGCACTCTCTATATCCCATGGCATGTGGTTCTGCATGCTGCTTTCCTCCTCCACCTCCACTGCTGCTTCATCCAGCCTGAAAAAAAATGTGTCATGGGGGAAAGAAAGATTAAAAAGTCCCAGTAGAACCAGAAAATGGGATAATAGAAAACATAAAATAGGACATTGTTTAAGCATTAACATCGTGCTTCCTTGATAATTTTGTACTAAAACATTAAGTAGTATAATATTTTCCATTTTAATATGAGTAATCAAAGCAAATGAGTCCATATGAAAAAATAAGAAAAGTGATATTGATGCAATAAAAATGTTTAGGAAGGAAACAGTGTATATTGTAAAATCTAGAAATCAACAATTCTTCAGCTTGGACTTTACCTTATTCGCCATAATATCCATGTGTACAGGATCATCTCCAACAGCCAGCGCCACTGCAGCAAGTAACATTTCTCATATGTTAACACTAGCATCAGCTAACACAAATCTATATATAAGATACTTATGACAACATGAGATTTCTAAAATTAATCATGCAAAGCATTTCCACAGCTTGAGGCTGCAGCAAGGATCCAATGAGCACTGTACCTGAGATGGAAAAGAACTTTCTTGTTAGGTGATGAGGTTTATTGTACCTTTCAGATCACTAGTCTGTGGGTAGAAATATATCACGTGCATACCCAAACATCAGTAAATTCTGGTTTTGTGATTAAAACATATAGTCTAAGGGAACAAGAAAAAAGTAAGATTTGGCAATAATCGCTATTTATATGAATGCCATCACACACATCTATGTATAAGTTATTTTGCATAACTCCTGGAAAGTCCTTTTTTGTGTCCTAGAGGACACTGTGGTTGAAAAGAACTATAATAATCACAGTTATGAGCATTGAATGCTAGCCTAGAAAGGAAAAAGAACAAACAAACAAGGCAGGAAAAAACTCCCCATAGAATTGTTATTTCAGCTACAAATCTTTTTCTGGAGAGCTTTCAGTAGAGACTCTCCTCCTTCACACATGTATTGCTTTTCTACATCTCCTAAAAATGTTAAAGCAAAGGAAGACAAATCCTTGGCTAATCCAAAGAGTCCATAAATTTAGAGTCTAAGACCATGACCTGCGCATTAGCTACCTAAAGCATGATTTAAATGGAATAGTTCAAGTCCAAGACTATGTTTCAGGATGTCTTTCATCAGCTGCTTCTTCCTAGTGCTGGAGAAGCCTAAACCCATTAGGGGTATTCGTTTAATGTTCTCGGAAGTGTCAAGGGCTTTGCTTCTCTGCATGACCAGGTCTGCCTGGCACCAGCACCCCAAAACCCTCTCAGTTTAGGACAGATCCTGTGGAAACGCAAGAGCATCCTTCTGTTTAATTTCTTGTGGGGCTTCATTTCCAGCTGATATGCAGAAACATGGACAAAAATAAAGCAGCAGTAGTGAAGAGATTGCCCTATCGCTGTATGACAGCATAGTGACTAAATCACTCAGGAGGAAAATGAGAACTGCCTGCACGTTCTGGAGGACGTTACTTACTCCACATGACCTGTGAAATACTCCCAGTACCTTAGCCAAGCTTAAAGGCAACAGAAGGCAAACTCACGACTTAGTAAGGACTAAAATCCGCAGCTATATTCTACCAAGAAATAAGCATCCACGGGGGAGGAAGAATCCCTGCCTTGCAGACAAGACTCCTGCAACGCTTGAGTGTTTGTTAAATAAAGCAGGTAAGTTTTCTTAAGAGTTTCCTAAAAGTTTATTTACTCCAAAACCTTCAGACTTGCTAAAGGAGATCAGCGTTTTATAAAACCAGTGGACTCTGCCTTTTGGTTTTTTTATGCGAGTTTAAAAGGCAGCAAAAAGGTGGGAAGCTGCAAGAGATGAGAAGCAGCAGGATTCGGAGCCGTTCCCGGCTGTTGAGGGCTGGTCTCACCCGGTGCCCCTGCCCTCTCAGCGCTGAGAGGGAGCTTGCACCCCCTCACCTCACTTCAGAGTGGATCCAGGGGCTGCCCAGCTCGCTCTCCGCTCCGCCCCGCTCCGCTTCAGCCCGCCTCACCCAGCATGTCCGTGCCGCCCCATCGGGAGCCGCCGCCACTGGGCTGGCAGCAGCGGGACGGCGCCGGGCAGTGCGCAGGTGAGGCAGCGGGCACAGCTCCCCCTCACCCCCCTCTCGCCCCCAGCCACCGGCTGCATTCCCCCTCGTCGGCAGGGCTCGGGAAGGGGGACAGCCTCGCACCGCCCCCCTCCGCGCTGCTCCGGTCCCCGGCATAGCCGGGTGCGCGGGGGGCTGGTGCCGCATCTTCGCTCGTATCTGTCGCTCGCGCCTGAGAGCAGAGGGGTGTCAAGTCCTGGGAGAGCGTCCCAGAGCAGCGGGAGATTCCAGCGTGGCTCTGAGCCTCGCTGTCCTGCCCTGATCTTCTCTGTTAACATCGGTGTAGTTGTCCTCCGAGGATTCTCTGTATTGCCTACCTTGTGCTGATACTGCCTCTGTACACTGCGACCTGCCTTCCTCCCGCTCCTTCCTATCCAGCCTGGGAATTAAAACACATGGGAAAGCAATATTTCATCTTGCTAGCAGCATCTTTTGCAGCCTATGTGTTCAGCAGAGGTCTTTGCACACCTTGCTTTCACTTTTGCGTACCAGTGTCCAAAAATTTGAGAGAATATTTATTAAGCAGAAACGATCATGTTTGGGGTGTTTAGTCAAGTCTCTGAACTCCACAGGGGGGACTGGACACACAGTGCGAGGCGAGCGGAACAGGCTGGGAGGGAAAAGGGGAGGAGAAAGGTTTGTTTTTTCATTCAGAAACTGGATGTAACAACCCTGAGGAAGGAGGAACAGCCGCACTCTTTCCGTGACATTCTGGAGAAGGTCATGTTCCATCTCAGCCTGAGACACAGGACTGACTCACTCTCCTGCTGTTTCTGGAAAAATAATCGGAGATCCATCCTAACCCTTTCTGTTCTTAGGGAAGAGCCTGTTTTGTGTGGGGCTCTTTTTAACCACTTACCTGTTTTGTGTTTTTACAGTAACCAGGAGTGAAGGGAAAATATTAGATCATGTCAGAGTTCTGGCTAATTTCTGCCCCAGGAGATAAAACAAATCTGCAGGCATGGGAGAGGATGAACATGGTGACGTCTAAATCCAACCTGTCCAGCAACAGCAAATTCCATATTCCGGACTTAAAGGTAAAGGCGAAGCGGTTTGTGTATGGGCAATGCAGCATTTTTAGCCATGGCTAAATAAATTTGGGTTAAATGTGGGATTTATCAGTTGGGATAATATGCAGAGAGTAGAAGAAGATTGCATCTGGGGAATGAGTTGTGGTCAGTCAACTGAAAATTGATCAGAAAGAAAAGAAGTCAGTGTCATTGTGACCTTCACAGTGGTAAGATATACATATGAGTGAAAGTGAGATGAGTCAAATAACTAATCTTCTGTATTCAAGGTGCCATTTGCTCCTAGTTGTGCAAGTCATACAGCATTGTGCATCTTTGATCACTACTGCAAAGAGAGTAGCCAAGTACCTAGAACCATGCCAAGTAAGACTACTGACAGAAAATAGTGCTATAGTGCACATTACTCCTTGGGAACTGGATGTGCTACATTATCCAGCTTCATATCAGCATATAAATAGGAAGACTATTAATTCATTATTAATATATTTGCATTATTTAATCCTATTTTATAAGATCTGAATCTTATTTTTATTTCGCTTTTGGTCATGAAAAATCTAATTATACTGCATTAAAGTCAATGGAGCTACACAGAAACTTGGTTCTTTGGGGATTTATCATCACCAATCACTTAATGCTACACTTAGTGCATCCAAAATCTGGCTTTAATCCAAAAAGATTGTTAGCAGTTATAACTTGAGCTATTCCAATTACATAAGGATGCAAGTAAAAGGGGAGCCTGTTCTCAAGTAATAACTGACTGACCTGTCACATGAATGTTTTAGTCTGGGAATGTTGCTTTTTGCATGTGCTCCTGAGATTGATGTGATTTTTACCACCTATGGGCTTTACCCAGATTGATGTGAGTCTGTTAATGTTAAAGCTCATTAATATTCTGCTAATTGTTCTATGTAAAATTTGTTTCTTCTCCTTCAGCTTGATCCTTTATGGTGTTGAGCTGGCAACATTACAAGAGAAAGGTTTAGCAATATACTGCAATACCGTAAGCATGGGACTATGACTATAACAGAGTCATACAAAAAGCAGATGTCGGTATTGGAGGAAAAGGCTTTATGAGAGCCTTGCTATTTGGTAGTAGCAAAGAATTCAGATAGAGAACCCCTTTTGAACAAGTGCTCCTTTCCTCATTTCTTTTAGTATATCTGATTTGTTTGTATGTATAAGGTGTGCATTTCTAGCCACTATTTTATCAGGTTGAAGAGTAGAGTATGCAATTTGATGATACAGAAATGAAAACAGGAAGGAAGACACTGATGTATGCTCCGGAGACTACACATACTTTTTTCCTTTACTGGAAAAGGCTTTTTATGCCCTAGGTCTTGGTAAAGGAATTGCTACTATTTTCCACCAAGTAAATAGGGTTCTGCCCAACTGTTGAATTCACAAGGGCAAGCAAAAGTCAGTGTCCCTAAGACTGCCAACAGAAGCCTTAGGCAGACTTGTGCATCTTTCACCTACTTCTTATCTTTTGCACAGGTGGGGACACTGGATGCGCTTGTTGGTCTGTCAGATGAGTTGGGAAAACTTGATAGCTTTGCTGAAAGGTAAAATAGATCTTATTTACTACCTACAAATGAGAAACAGACATTGTTTTTATGGGACAGTATGTCCTTGTGTTCACCTCAGTCTGACTCAGTTCAACCTGAACTACAACTGGACTAAAGTCGATCGACTTTGTTTAACCCTTTTGTTGGTTGTCATGGAGTCATCAGAAAGAATGACAATTCCTTAAAATTTAACTGAATTAAGTCTGTGATAGTTTTGTCTGCACAGCAATCTGTTTGAGTGGCAGTGTGAGGGAAGCTGTTTCTCAAAAGGAAACTTATTATAGGAGTTCTTTTATTTATTTATTTTTTAAGAACATCCTCCCACCCCATCCGTAAACTTAAATTCATAAAAACATCTTTTAGAGAATATGAAGCCTTCCCTGATCTTATTTTCCAAGACTAGTTCTGTTGAGCCTTCTGCCCTTTTCAACATAATACAGTGGTTCTAAAAGAGTAAGTTGTTCTGAATGAAATCTGGACCTCTCCCTCTTAGGCTTTTATGGTTCTTGAAAACCAGAATGTTGACTCTCGTTATATCAAACTTCTTTATGCAAAGACTCACATGATCTCATTGTTGCTCATTGCCCAATTTGCCTTTTGGGCCAAACTGACCTGGGTGTTCAAAGAATAGTATAGTACAGCAAGCTAAGAAAATGTCAGGTTGTAAGATACTTCATGGCACAAAGTAGACTTTGTTATTGAGGCAACGAAACTATATGCTGCTGGGGGCTCTGGGTCTTGATAACAGAGGCATGTTAGTTCTGGGGCTTTTTGCCTTTTTCCCCCAGCCATGAGCAAGAAGGATTTGCTTGTCTATATATGCTCGATACTTTCATAGATTTTCTCTGGCAGTTCCAAACACACATTGATAGAAACTGTTTACACCTGTGCTAGGCAGTTTAGGTAAAAGTAGGTCTCCTAGAATACATTTCTCCAAAGGATTTTTTACTTTACTGGTGCTATAGCAGGGCTGTATTAGGATGATCACATTTGATCCTTCTGGGTTGCATACAACATTGAACTTTTAAGAATATGACTCATGTCTTGAATTAGAAAGGACTCATAAGGCTCACCGAGTTCAACTCCCTGCTCCCTGCTCCTCAGACGGCTACCTAAAACTAAACCATTTTTCATGATTTGTAGCAGAACAGAGCAATTTAATTCATCAAAAATACCAACCCCAAACCCCTTTTCTACTGTGATCCTGCAAGAAAACTGCCACAAATTCTTTATAAGCATGTTCAGGCCTCTGGGTCATACTGCAGAGATTCTTCATGAAGCAGGAATGGGGGCAAATTTTGGGAGAGACAGTGCCAGAATGCCAGTACCTACTATCTCTGTTCTGACGGAACATATCTCTACTCAGGGCAACAGATGGGCAAACAACTGTATGATCTGGGTTTGAGGACTGCAAAAATCACACAGAACTGATTTTCATAAGGGCTTAACTAATCCCTGGCTTTCTGAAGAATTAGGACTTCTGAAATCCTGACTGCAGGACCTGTGTAAGATCACAAGGGGTAGTTTTAAGAGAGATGTCAGTATGAGCTCTCTAGGCTCTCTGGCTCTTTTAGTTACTTGTGTCTTAATTTGACAACATGGTACAGCTCAATGCCACTTTACTCCACAAGTTATCCCTTTAATGCCAGTAGTGCTCTTACTATGCTATACACACAGGCAAAGGGATCAGCGAGGCACCTGCACTTAACCTGCTGTTTAGAGGACTTTTCCTATTTGTCTTCTTTGCCTATTAAGGTGGGTAACCAAGAATAATCAAAAGGTTTTAAAAATAAGAAGAATGTGTAGAAAAATAAGAAGAAATGCATTCGAGTAATAACAGAGAATAACACACACTACTCTGTCATGTCCCACAAGGACATAAAAAGCATTTTGTGTTAAATAAATTCCCAGGGCTACAAGCCTAAACAGTGATTCAGGAGTTAAAATCCCAAGCACTCAAATGGCATCCACAGGGCTACAAGCCTGTTCAAATGACTGGAGCATTTATGTTCCTGCTCCTCTGAAAGAGCTACCTGCTAAACTGTTGCTGGATAAACACAGCTGCCTATAAAGCCAGGCAGTGCAAACCTGTCAGCACTGCCTCCTGCCAGGACAGCAGAGAAGGGGCAGGAGTTTGCAGGATCTATTGTTTCCACATACTTTTATTATTTATTTACGCAGGGAGGCAGAGTGTTTTTCCATGTCACCCTGTGGCAATGTGGAGTTCTCTGAAGCTGACAGTCCCCTCAGTCACCCTTACCCCAGGGGTTCTCCTGTATGCTTGGTTGGTTGAACATTCTGCAGCAGCATCAGATTGCAGGGCTTCTGCTCCCTGCAGTATTTTGAAGGCCTAGCTGGTGGCAACTTTTAGCCCACAGTTAACATTTAAAGAGTGTTAGACCTTTTTCTTTTTTCCTTTTTTATTTTTCATTTTTTAAAGTAATGGGTTTGCAGCAATTCCAAAAGCAAAATATGAGAGTCTTCCAAGCCATAATAATAGGCTAAATGGAGTTATTCTTTTTATGGGTTTTTGTTACTACTTCTGAAGGCATTTTAGCTGAAACCCTTTCCCTTTATAATGCATTATTTGAGGATGACGTTTGCTCAAGGTCTCATTAAGGGCAGAGGTTTAAGTGTTGGATGCGAAAGCTACTTACTGATGAATGTCACAGTAGGTGATGAGGCTTCTATAGAGGTCTGATTCCTCTCACTTGCCTCAGACATCAGTGGTGCACAAGGTGTGTGTTCTGTCTTTGTGTGGGGAATGTATTGGATGAGTGAATCCCACTTGCATTTCACAGATGCAAGGCAAGGCAGAGAAATTAAGCCAGGACTGGAGAATATTTCTCTGTCCCAGTGTATACATGCATCCTGGCTGTGCCCTGCTGCAGAGGCCTAGCCTGGGCAGCTATGACTGTCAGGTGCATGAGAGCACATACCTGTCCCACCATCTATACCTGTGGAGAAAGACCAGAGCTAACTGTCTTCCAGCTATCAGGTTAGCCACCAGCTGCACTCCACAGTAATGAAAGCAGTTCAGCCCCGTGGGAAAAGCAGCTGGGTTGTACCCCTTTTTTTGGCTACTTTCTCTGTAATGTCTTTATCCTCCTGCTATACCAGTCTTACCAACTGGGCTGGAGTCCTGTCTTGTGCCAAGTTCTTTTGGCTTCCTGAGTATTGTGGAGGAGCCAAAAACCAGCTGTGTCTGCAAGCTGAAAATTGCAGAAGTGCTTGGCAAGTCCACAGCTGATGGGGAAGCTTGGTGTGGACCCTGCACCCTCCCTGCAGACTGCTGACAGTGAGGGGCTCTGTTCAAATCACTGCTCTGAATAGAGCAGAAGGAGGTTTTGAATCTGATTCTCCCACACCTTAAAGGGGTGTCTTCTCTACCGTGATAAAGAGAGGAAGAGTCCCCTAAAGAAGAGGAATAAGAAGCAACTTCTCTCTGTCCATCAAGAGAACACTGTAATTTTCCAGAGTATTTTGTAAGAACCTTATCTCAGCAAGCCCTAGGGGTTTATTTAGCATCCCATAGAACAGATATTCAGCGTATATGTTGCCTGTATGTTACCTCTTGTTCCTCCATCACCTTTGGCACTTTAAACATGGGTTTCTTCCTTTCTGGTTTCTGCTGAGTATCATGACTGTACAGAAGACTAAATCTTGATCTTCTGGAAATTTAGAGCATGGCAGAAATTATACTGCCTATGTGTTTGCAGAGGTCAGTGTTTTAGAAGTAAGGCATTTGGTTCTGCAATATGCCATAGATGGTTTATCTTAATTTGAATTTCAAATTAACCTGCCTTGCTTTAGAAGTGTCTTGTTGGGACATCTCCATGTTTATCAGATCATTGTGGCAACCTTTTCTATAATCGTTTCTTCACTAACAAATCTTCTCTTTTTATACCTCAGCGTAATAAAGAAAATAGCCCAGTACATAGGAGAAGTTATGGAGGACTCAAAAGATAAAGTGCAGGAAAATCTTCTGGCCAATGGAGGTAGGTTCTGTGAATATGGGGTTTTTGTTTGCTTCAGAAAATGAACATATGGCATTGAAACACACACACATTAGAAAGGACAACCACCAGCAACATTTTTAAAGACCACATCTCACCAGCTCCTATTTTTCTCAAAGGTAGTAGAAGCTCTATCCAGCACCAACTTTGCTTCCAGGGCAGTGTTCAGCACCTAGTACTGAACTGATTCCTAACACCAGAGCTGAGGAGTGAAGAGGAAAGCAGGAAACATCTTTCTGCGCTTATAAAATGACCTAGCACCTTCCTGTGCCCTGTATGGGCTTGATCTCTTACAGGCAGCTAAATCTCATTTTGTATGGCTGTGTGACATCTGTCAGTGGTCTGGCAGCAATTTGCCTTTCCTCCTGCAGTGCTGGGATAGGTCATATTGTTAACCGTGGATTTCTGACATCACAGCTGGATATGGAGCAACAGCTCCAAACGATGGAGCCAGGGCTGCACTCACAAGGTTGTGCTAGGGGCTGGCAGGACATACAGGTGCTTCTCCTCTTAGGAGGAAATATCCTCCAGCGTAGTCCTGCCCTTGCTGCCTGCAGTAGTGTGGCAGAAAAGAGCAGGCAGTGACAGCAGGGGCACTTTTGATATGCAGAGGGCTGTGAGAGCCTATTACCTCCCAGTATGCCCCCCTACATCATCTATAAGTAGTCTATGCAGTGTTTTTATAACCTCCATGAAGTAATTTTCCCTGCTTGTTATCTAGTATGGTACTCAAGGCCATAAAGGGAGCCTGTGTCACGGAAAAAATTAACATTGAGAAACTGACAGTTTCTAGACCTCCCCACACTTAATTAGACCCTGAGTGTGTTTCAGAGCAAATTCCTCCCCAGCTATTCTGGAAAAGTACAACAAAATTGGATTTGTTACAGATGCTAATAAGAGGCCTGTAGAATGATGCTTTTACATAAACTAAGAATGCACACTCCATCTCCCTTTGACTGTCTGCAATGTTGTACTTCAGATGTGTATGAGTAAATGATGGGGAGGAAGTTCTGTTAGAAATGTCCTCCTTGTATGACATAAGACTGACATTTGATGAGTGCAACTGTTTGCCAAATATGATAATCCCACTTACTGTGTTTCAGGACTAAAGGATAAAATGAAATGTCTCAAAAGTATGTTGAGGATTGATGACTGCTGTGTTGTTACAAGCATGCATCTGTGTGTACTAGTGCTAGAGAAAAGTCTTGGTCTGGTTGTAGAGATACAGTGATCAGGTTACGATGGATTTCTCAAGTAACAACCTCGTAGCTTGATCACGATATCCCTATGACTTGAGAAACAGCAGGTTTCGCTTATTTCCTTTGTTTCCTCTTTTTACACCAGTTTCTTTCCCTATTAACTCTGCATGTGTTGTAATAGAAGGATGTGAAAATTATTTGTATGTGTTACTAATTTCTGTATTCTATCTGGATTTGGTCATTCAAACAACTCATACTAAACTGAGCCATTAACCTTTCAAAGATTATCTATTATTACTATTATCTTAAAAAATCGAGCCAGCTTTATTATGTGGGGACTCCTCTAAAATACTCCAGTGTCGTTCTTTATAAACAACAGCAACTTTGCTGTATGAATTCTTCCTCCTCCCCTTTCTGGTCAGCAAAAGGACCCTAAAGTTGAAGACTTCCTCAAGGTCATGAAATCAGAAACAGAATTATAAGACTTGACTTCATGAGGCATGGTCCTGGTTCAGACTATTACACTGTTCCAACTCAAACTTTGGTTTAAGTCACCCTATACAAGTTTTCTGATTTTAGCTTACTTGTATGTAATCCTGACAGTAATTTGGTCCAGGGACTGATGAAGATGGTGGTTGTGTGTGTAACAATGGTTTGGTTAGGTTTGTCTGAAGAAAAATACAAAGTACTAGAAAATACAGCACTTTACGTGAACACACCCCCTGCTTTCCAGTGGGCAACAGTCAGAAGCAGTCATGTGGAGATGTCTCTCTTACATGTGTTTGTGTGATAAAGGGAATTTTAGTGTATCACCACAGCAGGAAATGCTTTCTTGCTCATGACAATAAAAAATATAAATGTAGGTAAAGCTTTTCTTCAAATATTTGGACCAAATTCTCTTCCATTTATAGTAATGTTAAACCCAAAGGAGTTTTAAGATTTGGTAAGTGGTGAAATAACTCCATTCTTTACAATGAGCTCAAAACAAAGCAAAATGGGAAGCATAACAATTTTAAGTAACTGTTTTGAAGGGGAATGTGTTTAATATTGCCTCTTAGAGTTGGGTGAGTATATCAGACTTATTAGAGATTCATGCTGTGGGGTTCCTGGGAAGCTGTGGAGGCATTGGGGCAGGTAGGAAGCATCTCCCCTGCATGGGTAACTATGTGAAATCTTCTAGAAGTGATTTGACAGGTTCCGTATGTGGCTGGTGTCATTCCAGGAGCTTCAGAGTGCTTGGACTGAGTGGCATTTTAAGCTCAGCTCTGCCAATGTTTTCAGAGAGGTTTGTGCCATCCCCAGGATGAGCCAACTGAACTGCACCAGAGCCAGCACACTGCTGAGGAGTAAACTTGTAAAGCGGGCTGAGAACTCATGCTTAACTGCCTAACATTTAAATTCTGCTGAGATTCAAGGAGCAAGGATAGAAAGGGCATGTGTAGGTCTTCAAGGAACTTTCATATCTCCTCAGCTATAAATAGGTCAGTGTCTGTCTTTAAAGAGCCAGTAAATAACACTGTTCCTCCACTCAGCCCAGTAATACCATGCTCTTTGCAGTTTTCATTCTTACCCAATTCGGCAAAGCCTAAGCAAGAAAGCCTCAAGAGAGGCAGCAGCATGAAATCCTTGTGTCATGTATCCTGTGCTGGAAATGTTCTGTGAACTTTGTGGCTCAAGTGTTTTTTTTTACCTCCCTGCCTTTTGCCCAGAGACCATGAGTAATCCCTGCCAGAGAACCCCATGCACAGGAGCTTTGTGATAGCTCTTCCTGCCTGCTGCAGTCATGCCCCCTTCCCACACCCTCCCTGTACAAGAGAAATTGCCTAGTCCCAATCACATATTAACAGGAAGGGCTGGATCTCTGCCTTATGACTCCTGTTGCCTCCTTACCCCTTGATGTGGCTGAGGTTTACAGAGCTGTAGTTTTAGAAAGAAGAGCACTGTTGCACCAGTAGTCTCTGCCTCCCAGGCAGTTTATCCCTTGCTAAGAAGCTTGTTTCCTCTTAGCATAAGACTTTCCATGCTTTGGAAATCTAATAGGGTAAACTGACTCTGTTGTGGGGTGAGAGAAGCCCATGGAAAGGATAGTGCTCTCCTGCCAAGGGTATTCAGTATCACATGAGACAGGGTAGTACCCTCAGCCTTTCAGTATGGCAGTTACACAACTTTTCACACTCCTCATGCATCTTGGTTCATAAAGTTCTCCCCACATCCTTGAAATCTGTCCCACAAGAAACTCCTCAAACCTTGATGTGGGACAGAATTAACTCTGGACAAGGCAGTAAAGAGCACTAAGCCTCAGCATGCCCCTCCATTTACTTGGTGCCTTAAGCTTGTTTGTTCCCCATTTCCCCAGAGCATTCTCCATGTTTGCCCTCTTGGTCTGGAAGGAAGCCCACCCTGCAGGTGACATTTCCTCTGGCCTCTTTGCCTACTGCCTTACTCTGAACTCTGTAACCTGCCCCTCTGCTTGTTGCGGCAGGATATGTGGCTTTATCCCATCCCATAAAGCTGATTAAGAACACTATGTAGGGGTGTGTTTGGCATCCCAAAGACTCTCAGGACTCAGGTAAAGAGCTCTCTGATTTCATGAGCTGCTAGAGGAGAATTCCTTATTTGGGACCATAATGTACCAAACCTCAATATTTTCTCCCGTTAAGGAAGCTTGGTGTTCAAAGTGAAACACCATGATCCTCTTCTGGGAGCTGGGTGTCATATGGGTCATTTCCCCTCAATTCTGGGAAGAAGCCATGGCTCCTAGGGTCTGAGGGTGCCTTGCTCTGGGGGACTGCATGTGCAGGGCCTTGCTGTGAGTTTCTGTTGTTGGATGTTGTGACTGTATTTATCCGTTTAGAGAAATACTGTACAGCTTTGTGTGAGATGGTGCACTCTGTGTGCAAAACTAATGAGGAATTTCTTATCACACCTGAATTTGATTTCTAGTGAGTGCTTGACTGGATCACAGAGGAGTGGCATCAGCTACACTCTTAATATCTTTGATCGAACTCTCACCAACCTGGAGTATTACTGCTGGTCTTGGGCACAAAGTATTTTTTCTGACAGCCCTTGCCAGGATTAAATTCAGGCATATTGCAATAATCTAGATTGAGGTTACATTACGCTGTTTCTCCTGTGAAGAAGAATTGTTGTGCATTGCCGTGTCCTGCTGATACAGCCAATTCTACAGTAACGCTTGTTCTCTACTGCTAGGTGAGATGCAGAAAAGATTTCTGGTTCAACTTCTAAGTTTGGGGATGTTTGGAAAGATCATTAGATTTGATGTATGATCTGTGCAGATTTGATCTGGATCAAATTTGTGTGAGTACTCAGAGGTGGGCTTCTGGTTCACTCCCATCTCTAAAGTTAATCAAAGCTGTGCTTAGGCTATAGCTGGGGACTGCTACACAAACTTTGATCTGCCATCTGGTAAGCAACCTGCTTTCATGCATCTCTTTGCATTTTCAGTTGACCTAATTAGCTACCTGACACGGTTTGAGTGGGACATGGCCAAATATCCCATAAAGCAGCCGCTGAAGAATATATCAGAAGCATTAGCAAAGGTAAATTGTACTCCAGTTTTTAAGAAGATATCAGCATGGGCAAGCATATCTTTTGGCAGTTTCTGGTCTCTCTGCTCAGGGCAGCCAGTGAGAGCTTTGCCTTTGGTTTGGGCAGGAACAGGCTCAGAAGCCTGCACTGAAGCAGTTGATATTCTTGTAATTTATACTGTAATAATAATGGTACACATATTTACACCTATCTGATCTGTAAGCATATGGCACTTTACCGGATTTGCTAGAGTACATTGACACACTTTCTGCACTTTAATCCCCTCCGTTATAACATTTTATTGTTTTTATCTACTGCCATGTTATTCTCCATTTTGGAGTTCTTTTGTGAGATTGTTGGCCTGGCATTAAATCAGACGTGCTGCAGGCTGGTTGAATGATTTACACTGTCAGTCCATTCACAAAGGTGCGATGTGTTGTTCAATATAGGTAAGAAATGAAACTGTGAACTTGCTCCTTAGGTACAGCTGTAGCACAGAGGGAAACAGCTAACTGAACCCTGCTTTCTGCAGAGGGCTTTGCCACAGGGGACCTCTGACGCCAGCTCCCCCTTGGCCACAATGAGGCGGGTTTATGGAGGCTGACAGCCATGTCCTTGTGTTAAAGGGCAGAGGGAGCAGGAGGGGGGCAAGGACAATGCCTTGAACACTGAATTGACTCACTCTCTTTACTTTGTTTTAGCAAGTGACACAGATAGAAGCAGACCTAAAGACCCGATCAGCAGCATACAATAACATTAAAGGAAATTTGCAGAACCTGGAGAAAAAAACTGTGTAAGTACAGCACATGGTGTTTGCGTCTGGAGCACTGCACGTCTGAACTGAGGATAGTGCATGCTCACACCCAGTTCTGTGCATTGGACCATGTGTGTGCTGGTGGGAGCAGTTCTCTGTCTTGCTTGCTCCTATCTCTCACCAGCAGCACACACACATTTTATTTTGTTTCATGCTGTCAGTCCAGGTAATGCCTATCAGGGCTTCCCAAATGCTCTGTCTCCCCTCTTCAAATGTTTATGGTCTTTACCTATGGCAGTGCTGATACCTGGATTTTTTTTTCAGGGTATCACTAGGGAGAATAGTACATTCCAGGAAGTAGTAAATTTAAAGCAATGTAGATGATGCTGAGCAAGCCCTTGCACAACACGTGCTCATATCTGCCACTGCTTTCTACTCGGGCTCCTTGGACACAGGTCCTCACCTTCCTGGCACTGCAGGAACTGCTGTCCTTCATGGAGACCTGCTCAGCATAGGACTGCAGTGCCCATGACGGTCAGCAGAGCCATATCAGTTACATCTTCTCCTCTCTCTGCTGAGTTCCTGTGTCCGTGTCTCACCACCACCAGCACTGGCCTGTGCTTCCAGCTTGGTATAGACAGTGTTAGACATGTTTGTCTCAGCCTGCATGCATGTGGTTAATCATGAGTGGGAGGTACAAGGGGACATTAGCTCCCATTTCTCTTTTCTGGTTCATTTGTATTCCCAGTCCACTCCTGCAGCATCTCTCCAGCTTTCACGTCAGCTTTAAGCTACTGGAGATAGACAGAAGCCTTGTGTGGGGAGCATGAGCAGTGCCAGGCCTCCAGCAAAGTGATGAACAGAGACCTTGTGGTCCAGCCCTATCTTCCTCTCACCACACCATCCGCCTTTAAATGCTGACATTTCTGGTGTCTCCCAATGCCAGCTAGCTTGGGCTGAACATCTAATAAGATGTTACTGACTAGTTAATTAATGTTTAGACTGGCACAGCAAACCTCAAACCAAAACCTACTGGGTTTGGTCCTTCTTCACTCCTCATGGCTGCCCTCCCTGGCAGTGGGAAGGAGTGCCTGCCAGTCATGCCTGGCCAGCCCCAGCCACCGACATATCCTAGGTGTGCAGCACTGGTAGGACTTCATGTGATCAGGTAGGTTTAGACTGTGAAGAGACCTCCTCCTGCAGGTCCCACCTTCCATGAGACTGCTGCTCCCTCTGTCCTTCACCTGGAGGGAGGTATCTTTGCATCCTTGTCCACAGCAGTGCAGGTTTGCCAGGGTTTGATGGCTTAGGTCCATTGCTTACTCTGACTGAAGTGTGGTCACACAGAGAAAGAAGGTGGCTCCTGACTGGGAGTGTACTGCTAACTTCAGATGTGCACTTCCCAAGCAACTGTACCCTTACTGTAGAAGTAATAGTAGCAGAATGGTGTCATTTCACCTAAAGGGCATAAACTAGCTTAGTGCTTAGTGTCATTAGTATTAGTTGCATTTTTATTCTTTTTAGTTGCAGTAAAAATAACTAAATGGCCATTTTAGAAGTGTAGAGATGTCCTTTAGCCACTTTCTTCCTGGCCTTCTTCAACCCTGATATATGCTATTAGCAACTACACCCACAGCTCAGTGCCTCCAGTATGTGCTGCTGGGCTCCTGCTGGAGTTGTTTTTTGTCTTCTTCACCATAGGGGAAATCTGCTGACTCGGACCCTAGCAGACATTGTGCATAAAGAAGACTTTGTTCTGAACTCCGAGTATCTTATCACGCTGCTCGTCGTGGTACCAAAGTAAGGCAATAGTGTGCTCACATGTGCTCAGTATGGCATTGAGTTTCAGGCCAAAGCTCCAGATCCAGGAGGTACTGGAACAGGTTGAGGCAGGTCATCAGCCCTCTAGCTGGGGCATAGGTAGAGCTGTTAGCAAAGGAGAAAGAATGGTTTCTGCCAAGGGTAGTGCTGGCACAAAAGAAAGAGGCAAAGATGTCTCCAAACTCACAGCAGGACAGAATCAGGATGTAAGTTTTTAATGGTTACATAGTGGGTTCTCAAACAGCCTCTCGTAGGAGGCTTGTACAAGGGACCTGGAGCAAAGGACATTGTGTGGCAGCCTGGAAGAATGTGCCAAAAGCTACATTCTTCCCACCATCAGCTTCCTGCTTTGGGCCCTTCCTCATGCCAAGAGCCAAAGTGGCAATTGGGGCTGCAGCGCAGAAGGAAATATCTCCCCAGTTCATGACTAGGAGAGGAAAGGACAGGAGAGGCTTAATGTATCTTAATCACATAACCCAGCATGAAGAGCTCCAACATTTCTATCCTAAGACATCAGCTTAATTAACTATATTTATTGACACCTTTGCTTCCCATAATATGGTGTTTTCTGTGCTTTGTTTTGTGTTGCTCAAAGGTCAAGCTACGTACAGTGGCAGAAAACCTATGAATCCCTCTCCGATATGGTAGTACCTCGCTCCACCAAGTAAGTGAAATTCCAAGTAACAGTCCCTCTTGGTTTCAGAAATCTCTGCCATATTTCAGCCCTTCACATTGCTGGATCCTGGAAGGAGTCATTTGTCTAATGCATGGGCTCCATTTGAACATAGAGATTTACCCAATCTCATTCTCAGTTGGAATCAAAAATTACTCTGTTGAAGTGCAGATGAAAGAAAAAAGAAATCATCCATGCTTTGTTTACAATAGCTTATTGTTCCCTTTTCCTGTTATCTCATTCTTTCTACTTTCAACCAGGGCCTTTTCTTTTTTTTTTGTGTAGAATTGCCAAACAGTTTGTTACAGTAATCCAGGCATAATTCAGACACATGCAATCACATACAACCTTATGGAAAGTTCTTTTTACAAAGATCAAACACTATCTTGCATCTTTAATTGCTTTCTGCTGTAGAACAGGATAATTCAGTGTACTGTCATTTGCATAAACTTATTCTTTCACCTGGAGTAAAAAATCCTTCCTAGGAATTAAATATTCCACTGCTCAGCTCACACAGACCGTGACGTCCAATCCAAGGAACAAGAGGTGACAGTGCTGTTATCTGAAATGGAAGAAGCACAAAGCACAGAGAAAGAAGAAAGGTGTTTGTTACTGCCTGTCTTAAAAATGCAAATGCATGGGAAGTGGGGAATGCTACCAGGAAACACAGAAAAATCAGGCAGACAGAATGTGCGTGTTCTGTGATGGGTTCAGGAACTTAACTCATGGGAGTTAAGTTACATTGGAGGCCAGGTGGCCAGTGCTAATGAGGCTTTTGTTTCCTATTTTGTTCAGAGCAGTTCTTGAAAAGCAGGGTGGTGTTCAGCAGCATAAATGAAAAGAGCTGTGATATAAGAAGGTAAAAGGCATGGGGGATTTGCTGTGTCAAACCACAACAGTGATTTACCTCCTGCAGAATGATTGCTGAGGATGCAGAGGGAGGACTCTTCACTGTGACCCTATTTAGAAAAGTGATGGATGACTTCAAGGCCAAAGCCAGGGAAAACAGGTAAGAAGCACTGATTGTTAGGCAGGGCAGGCTGCAGCAGGCAGGTGGTGAGAATAAGGGAAAGCTTGTTCTATGGGTAGTTTACTGAATCCACTACTGGGTTTGGGACTTCTTTACTGGTTGGGTTGCTCTGGCCCTAAAGCCACTGAGAAGGCAGGGTGGGAAGGAGCTGTGGCAGCAGAATCATTGACCCTGTTAAGTACCAAACTACAGATCCTGGAATTGTCCTTCATCCTCTCATGCTAAGATAGCAGGAAGCTTGCTTTCTTGGGGTGACTTCAACTCTCACCCTCCACACACCTTAACTGGTTAAATGGCTAGCAACTTTGAAACACCCTGCACCTGCTTCTCTAGGTGAGTGTGCATATTGTTTGGACTATGGCTTGTGAGAGTGAATGTCATTTGATTATAGGTTCATGGTTCGAGAGTTTTATTTTGACGAGAAGGAACTGAAATGTGAAAAGGAAGAGCTGATGAAATTAGCTTCTGATAAGAAACAACAATATGTAAGTAACATATCAACTTGGTAGCCCCACGTAACGACATCCTTTGCTACTGGCATGCCTAAGAACCTCATTCAGAAATAGCGTTATAGTTCTGGCAGACTCTCGGGAGCTCCATTTAGCCCATATGACTGAGGCACAGGACAGATAACATGCTTTTCCCAAGGTCACCCAAGTTCTAATAAAATGGAAACCACTAACAAGCTGCCTGACAATTATGTCAGCAGCCTGTGATGGTTGAAGTGGGCTTAGTTATGGAGTTGCTTCACAGAGCAAGGGGATCACAACACTGTTGTATCTGTTCTCATAGGGCCCATTGCTGCGCTGGCTGAAAGTGAACTTCAGTGAAGCATTTGTAGCCTGGATCCATGTGAAAGCCTTGAGGGTTTTTGTTGAATCTGTCCTGAGGTAAGTAGGGAAACACCCAGTGCTGACAGAGATTCCTGTAGAAGTCAAAACATACAGCTCTCTTCCTGGGGTAGGTCTTTGTAGGAGGGAACATCCCTTACACACCTTGTGCCAGGGTCTCACAGGAGACAATAGAGATGACCACAAAAAAGATGACATTCAAAGTTGATGAGAAACAGTTCTGTGGGGGCACTTTCAAGGAAGTGGAAACCAGAAAGACACTGTTAGTTGAGTTTTAGTATCAAAAAGGAAATGCTTTCAGGTAAAGAGGCAACACACCACCACTGATATTTCTGCAGTGCAACATCAGCTAGCATGCTAGGAGGCTGGGGAGGGAGAAGGGCAAGAGCAGAAAGGTGTGCCTCTGCCCAAGAGATGATCGCGTATGTTGATGTGTTCCAAGGTATGGCCTCCCCGTGAATTTCCAAGCAATGCTGCTGCAGCCAAACAAGAAGTCTGTAAAGCGGCTGAGAGATGTCCTGAATGTGGTCTTCAAACACCTGGATGAAGTTGCAGCAGCAAGTATAATGGATGTATGTATTTGGACTGCAAGTGCACATGCTGTAGCTTGTGGCAGTTTAGCAAGATGAATACTTCCATTGCCTGGGGACTAGGGCACACATCTCCACACACCCTGCAGTGCTGCTGGATGCAGCTCTAATCCCTGGTGGTTACAGATTAGATTAGGGTAACAGGCTCAGATTACAACAGAAATGCATAGATTGCTTACATTTTCTGTTGAAACATCTGATGTTTATAGCCAATGGACTGAAATAGATCTGGTTAATTATGGCTTAATTATGTTTAGATCAACACAAAGCAAGAAAATCCAGAACCAAATGCTGGGGCTGTGACCTCTGTCCCCTGAAAAAGGCTGTCATTGACCAAATACCTCAGTTTAAACCTTCAGCAGCACTGACTTTCTCCCTTCCCATAACTTGATTGTACAGACAATTAAGGATAAATCCCTAGGCATTAGAACAGCCCAAAACCAGCAAGTGCATGAAGGGAGGAGAAAGAACTGAGTTGCTCTAGAGCTGAAGCACTCAACAGTGCTACCACACATGCTCATAAAGCTGCAACCAAGCCTGACCTCTCAATACTAACATTAATTAGGCAGCCCAAATCTACCAAGCAACCCCCAGATTCTCAGTGGCAGATTCCCCATTTTTAGCACAGCAAATGTAAAACTCCATTCCACCTGTGGAAAGTGGCATAAAAGCAAACCATTGTAGCTTGGAATTGTGCAACCTTGTTTCTGCTGCTAAATCCCATTGCTTCCTTTTGCAGCCTGGCATGGACATCCCTGGTTTACAGCTGAGTAACCAAGAATACTATCCTTATGTCTACTTTAAAGTGGACCTCAGTCTTCTTGACAGCAGCTAAAGAAAAATGGCTCGAGCTTCATCTATTTTTCAACCCTAATGTTGCTGTAAAACAATCTTTAGGTACTGAAATTCAAATGCAGATGCTGTAGCAGGGTAATTGTATAAGATCTTCCCACCTTTTGCAGTAATTTTTAGTGACTTCAATATGAGTATCTCATAGTTTTACAAAAACATATTTCAGAGGCAGGAGGTACTATAGTAGTATTTATTATTTTTGGTAAGTTACAAAGATGGAATATCTACTGGACTTGAAATAAAGCAATTTAAAAAGTGTGGTGGCTAATGGATCTACCAGGTGTATACAGACCTGATCTTCTAAGAAAGCAAACTTAAAAAAGGAAAAAACACAAAACCAAACAAACAGAAAACCTAAAAAGCATCAGAACAAACCTCAAAGTTTATTTTTTTCAAAAATAAAAGCTTAAGAAGAAAGATCCTCAGAATTGCTGTGGAAATTACTGTAGAATGAGTTCTAGTCCCAAGTACTCTTCAGTTTAGTTTTTGCCAGGACCTTTTAGTTAGAACTCATGTGCTGGGATGGCTCAGAGTTGAGAACATTTTCTGCACTGAATACAGAAAATTACTGTTGGCCACCGTTGAGTCTTACACTGTCTTTCATCAGGAGGGAGCTCTCCTTACAGGGCCATCTCTTACAGACACTACATAATAAATATCCACATTAAAATATTTCCTTGAAAGGAGGGTAAACTTTCAGTTCTTTCATTCCTTACTTAGAAACAATTCCATAATTCTAAACTGGTCATATGAGGGTCACTTCACTAAACACAAGACATGGAGAGTAACACAATATAATACTATTTGTATTTAAAAAACTGCAGCAGCAACCATTGCCATGCTCAGTCCCGATTCCCCTTCCAAGGAAATAGTGATTTCATATCAGAGCAATGTCAGATGGGAAGTGAAGAGTACTACCACTACCCAATTTGCTGGAGAGAGCACTATGTTTTTTTGTTAGCACCTTGCCCTGAAATGTTATCTTATGCCCTAAAATGGCGATTAGCTTCACCTCCAATCCTGAGGAAAGACCAACAGCTCCCCGTGTCTCCCACTGCAGCAGCCACCCTGCTTCCATTGTGTTAAAGATCTCACCAAGTCTGGCACAAAGAGAAAGCCCCTGAGAAAGAAGAGGAAGACTAAAGAGCATTTAAACTAGGATTGTCCATGTAATCAGGCTTTCAGCCAAACTGTCAAGATCATTCACAGCAAGGGGTAATTTAAGGACTCCCCTCTGCCCCAGCCTCTGTAGTCTACAGCTCAGTTTTCAAGAGTCATCCAAAATAGGATAGCTTTTATCATGTGCACCTCTGTTACTCTACACAAGACTCTACACACACTGACTGTGTGTCAAAAATATTTTGTTTTATTCTTTAATTGAAACAGAAGCTGACCAGGTTCCACCTCCATGAAAAAAAAATTACGTTTAAAACTGGTTACACTAACAGCTTCCAGCAACACTCAAACAGCACACTATCAACAAAACAAACCCCAAGATGTTCCAAAGAAATATCCATGTTGTCCTCAAAATATTTGTTACACAGAATACAATCAAGTTTACTGGTTATGACAATTCATAGAATTTCTGCAATGTTTTCTTGAGATGCGTACAGTTCACTGCTGCAGTGCATCACATAGCACAGTGTGGCATGTGCTAGTTCTCCATAAAAAGGCCACTGGAATATCCATCTGATTGTGAACCAGGTTGCAAACTGCTGCACAAGCTTGCCCAAGAAAAGAAGTTTCCTGAAGATCTCACAGCTCATCTTTATCCCAGTCATCCAGATCCACATCACTGAGATCAATATCATCTTCAACTGGAAGCTGTGGAGAAGGGAAGGTTTTGAGCATGGGTTCAGAAGCATTTAGGACATCACTGATTCTGAAAGATGCTTACTTCATATTGAGAGTAAAGCTCCCTCCTGTCTTCTCTGTCATTCATAAAAGCTCGAAGTATATTAAGCACAGGACAAGTGATCAGAGTTTAGACTAGGAGGTTGTTTCCTACTAATAATACCCCAGATAAAGGCAAATACAGATGTACTAATACTACTGTATTCTGCACTTTAATTCCATCTGAAGTAGGTGAAAGAATTGCAGTAACTTAAGTTTTTACAGCAATGTTGAACCTTACAAACCTATTTAATCCCTATTCTATTTATTACATGGGCTTTCCCTTACAAACTATCTGACATTAAGACTGCCAATAAGGTCAGCATATTGCAGAACAAAAGGCTCTGAAACACTCATTACCTTGAATGCATACACTACCACCACCCTCCACTACCACACCACAAGTAGTAACACTTTTCAGGCTCAAGGGATTCAACTTTCAGACCACATCCAAACAGCGAGGAAAGAGTATCTGTCCACAGTGTCAGGCAATGAATGTGGTGTTTGGTCTAGTGGCAGGGTTTTGGTAAGGGGAAACCATCAATACAACTTACCACAATCTTTGAAGAACAAGAATTTTCACATTGCCAGTTCTTAGTTATTTTACCTAATCACTTCTGAGCCTAGCAAATCATCAGCACTTTTAGAAATGATGCATCCCTTACCTCGCCATCTTTGCCATCCCAAGGTTCAACTGAATGAATTTTAGGGAAAGCTCCACCAGCCACTGGTGCTGTAGAGCCACGACCAACAGATAGTTCCCTAAGAAAAAACAAAAACCAAACCAAACAAGTTAAAGAAGTTTCTTTAGTTCCATCCACCTGGAACAGTGCCTACTTCAGATAAAAGGAAGTCAACTTCAAGATCTGATCTCTGGAAACAAATCTAAACTGTCTGGAAGCATAAACTTATCCATCAGAGAAGCAGAAAATTAATAGAGCCTTTGAAGCAGCACTGCAAATTTGTAATTGGATTCGAAGAGACAATGTGAATTATATTATTTCATATTTCAGCAGTTTAACGACTGTGGACACACACAGCCCCTTTAACAGCGTGTTGTTTATCACTTAAGGCAACTCCAAGAGCCTTCTATAGTGTTGAAAGTCACCTGCAACTGTTACTTCAAATCTTTTATAATCATCCTTTTAGTGATGTTTTTAAGCAGAGACTAAGCATCCACAAGTTACAGTGGGAAGGAAGTAACCACCTTCGAGATACTCCATCTTGCACTTGCTAATTAGGCTTCCTCAAAAAGCCTAAATGTTAAAATCCCAAACAGCTAAGCCCTTTGCACTCTTTCAGAGGCAAATAAGATTGAACAAGCATTCCTCCCTAAGTGAGATCTACAATTTTTATGGTCTTCCTAGTGCCAACTTCTTCACTTTTGGTCAACACTGCTGAAAATGCCTATTAGATTATACAAGCTGCACTAACAACCAGGTATCCCCAGTGTGATTGTACTGCTTTCTTTAGGCAGCACAGCTGAGCTGAAGTGTCAAGTGAGAGATTATTCTAGCAAGAACTGCTCTGCAGTAAGACAATACCAAACCAATTACCTAATGCAATACAAGCTATTAAGTTGGCTGTTGTGTCCTGAAAGCACCATCTACCCTCACCAGAAGAGCCTTCACTAAGATGGATTTTACACACTAAGAGACATTTGCCATGTCTGAGAAAGGCAGATGTTTCTTGCATGCACTAGCACAAAGTGATTGGTATTACTTTTCTTGCACCTGAATCCTAATTTTTACTTGGTGTCCCAAGAACGGTCCCTTTTTGGCATTAAGAAGACAGTCTGATCACTTACACAGGTAAGAGAATATAGCAATGTATCTATTAAACCCTCAGGAAAAGGGTTCAATTAATGTGCTTCTTATGGCAAGGTGAGGAGACACTGCTGTATTTGCTTTTGTAATTCTGACTGTCCTCTGCCATTCTCTGAGCAAGGATACTGCTAATGTAAGCTCTCAAAGGCTTATCATATGTATGTACATACATAACTTATGGCAGCTGCTGTTTTACCCAGAAGCAGAATTCCCACTTCACTTTGACCATGCTTAAGTAATAGTTTAAGCTTAGCTGCTCTGCTTAATTGCTGCTGCCACCTTCTGTCATTTCCATTTTCTCTCCCCATTCAGTTCTTTTCAGCACTGGCTCTTGCCCAGCTACACAAGAGGCAGTTTCACTGAACTTGAGCTGACTTTTTGGATGGATTGCTTCAGGTCCCTCAATTAGTTTATCAGATGCCAGGGGAATGGGGAAGGTGGGAGAGAGAAGACAGGACTAGACCAAACCAGAAAGCTTAACAGCAACATACAGAACCTCAACAGCAGCTATTTAAATACCCAGACTCGGAACTTCCCAACTACTAAATCAGAATCAAGCATTTGAATCAGACATTATTGATTACCAACTCCCACCAATGTTTTTGATTACCAGAGAACCAGAATTTTTCAAGATCAAAGCTCACTTCTATTTTCAAACTATTTTCAATATTTGCGCTAAAATATTTAAGTCTAAATGGCCAACTTGTCAATTCTGCCCACCATAAAAACACAGTGACTGCCTTATTAGCTGAAATCCCCACTGAAATAATTCCCTGACTCCAGTGAATACACATTGCCATAACTCTCTTAACTGTGCAAGTCTCACCTGATCCAGGAGGGCCTGATTTTGTTTTAAAGAGTCACAAAAGAGAAAGATTTAAGTCACTGAAAGATGTCATACCTGAGAAACTCATTAATCCCTTGCTCACTGAATGATCCTTTCAGAAGGGCAAATTTCATCTTCCGAGCATTAACAGCTGCCATTGCTGGATATCCAAAACCTCCAATTCCCAAAGAGCTCTCAAGATCTGACTGAGCACCCGCTTCTGTCCACAGCCACCTTCAGGAAATTATAAAACAGAAAATTAATAATTAGAATGAGCACTACAATCATGTAAGTCATACACATCCCACAACCCTGTAGAGTTCAAGATGGGCTCTGAACTGCCCTTGACAGAAGTCAGCAGGATCCCAATCTTGAACCATGTAACAGAAGAAAGCCCCTCCCTGACAGCACTTCTAGGCCAGCCCCATGCTCACAGCCACTAGAAACTGGACCAGAACAGCAGCAAAACACAGTCCAGGGAAAGAACTACATTACCAATCTGAACAAATTGCTATACTTTAGTATATAATAAGTAAGGTTTAAAATGGTTCACAGATCCAAATATGATAAATGTACAGCCCAAATCCCACTGCAGAGGCTTTCTTGCCAAGATCTGCAAGACCAGTATTTCACTCAGTATTAGTTCCTTGCTGGCCAGGTTTCAGTTCCTCTAAGGCTTAGAACAAGTCCTCTGAGGAACCTCTGGAATCAACTAGTCTCAGCATTTTCCTCAGGCTTTCAAGCCATTTCGCCCTCTTTTCACAGCAGTCTGTGTCAAAACTCTCACCTAGAGAAGCCCCCAAGATCCTAACCTCTGCTTGAGAGGAAGAGGTGGAGAAAAGGCAAAGCCTGCTGAGAAAAGGCAAAGCGTGCTTCATTGAGAGCGTGAAACTTGTTAATAAACTGCAATTTACTTTCATTTTTTGAAGATTCAGTCATACTGGCAGACTCACCCACCAGCAAAAGACTCTAAAAGAAACTGGATAAATGCTGTCCTAAAATATTGTAGCATTCAGGACAAAAGTAAAAAAAAAAAATCTTAATCTGATCTCATTATTGCTTAGATATCTCATTTGTAGATTTGACAGGATGAAAAGAAAACCAACAAGGAGTATGAATAAACCAGGAGTTTATTCATCCCCACTCACAGCACAGTTTGTGAAATACCAATACACTATCCTGAACAAGGAACAACTCTTATCTGCAGATAGATTGCTATCATACAAATTAGATCCTGTTACCTCTAAAAAATGCTCACATCTTTTCAAAGACAACTTGTCTACAATGAGACTTACCCCCACATTTTCTTTTTGTATTTTTCAGCCATTTTTAACATGACATCCAGGTAAGAATTCCTCCCTGAAGCTCCTGTTAGACATGATTGAACAAGTTAAACACAACTATATGCTCTAAGTGACAAATTCACATAAAAATTTGTTTGCTTGTAGGTCTACCTGTGTCAAGAATATGAGGCAGGACAGAAATGATGCAGAGCTGATGAGCATCACAGGTATTCTTCAGAACATCTTCACTGATTATCTAGAAGAAAGCAGCAGAAAGTCAATGAGATTAAGACATGGTTACCCAGCTGTGACTGCACTTCCCTCCAATAGCTTATCAACTCCATCCTACAAGGTAATAAGCATTGGAACATTGGTAATAAGCATTGGAACATTGCCAGAAATGCTTAGAAAACACTGCTATTTCACTGGTCCCCCAGTGCAAGACTAATTGCAAAGAATTTATAAAGTCCTCTGCCAAGCCTTCATAACACAAAAATAAGCAGTACCAAATAAGGCTTAGAGAGAACAGCAAGATCACAGATGCCAAAAATCACTGTCCTTGGAACACTGTCCTTGGAAACAGCACACCCAGACCTACACGTATGCCTGTTGGTTTCATTCATAATACTGTTAGTATAAGGAGAGCCAGCAGGGTGCAGCATCTGCTGAGGATGAGGACATTTAATCAACATTAACAGCAATACCAGTTTTGTGCGACCTACCTTAAAAGGAATCAACACATTTATCTAAACCTCCAAACTTTTGTGCACCTTTGCCAGTAAAAAAATCTCTAAGCATACAGCCCAAATACATGTCTATCAATCACATGCATGTACTATTGTACTAACATTATGTACATTATAAGCCATATAATTATAATAAGAAAATTGACATTTTAAAAGAGTAACAAAGCTGAAACAAACATCATCGTTAAAAATATTAATAGTATAAATCTTTTTCTTTTTCCTCCTGCACCCCAATAGATTGTCTTGGATACACCCCACTTTGGGGACAACTGATCAACATTTCAAACCCACCAACATCAAGCTGAAACTAGTGGAGTTTTTGGACAACAAGCAAGCTCAGTTCTTATGCATCTCCTAATGGATGGCTTGCCAGTGACAAAACTATGCCCTCCTGTTGTAAGAAAAAAGATGGGCACAGAACCCAACCTTTTCACTCATTCCTCAATAGGATTCAGACACCCTGATACCATCCCACTAGTGTCTTCGCTGTATCAATTCTGATAATTTTTTGGTTCAGAAATTCAGTGAAACATAAACAGCTGAATGATCAGACTTGTCATCCTTGACTTTCCGCTGCAAAAGAGTGCGCAGGCAACATACTTAGGCTATTTACAATAAAAAGTCCTGTAAAAACTGCAGCAAAGGATATGATGGAAAAGCAATTTGAGAAAATGATGTAGAGGTACCTCCAGGAGCTCAGGTGGTGGTGCATTATCAGAAAACAGATCCAGAGCACGAGAAACGATGTCAGATCTGGTTCTCCCACCATCATAATCAACAGGGTCTTCTCCTTTCTGGAAAATTTTAATGGTAGGAAATCCACGAATCTGCAAAAAAAGTTGAAACCATCAGATCACATAAATCTGAAAATTTACGGTGGAAGTTATGTGATACTCAGACACATTTTAGATGAAGAAAAAGGGAAGAGATCCAACATCTATGTGAATCAAGTGTCCCAGACTGTTACAACTGAACTTGGAACAATTGTTTCCTACTTGTGCAATAATTCAAAACAAGGTTAACATACACTGATACACTGTTTCAAGTCTTAGGTCTGATGAATCACTAACGCTTTCAGATCAATTCAGATGTACCAAGCACTGCAGGTTTAAGTGCCATTAGGACTATTTTAACTCCTAATTTTTATTAGATAGTAGTTTCCCTCATTTTTCTTGGGTGGGGGGGACAGCACTGTGCCTATATGGCAACAAATAGACCTTAAGTTCACCCTGCTACACTCCCACTAAAACTTGTTCAGTGCTCCCACTGACTGCCAGTCATGCGCAGAGGAAAACTATGCAGCATACTATGAACATCCTGTACTGTACCAAAAATTAAAGAATATCAGTTCCTTTTGGACTTGCAGCATAGCTGATTGGAGCAGCTAACATTGTCAGTGATCTCCAATATCTGGCTCCAAGAGGTACAGGTAGATGTGTGAGTTCTGGAGATACTCAGCCAGCATATAGTCTGAGAGACCTTTCACTTCAGATGATGAAGCTATACAAGATTTCATGGACATAAAGAGCCATTTTCATCAGCAACACCCAGATTTATTCATTTATCTCATCCCATTCATTTATATTGTTACTGACATTCAGGAAAGAATATTGTGGGAATACGGTGTGTGACACAACATTAATTTTAGAACAAACATTTAAGTAGTACCAGATTAAGGAAGAGTTCAGTATGCATTACAGGGAAATCTGACTTACTAAGAGATGTAAAAGAAACTGAAACCACTGCAGAGCACACTTACCCCATATCTGCTTGCCAGCATCTGATTAACAGTTGCATCTACTGCAGCCAGCTTTACTTTTCCCTTTGTTTGTTCCTTCACCTCAGTGGCAGCAGCTGCCCATTCTGGCTCCAGGCTGAAAAACAAAGGGTACGAGTTCTCTAAGCTTTAAGAAAGCTAGCAAAAGTACATCATATTTCATGTAGCATACACCACTCAGGAAAAAATAAAGCCTGCAGACAGTGACAGCTAGGAGGGTTATTCCAAATGAGACTCAAGTCCCACATAACTTCTGGATCTTATTTCCACTGGTAACTGGGCATTTTACTGCTAAGGTGGGATGAAGCCAGAGCAGCAATCAAGGTGCCCTGAGCAGTCAAAGCCCACCACACGTTTGTCAAAACACTTTACAGAAACCCCCACTTCTGACATACCAGAGATGCAAGTTCTCCTTTAGGAGATTAAGAGTATCACACAAAACAAAGCATTAATAATGTGAACTCAATTGTTGAAGAAAAAGCTCATTTACTTTTTGCAGTGCCCACACCATGGAGCATAAAACTCCACCATCCACACATCATCACTATTTATGACGTTCTTATCGAAGCTGTCATCAGTCAGCTCAATCACATCCCTCTTATCACCACCTCCGCTCTCTCGGCTCTGCAAGAAACAAACAGATCCTCACATAAGTGCGTCATGTCATACCAAATGGTCTTTATTTGAATGAGACACAAAACAGGCAGTATAGGTTACACAACTTCTCCATTTTTAGAACTGACAATACACACAGCCTGCTCCCACATCACTTTCAAGAAACAGTAAACGATCCTTCTCTTAAAATCAGGTCAAACTGACTAAAAAGAAGAAGGAAGGAACACTTCCCCAGTTCTTCATGCTCTGCGCTGCCCAAGAACAAAGTGCTCTCCAACCCCCCCCTCACCATTGTGTTCTGGTTTCCAGGAAAACAAACACGTGTAAGAGCAATACACACTACAGGGCACAGATCACCTAAGTATTCTACCTGCCCAGCCTGAGAATGTTGGAGTGTATTTGCTCCATGATACAGAAACAGTAGTAGGAGCCAGAAGCTTTTCAATTTGCCTTCAGGGAGAAATCCAGCAAGCCAACTTCAGAACACAACCAAATTCAGAAAAGCCTCATCCATTCAGCTTAGCCTAGAACTAGGCAAATGATACCTCAACCAGCTGAAGAACAGGGCTAACAGGGACCTCAAATGATACCTCAACTAGTTGAAGAACAGGGCTAACAGGGACCCCAAAGTTCAAAGGGAGACACACCTGAGGAAGAATCACGTAATACTTGGGACTGACTAACTGTAAAGTATCTTTTCACAGGGACCTGGGCATCTTGGTGGATGAGCTGAATATGAGCCAGCACTGCACCCCTGTGGCAAAAGCAGCCAACAGCCCCCCAAGCTACACTTGGGGTTGCCAACAGAGTTGGGGAGATCTTTTCCTCTGCTCAGCACTGTGTGAGACACCTAAGATTGCTGGGTGTAGTTCTGGGCTCCCCAGCATACCCAGTATAAGAAGTATACACACAGAGAAGCAAGTCCAGCCAAGGGTCAAAGCTGGTTAAGGGCTTTGAGCATCTGATATATGATGATAAATTGAGAAAGATGGGATTGCTCATCTGGAAACGGAGAAAACTTAACATAGATCCTATCCATGTATATAAATACCTTAGTGAAAAGGAGTAAATAAAAGAAAGGCAGGCTCTTCTCTGCAATACCCAGGAACAGGACAAAAAGGGCATAAGTTGAAACACAAGAATCTAGTTTAAATACAAGAAAAAACTTTTCTATTCTGAGCACAGTCAAACACTGGAATAGATTGCCCCAAAACTGCAATCCATATGGAGTCTCAGTCTTTGGAGATACTAACAACTTGGTGGGACACAGCCCTGAGCAATCTTCTCAAGCTGACCCTGCACTGGGCAGGAGGGCTGGACTAGACAGCCTCCAGAAATTCCTTCCCACTTCAACTATTCTGTGAAATGAGCACAAGCTCTCCTGTACAGTCTCCAGTTAAACACACACATTCCCTCAAATACCTGTTTCCCAGAACTATATCCTCCACTTCTGCCACTAAGACGGTCTTTCACCAGGGACCGAAGAGCACTTAAAGCAGCATCAACAATAGCGTCACTTGTCCTGCCACCTGCAACGCAGCAAAACGAGCGATTGAAGCATCAAAGGCCAGGTTAAGGTAGGCCCCCAACTTCATTAACAAACTTAATACTCTCTCACTCTACGGATTTTTCACAAAAAAGCAGGACTGGACTATGAGTGATATGATACTAGTGGTGGAACATCACTGACAAACACAAACAATATGATTACTTCACTCCAATTTTTAACTACCACCCTTATCTGATGTGGGGTGACTGTGGCAAGCTTCCAGTAAACAGGAAGAAAGGAATAATTCTTTAGAATTGCTTAGCAACCTCCACCAACTGCAGGTGGAACTGTTGGCCCACATTAAGACATGCACAATTTGGTCAAGTTAGTCCCACCCACCTGTGTATCAGTTGCTACAAACACTAGACAGGAAGGAAACACCACACGAGACAGCATTGGCAGCTACCATAATTACTATATCCAGGGAAGTTTTCAGGCATGCAACACACAAAAAAGCATCACATTTACCCTGATAATCTTCTGCTTTGTTTTTGTTGGCTCCAAATATCTTGATAGTTGGAAACCCTCTGACTCCATACTGTCCACCCAAGGACTGATGTTTGTCTGCATCTACTGCACCTACTTTCACTACCCCCTGTGGAAGTAAAAACAAATACTAACACAAGACCTCTACAACGATTTAACACATTTTATACTCTTTGTATGCTGTGGGGGGCAGAGAGTGTATTATTAGGAGGGTACAAAAAGTCACGAGAAGAGAGGTGCAATCCCCCCCAGAAGCATTAACCTACAGAATACCATATGTCCATTCTTTCTTCATCCCAGCAAACCAGATTTTAAATTGTTTGGCATTTTTTTAGCTTGTAATTGAAGAAGGGGAATATATTTAACATAGGCAAGAGTTCAGCAAATCACTACCTGACCAAGTTTTCTGTAATTAAAGAAATATTAATCACCAACAGCTTAGAACACTGTTTTTACATGTTTTTCCTGTACTTTAGAGGCAGGCAACAGAAAAGTGAGGAAGAAACAAGGAACATGCTATCTGGGGGGATGATGAGCAGATTCTAATGCCTTCTGGTGCTGTTAAAAGCAGCCCTGGAAAACAGCAAAGGGAATTCACAGGGACAGAATAATTCACTGGCTTCTTTTAAAAAAAAGAAAAACACCCACAAAAAATACTGTCTGTTTAAGTGCTTCTGACTGGCACTTCCCTGCTGGACAAGTGTGACTAAAGTGATACAGTTTTGGGGACCAAGCCTCAAGCCAGGTGACCAATAGCCAAACTCTCCTCAATCCACTGCCACAAGCACATTTGAAAGGCTAAACAACTTACTTTTAATGCTGTTGCTGCTTTCTTCCACTCCGGGGTTAGTCTTTGACAGTGACCACACCTTTTAGGAAACAAAACACAGTAATTGTCATTCAGACCTGATAATTATTTCACAAAATACAGAGTGGTCTTGTTGCGTTTGCAATTACCAATCACCCCACAGCAAATTTAGGAAAGTTAAGATTTTCTCATGAAGAGGTGAAAAAGCTATGCCACAACATCGCATCATCAGACTTCCGAACACATGTACTCCACATGTATTATACAAGTGCATGCAAACACACATATGCACACACATCTCAAAAGCTAGCTGGCTTTCCTAGCACAGAGGCAAACAGGAGCACCAACATCCAGATTTGCACACTAGTCTGCTTGTTACAAGCTAAAATGGAAGTGATGGGACCTGAAAAAAATATTTTAGAGGTAAATTCCTCAGTAGCAAGAATCTGTGGCACATTTCCTGGAGGTGTCTGGCAGACGAGCAACAGCTGACTGGCAACTAGAGTACAGTCACAGTATCACAAGTCTGTAAGGAAAGAAGAGCTACCATTTTACTTAAACCTGTTCCATACTTGATTGCTATTGTTCAATAAAGCTTTCTTTTGCCTGTAAAGCTGCAACAACACTTAAAGGCGGCACAATAAGCTTCCCCCAAGCCTGTCAGTCCAGATTCAGTCAGGCTGTTGCAATGAAAGGCCCCTTTCTCCAGAACATGGAGCTTTGGACGGCAATAGCACAGAGGACTTGTGCAAAGGTGGAATATACATCATCAGAATTTACATGGAAGAGACTCCATGCTTTGGACATGAGCAGGACAGGAGACAGAAGTGCTAAATTCAGATGCACAAATCCAGTATTTTTCAATGGAAACTGGAAATTCTTAGTGTGAATTCAAGCTCTGTGCTTCCACATCAGCATGAGTGAGGCAGAAGTGAGGGGCCTTCTCACCTATTGCATTTTGATTAGTCATTTTTAACACTGACTTCAGTAAAAATTGAAGTAGTAAAATAGCATATAAGGTTTTGTTATTAGACCCTATTTACCAACGTGAAACCAATTCCTGCCTTTTTCTCTCATGAGAAAAATAACTCCAACTGGAGCTATTTTGCTAGGCATGAGGCCACCAAACTGATAACTATACTGCCAACAACTGACTGAAACCTTGCACTGATCAGCAGCAGATTCTTATGCTGCTCCTCCATTATAAGAACAGGCAAGTATGCAGCTGTAATTCTTACCATGGGGCGTAGAACTCCACAAGCCACAGGTTCTCGCTCTGAATGACCTCCTTGTTGAAGTTAGTTGGTGTCAGCTCTATCACATCATCACTGGCCGAGTATAAACTGTTAACCACAAGGAATAATGTGCAGCTCACTGTGCCTAGAACAAAAAGCAAAGAAGTCAGCATTCCTGCAGAACATTTATGATTTTCCTGTTGCCACAGCTGAATCATCTCCCAACTCCCTGTAAATCAGCAGGGAAGGAAAAAAAAAGGATAGGGGGGCACAACAGACTCAATGGATTCAAGGCCCATTAAGAAAAAGGAATGTAAGGCCTCTCCTCCTCACTTAAATCAGGATTCCACAGGATCACGAAATATATTCACTGCACCTAAAGCTAGCTAGGGTTATGCCACTCCCACTATAGCTCTCCAAAGAACAGTTTGTCAAAGCTGCTACTCTAACTGTACCAGACCAGCAGAACTTCCACAGGGGTCCCCACAATTAGCTTCAATTTCTTTCAGTTCTTTCTCATAGAACCTCTTAAGCCCACACCTTTTGCACAGCAGGCAAACACATCTTTCATAGGACCACATAACTAAGGACTGTCCCAACTAGTTTTAGTACAGTCCCATTGATTTTAAGACTGACTTGATGCTAGTGTAAGGAGATCCTTCATTCTTGTTCATCAGGATCTTAAGTCTACCACTGAGTTATCTCACTAGCAACAGACTGGAGAACAACAGCTGAATCTCTGGTTAACAACTCAAGCACTCTTGGAATCCTAAAAAATTGAAAGGTACAAGGAAATTGCTTTCTCTGAAGAAAGACTTCATACCTCTGGATCTTGTATCTTCAGACTTGGCACATAAAACCTCATAATCTTTCCTTCTACAAAGTCAGAGAGATTGAAAGATTACAACCATCTCTGTAAAAAAATCCACAAAGCAGAAGACTTTCCTTAACCCACCAAAGACTTCAGACATCTAAGTTAGATCTACACAATAAAGTAGTTAGCTTTGCTGTGAGTGGTTAGTAAATTGCATAGGAAGCTGCACATTCTCTCTCAAGACTGAATGTGAGAGGAAGATACAATTCAGTGATGCAGAAACTTCACAGCACATGGTACAGACTGCACAGCACCACCTATGCCTTATCAGTCCTGCTCAAGAAAAGCCAGTTTCTATCCTGCAGGTGAGAGAAGCTGACATCTTCCAGGTTACTCAACCACAGATCTGGACTGAATTGCCATGCTGCAGCCCACCACCCTATCCATTGCACTACTCCCTCTTCTAAACGCTTCTTCTAGCCCTAGGACTCAACTTTTTTCTTCTGGTGTGATCCTAGTTGGTTTACATTACCAGATTTATACATTAGATTGGCTGTCTCCATTCAGCATGCCTATGTACAAACAGCACTTCATCAGAACTGATCAACTGACTTCCAAGGCAATCTGTGGCTGTCACAGCATGTTACGGTGACCTACAGTAGCAGCTGCCACTGGCATAGAGTAAGAAAAGAAGGATGGAAAAAGCTACTTGAATGTTACAGTCACTCTCAAGTAAGAAAACCTTCTTTAGGTGGAATGAGACCATTACATTTAAATCAGCGTATTTTAGCATCACCTAAGGAGACCTCTAGCAGAATCCATTCAGAAGCTAAACAGAGTTCTCTCAGCCATTTCTGCCACTTCAAATAGAGAAGGCCTAGTTTACCTAAAAATACCTGCTGAAAAGAACTCACAAAAGAAAGCACACAGTGAAATTCACCAAGTCACATATCACTGCTTTTTGGTTTGCCACTCATGAACTGGTGGCATAATTTTCCTTTCTACAGTGCAATATTCAAGGTTTAATTAATCTTTAGGAAATAAAAGGATAATTTTCCTACAAGCATCTACTCCAGGAAAATGCAAAACTGCCCTTGATACTGAAGCAACAAACAAACAAAAGAAAACCCAAAACAGATAATCTGATTTCAAAGGTTGTTTCCTAACGTAAACGAATTACATTGACAAGCCAAGTTGTAACTGAAGATCAGGGTGGGGGGAGAGAAAAAAGCTTTTACTATGGGACGTGAATGATGATTCCTTGAATGATGACTTCCTCCTTGAAATACCCACTCCTTCCTCAGCAGAGGAGCCCGAGTGGGACTGCTTCACAGGTTTACCAATTTATTTGGCACACAAGACCCAGCAGCAGGGAGAGGAGAACAAGAAGCACAACTCCCCACAGACTCCTTTTGTCTTCACTCATTGCTTTCTTGCTGCCCTTACAGCACTAGCTCCCACGTCAGGGCAGCCAGGCAAGTAAGCATCACTGCTCAAAGGAAACTAAAGCTTGCCTGTTTCTATTAGGGCGAGAGATAAGCACCTTTTGTGCTTTGACTGTTTTCGTCGCCGAGACCTTTAAACTGTCTACCCGCGCTTCAGCAGCCCACCGGAGCACTGATAACCCACACCCCCAGGGGCGCAGCGGCCGGAACCGCCAATGGCTGTCACCCGCCCCGCTGCCGGCCACCGAGAGGAGTGACCCGCACGGCCCAGAGCCCCCGCTCCTTCACGAGCGGGAAACAGACGCACGGCGGTTCCGCTCCCGTGCCCAATGGCCGCCCAGCCCGCTCCGGCTACAACAGGCCCGCACCCCCGCCGGACCCCGAGCAGCCCGCGTCCCTCCGGCCGCCCCCTCGTCCCGTCCCGTCCCGTCATCGGCCCTGCCGCATGCAGCTCCTACCCCACCACAAGCAGCCCACGGCTCGCGCCCCCATGGCTGCCTCCCGCTCCTTAGGCCACCGCTACGAGAGCCTGCCCGTCCCGTCCCACCGCCCACGCGCCGCGCGTCTCCCCGCCGTGGCTGCAGCCCATTGGCGGCCCCGGCGCTCGCGCACTGAGATAGCCAATGAGAGGGGTCCGCGTTAGCCGGTGCGGGGCGCGGGTGGTCGGAGCGAGCCTGGAGGGGCGGAGATAGGTGGTAGGGCCCGGCCTAAGGTGCGGGAATGGCTGTGAGCTTCTGTGTGCAGGAGGGCGTCAGAGGTGTGCATGGGGAGCGCAGCCCTGGCAAAAGTGCCCGCAGCCTCCTTCTAGCAGCTTCCCAGGGTCCTGAGGCGCTGCCCGTCTCCAGGCGCTGGGGGTGCCGGCTGCAACCCACGCAGGTCTTTAGGGAGAAGGTCCTCTTTGGTGCCCGAGCTTCTTTTGTACTGCCTCTAAGCGCAAACATCGGCTTCCAGGACCTGACAGCCTAAATCACAGTGCTGCTGTGAAAACCAAGGCAGGCATCGAGATCTGGAAAATAAACTGTTTGCAAGTCACAAGGGTGCATGTGAAAGTGGATATCAGCCTGGTTGCATCTGCTGTGGGCCAAGGAAATTGTTATAGGGGGAGGGGAGGGCTAGTGAATGCTGGTACAAGCTCTGTTAAAGACTGGATAACCTGCTTGCACTCGACAAAGACTTGAGAAGCTTGGGTTCAGCAGCACAATATGTATATGGCTATTTAGTATGAAAAATCAGCATCCCAGTTAAAAAACTTTGGAAACAGCTGGTCAAAAAGCTGGTTATTTCCGTCCTTTTCAATGATGGCACGTTGCAGGAGGAGGGTACTAGAGCTTGGACTGTGTAGTTGGTGGGCATAGATCTGTCCAAAAGCTTTTGAAGAGCTAGGATTCAATGGTTAAGTGAGCTGTGATTTTTTTACCATAGGTAGTAGCTGAGCTTAATGTACCACTGGAACAGTTTTCCAGCAGTTGGATCCACACCCGTTGCTTCAGAAGTAGCACTTTTCAGTACGATTAAGTCTTGCTTTTTAAGAATATGAAATTGCTGGCACTGTAGTGAGGACAGGCAGCCATTTTCACTCTCAAGTTGTTTCGGAAATGGAGGAACAGGGATACATGAATACAAGTTTTAAACAGAATGGCTACAAAATAACCAACATCTTCTCATTTCCATCCATAAAAGGCAGACTGCTGAGCAAGCAGGTTCATGTCTGCTCCTGGATACTGCTAAAGCAAAGGTGAGCTGCTTTGCGCTGATCAGCCTTCCCATGCGAATGCGTATTTCTCTTAAATTGCTCTGAAGTTCCACCAGTATGATGAAAAAAGCAAACATGACACCTTGGGACACTATTGAGCAGTTATCATTATATTAACTCCAGGTAAAATCCTCAACACCAGAAATAATAGAAGGGTAGTTTTATGACATGTAAATTAGCAGAGAAAATTAATAAGTGAGGATGTGTGGCTAATAGAAGGAACAGCATAGAGGTAGTGTGTTTTATTTTTTGTCAGTGTCATGCAACATGTAAGTTGAATGGCTGTGCTTAATATTTCTATAGCACCAAGAAGGAAGTGTTAATGTATTGCAAAGTAAGAAGCTTTTAACACTGATCTTTACTGACTCAGTAAATTCCTAGTGAGTTTCTACAGGAAATGATTGTACACCAGAAGCAATTCAACATTTTTATGTGTATTCTGGAAAAACCCCAAATAGTGCTGATAAAACCTACACCAAGATAAATATTAGTAGAGTGATAAATAATGATGAAAACAGAACAATACAGGTTATTTGATAAAATGCCTTCAGATAAAATGTATTAAGACTTTTAATAAGTTTATGTAGGGCTTTACTCTCTCTGTGAAGACAGTACTTGAATGGAGTCTCTGAAAGAAGATATAGGTGCTATTTCTCCATTGCACATGAATTTCTGTGGTGTTACTGGTAAAAAAGAACCCTCTTGTGACTCATGGCTAAGTAAAAGGGGAATAATGGGAAGATACTTTATCTGGAGAGGTTAATGACACAAGTTACTGAGTCTATATTTAAAAATGTACAGGTAGTTGTAGTGACAGGATTAGAAGGGACTTTCAGATTTCCAAGGTCAGCACACTGATACAGCAGGGATTGTTCTGTACATGAGTCCACAAGACCTCATGGGTGCCTGCAGGGAAGCTGGCTGATACAAAACCCACAATTGGTTACCAGAGAAAGGAAATACAGTGTTTGAAGAACACTTGTACAGAACAGACTGCGAGAGGATTAATTTTATAAATGTAAATGTGAGGAATATTCTTGTATTCCATATTCCAGGGATCTTGCCTCGTTCCTGCCCTGGCAGATGAGTAGGAGGTGTATAACACATGGATTCTGGCTTTACAAGTACTTTCTGCCTCCAAAACTTGGAAATAGTTGAGTGTTCTTGAAATGCAGTTTACAGTAAAGCAAGCTTCACCTGAAGGAGCATTTTTCATTTGTGTTAGTAACAGGTATTTAATTTCAGTGGCCTGTAATTACCAGAAGGCAGCAGACAGAAACTTTTACAGCAGACAGTTTTTAGTGCAGGAGAAGCCTTAGAGCTAGTAAAAAAGTGGTGGGAACAAGGAACAACTGACTTGGAAGTTCCCCTGGGTCTATTTCTCTGCTTTCTTCAGCTTGACCAGCCTACTTGCAAATGTGGTAAGTCTTAAACTTTCTAACATGAAGTATCTAACAAGGCTTGACAGCACAGACACAGCATTTTCAGCAGCTAATAAAATATTTAGCATCTCTGTGACAGATGCACTAGAACATTCTGAATTAAAAGCACAAAATACACAAAACCGTTTAAACTAAACCAGTAAGTTTTTCAGGAAACAACATGATGCCTGGTGGGGAGGAGGTCATACCTGCGACCACAGGATCCAGGTCATTAACTTTACTTCAGTTTGCTTCTCTTTTGTGCTTAAACTTGAAGCTCAGCCTTCATGAATCTCTGGGATGACTAAATTGTATACGGTTGTACGGAGGGCCAGACTGCCTGTCACTTTGCAAGTCACCTTGGGATTATCAGTAAAAGACAAGTATAATACATATCAAATGTTATAGAAGCCCAGTAAGCTTCTTGTCATTTTTCAGTTTAATGGCTGGCTTATGTTATTTTACCAGTGTGGCAAGGAGAAAAAATCTACTGTAATAAAGTAAGCATAGCTGTCTTTCTTTAGGAAGAATGATCTGTGTATCACATATAGGTTGATCTGTTGTATAGAAAGGCCTTAGAGCTCACTGTGAATTTCTATGAGCACAGCTTGTTCTCAGTGAACCTCAGTCCTGCAACTTGAATTCCCACTATGCCTATCCTGAGAAAGAACCAAGGGAAATGTTGCAACCGAGGAAGGTTGCAACAAGGGAAATTCTGGTTAGATGCTAGTAAAAAGAATTTTCATTTTGAGTTTAACAACATTGGAGCACAGAAATTTTGGAACCTCCATCCCTGGAGCTATTAAAACACAGCTGAATATAACCCTGAGCAACCAGACTTAGTCTCTGAAGACTACCATCAGTGGTCCTAACTAGCTCTCAGAAGGCTTGTCCCTGCATCTGCCCTGTGCAGTGCACACAGCATTACTAGAGTAGTTAAAGCTGTTCTTTTTTTTTATGACAAAGAGTATTTCTGTACAAGGCTTTCTGGTGAGGTAAGCTTTTACCACGCAAGGGTTTTTCCTTTATAGCTCTGCATAGTTCTACACATCTAATCACCATAACTCTGCTAGACAAGCACTGCATGTGTATGCACAGCATCCTCTGCTCAAGAAAGTCAAAACATCAGCCCACTGAAAAGCTAAGAGCCAGCATCACAGACCCGAGTTAGCATTCCTGTCGGATTGTTTTAGAGGGAATGTAAATAAGTTAAAAGAAAATCAAGTGATATGTAGTTGTCCCTGAAGGACTGCAGGTATGTAAATCTTGTTACAAACATGTATTTCTGCAGAAATCTGTGTTCTTATGCGTCTCATTTACAGCTCATGAGTCTGCCTCAGCTCCCTCTCTTTGTGTCTTGCTTAATAAGTCATTGAATATAGAAACCTATTTCCTTTGGCTTCTCTGGGCCATACTGGTTCTCTTTTGCCCCTGGGCTGGGGAGTTCACCTTAAAACCCTGATAAGCACATCTCATAAGGCCAGCCTGGCTTTGCTTGTGTTATATTGGAGCTTTTGGAAATGTTGATTTTAAAGGTTAATAAAGAAGAGTGAAGGGTGGAACAAGACTAAGAGAAAGCAGATATTGAGAGAGTTGAAAAATGCCACAGTGTATGTACACCAAGGGAAACTGTAAAAAGGGAAAAATACCAAACATGGCAGTGGAGGGGAGTATTTCAGATGTTTTATAGAAGTAGATCTCTACTAACTTGTTTGTGTTAGGGGGTGGAAGCCCAGTTTGGCTGGAACGGGGAGCTTGCACACCAAACCAGCTTCAGCAGTCCTTGTATCCCTGTGGGTGCTGGCTGATAGGACAGGGTGCTGTGGCACTGTCCTGCTCCTCTCTTTTCAATGTGATCAGTTCAGGCTGGCAGAGCACTCCAGCAGAGTATTTCTGCACAATGCCAGGCTCTGTTTCTGGCTGGCCAGCAAGGCTTATGTTTATTGTGATTGACTGCCCTGCTTTGCCTTGTCCTGAAGGTATGGGCTTTTCCTCACAGCTCATCTACTGCACTGGCAGGAACATATAGCATAGAGGACACTATAAAAATTATGAAAGTGAAGGGAAACTTGGACTAAAAAAAATTATCATCAGGACTAAACAATATGAGTAATCATTTAAAATACATAGTCTGAATATTGGCCATCAGGCTGGCAACAGTACAGACACGATCACAGTAAAACAGAAATGTATTCTGCTAGAACCAGGATACAGAAGAAAGTGCATTGGTGAGATCAACAGGCAGTATTATTCTTGAAGAAGCTGCTAAATACAAAGCAGTAAATCAAAGACCTATGGGAATGATCAGTGAGATTGAGCCTGGGGAACTGCCGATCAGCCTGCCTGGCAGACTGGCTTAAACCTCTGGCACTCTGAGCCACCAAAACCTAGAAATACCTGACTCCACTACAAGTCATGGCAACTTTCTCCTGGCCTCATCAGTGGAAGGTTTTTTGTTCAATTAGTTCTGGTAAACAGCAAACATAAAGCAAAGATAAAGGCATTATATAGATTGGAAAAGCTGACCTGGTTTCTGCTCCCACATGACTCCAAGAGAAGGAGACATGGCTCAGGTGAAGAATAATGATTAAAAATTGTAATTTACTGCCTCACTAGCAATACATCGATACATTACAGGTTAATGTGGTGGTAGGAAGGTGTTCTGTGTAACCTTGTGAAGTTTTATTTTAACTTACAGTAAATTTATGAGTGGCATGGATATAGTGGATAGGTTACGGATGGGTTCCTACTTTTTCCTCTGGGTAGTTAAACTGTTGAACTGCTTGCTGCAGGACTTTTGAATGGTAAAAATTTAAAGGGATTAGAAAAGTGACTAGACAAAGTCTGGAAAGAAAAGCTGCCCATGGCTAGTTAGCCATGAACTCTTTGTCTTGGAAAGTTCCCCAACTACACAATAGTGGTGGCTGAGGCTGTGCTGGGAAAATGTTATCTATTTTTTGCTATTATTATCTTCTTCCAAGGTACAGTGTTGGATAAGTTTTTGCCCTGATTTCATATCACTGTTTTATGTTTTCAGATCATTACCTATTGTTCACTAAGAAGTTGATTATTTTGGGGAAGTGGTTGGAAAAAGCTTGTGTAGGGCAGCTACCACCAAGCTTATTTGCTCTTCTGCAATTTCTTAGCCCAAGTTCTGTTGGGCAACAGATATTCCCTCATTAGCTGCATGTATTTGTGCCATGACTACAACAACAACAATAACAAAGAACTGTTTTCCTAACCCCTGCCCCTAACCAATAGACTGAAATTGTTTTAGAGAAGGCATCAAGGTGACAGAGGTTTAGAAAGATGAGCTGAAATGACCAGTTTCCTAAGTAACAAGTAAATGCTGCATAGGTAGGTGAAAATAGATAACATATCTGTATAATACAAATAGCCAGGCGATCAAGGAAGTTTTTTGCTGGAGTGTGTTGAAGCAGAGGGAGAGGTAGGAAGAAATTAAGGATCAGTTCATGAAAGCTGTACGTTGGAAGAGTAACTGAGAGTGGCCATACATGGGGTTGGCCCCTGATACCAAAGGTTTTCACTGTGGTAGAGAGGGAGGCAGAAGGGCAGAAATCCCAATTTCGCCTGCCCTTCAGCTATCTTTATACTTCTCTGTCTCAGCACTGGTGTAGGGTATGGCCCGAATGAATTAGGACTTCTTGACAGGTATCAGCTCATACAGCGAATATCCACTAGATGCCACTGTGCCATTTCTCAGTCTATGTATGACTGGGTGCCCTTTGCAGACTGGGGCAGAGCTACGTTCCTTTCAGTGGCTGCTCTGATGTTTTTAGCTGACGGTGATCTCAGCAGACCATTTGAAGATGCGTGTGAGTGGGTTTGTGTACATATGACCCAACAGAGACTTATGACAACACTGTCACAGAAAAATCAGGATAGGGTATTCATTACTGAGGTAATGCTGTTGAGACTAGTTGTTATACAGTAGAAAGCAGCAGTGGTTGTTAATTTCTAAGAAGTGTGTAATATTTTCCTATAAACTCTTCTTTGTGCTCAGTTTGAGTTGTGACATACCTATGTCTGTGAGCCTGGGGACAGTCAGTAAAATCCTCAGTCAGGGCTACCAAGAAGGGGCACAAATGCACAAAAGCTGTTAATGCTCCTAACCATTATTAAAAAAACCCCACCCTATAGTTGGCACTTTCTTCCATGTTCCAACAAATTGTCACCTATTTAACATTGCTTCATGTTACCTCTGTTGTGACATATTACTTCCTTGTGACGTTACTGGTGCTGTTATATGCAACCTTTTTAATTACTATCAAACCAGAAGATTTTAGTAAGGTTTAGAAAGTTCAGAAAGGAGGGAGAGGGAAGTAAACCATACTATTCCAAAGCTAAGAGCTTAGGGGTTAAATATTCCTTAGAGAAGATTTAGGGCATTAGCCCTTATTTTGCTTTGGAATATTCTTTTCTGTTCCCCTCCAGATGTAGTTTTGTGCTGACTTTTTCTCTCATCCTGATCCTAAACCTAATCCTAGAGTGTTCCTTGATCAGGCCAGCCCAAACCTTCTCCTAGTTACACCATGTCCAAGGAAAGATACTTTCTACAGCCCTTTCTGTCTTCTTCCAGCCCTGCTCCAGCTGTGATCTTGCTCTCAGACCTAGTCCTGACCCTAGCAGTAAGATGAACCATAGACACATTGAACACAGGCCCTGCTCAATCCAGGGACTAATTATTCCTCAGATAAGAACTCTAGTAAAGCCAGTGTTTTACTTCAGTGTTAAACTGAGAGGAAGAGAAAGCCCAGAGCTGCAGGAGCAGGGCTGATGACAGTCTTCCAAGGTGACATCTGGCGTCAGCCCTCGGTTTACTTAGAAAGACTCTTAATAGCTGTAGCTTCGAGTTTATTATCTCTTGGCTCTGAACTGAACCATAAGCCTTGGCTGGACCTTAGACAAGGTACCCAAGCCTTTCCTCTAGCTAAACAGTCCCCATGAGGATATCTTTCTTCAGCTCCAAGCTTTCTTTGACAGCTCCTTTCCTTCTCCACCCCAGTTGCAGCTCTGGACTGCCTCTGTCTCTGTCTCTGAGCATCCAGCACTAGAACGAGCCCTTGGCCGAAACCCACTTAGATATGGGGATGAAATCAGCACCTCTAATACACGTTAGCTGTTGGATCTCTGGCAAGAAGACTTTGTAACAGACTTGTGTGGGTGTGCACATTTGTTGAGTTCTGGAGAACTGGCAAAACTTAGCAAACTTGCAAACCCCCCCCAGCCAAAAAAAAAAAAAAACAATCAAAACCAAACCCAAACAATACAGGTTATTCATCAAGGTAATACTTAGATGAGAAATGTAAATATTATACATTGGAAAACAGAAAAAAAGGCTTTTATCTTGTAAAGGATTTTGTGTCATTCCCCTGTGTGTTCCTATTTGCTTTGAGCCTTGCTGGCCCCATGCGTATCTTTGTGAGTGTATGGATAGTGAGGGCTACAGTGCACACATGTGTCTGTATGGAAACTCCATGTATGTCTGATACTGTGACAAAAACAAGATGTGAAAGATACAGAATTTTTCAGGGAAGATGCTAAATGAAACAGCAGCCAGTTTCACTTGTTTCCTTCCAGTACAAAACCATTTATATATAGACAATTAGGTGTTAATTACATCACAATTTGCAGAAGACTCATGGAAAGAGAGGCTGAGCATAAGTGAGGTTGCAAGAGAACTCAGAACCACCATGAAAACTTGTCTTGCAGTTGACTAGCCTGTCCTGTGATGACCAGAAGCTGGTCATCCTAGATGTATATGCATATTTTTTACTACTGTGTTTTATCTGGTATTCAAATAACTTAATATCTATTACCAGAACTAGCTGGGATCTTAACTCAGTGCTCCTCCTCTTAACAGGTGCAATCCAGTCTTTCTTGGGAGTGATAATCTTTATTTTTCAAATATTGGTTCAGTTTTCTTTCTGCAGTTTTTCATTTGAGTTACAAATGAGTGACAAACAAGAAGTCAAAGCACCTTATCTCCAGACACCAGCTGGTATGCAATTGATGGCATTTAGAAGTATGAGAAATCTGTATTAAGCATCTGAAAATGTGTGCATTTTCATCATTATGTTTGGATCCTGCTGGATTCTAGTTTTTGCGGTGCCACATGTTTTCCCTGCCAGAGTTTACAAGTCTGCAGACTAAATGATCTTTTTTTTTTCTCACTCACTCTGTTGTTGTTACTAATTAAAACATGTCATCCATGCGAAAACTAATTATCACTACTGTACAGAGCAGCAGGCTGAGGAAGAGGTATTTGCTAGGAGATCAGAGCTATGCCAGCTGTCATTTCAAATGGATGGACTCAAGACCCCTCCCTGTCCTCTATTTTAGGTATTCTCTGAGATAGAAGTTAGAGAATTATTTGGGCCAAGAGAATATTGATTATGAATGCCTGTGGTCAGGTGGAGGCATGGTCTCTTTTACCAGGTACCCATCTTGGAACTTAGAAGAGAAACTTGAAATCTTTAAATTTAACTAACATATTACTTTGAATACCTTTTTATTGCAGCAAATGAAAATGTTCTGAAAAATATGTTGTAGTTTGATGCATTTCAAAAATTCTCGATTAGTTTGAGTCATAAGTTGAATCAGTGGCACATGAATAGGTATCTTTACTATAGGACATTACAGGGAAGTGGGGATTGTGTGGGGAATGTATTTCCCAACTACTGCTACTGCAGGATTGCCCAAATTCAGTCTGAACCTGCTGTTCCTTGCAATGCTCTGAAAGAGCTGGCAGATGGTGCTGCTTACCTTTAATACACAGCTTATTTTATCACTGTACTCTTGGTACTGTCAGAACAGTTTGTTCATACAGGTGTTGTATGTTGAGAATGGAGATCAAGGGAGGAGGAGAGAGTATAAAGGAATGAACAGGAGTGAGTCTTACAGTCTTACAGTGCTTAAGATTTTGATCAAGGATAATGTAAGTAAGATTAGTTGGAGCTAACATGACAATTTACATTGTTTGCTAACATTAAAATTGAAACTCACATGCAAAATTAGACATACAATGTCATAATTTTAACTCATAAGTTGATGTGGCCATAAACTTTAGGGTAAGAAAGGTTCATTCTGCTAGTCTGGGCTGACCTAAGCAAATGACACATTACATTTTTTTGCACTGAATATTACAGTACTTCTATATAAGAAAAAGCTCACATTGCCTCATATTACATAACATCATTGTAGGAAATAATGCTGCACTGTTGTAGGAGCAATATTCTAAAGCTCAAACCCAGATGTTATATGGAGGTAAATGTTATTTTATTTACAAAAAAGCCATTTTCTCCCATCATCATACCTTCCTGATCTCAAGCACCAAGACATATGTGTCCAAATAGGCTGTCCAGCATTTGGGCATCTAAAAGGTGATCTTGTGGATCAGGTGGACAAGGTGGTCTGGGCTATATTTCTTGTGGTGAAGAATTCTAGAGAGGTCTCTGATTACGGAGTGCCTGTCATATCTCCTGGGCTCTCCTTAGGTTGATGACCATTTGATAGTTTTGGATAAGCTTTTTTGCACCCATAGAAGCTGATGGTGACTGCGATCTTTTGCCTTAACATCCCATTGCATCTCACTCGTCAGAATCTACTATGGTCCTTTGTCTCTTTATGAGGGGATTTTAAGGATCCAGCTCTGGTAGAATTCCAGAGCGGGTGAGGTTGAAAGGGACCTCTGAAGCTTGTCTAGTCCAATACCCTTGCTCAAAGCAGGTTTGACTGAGTCAGGTTGCTTAAGAACTTGCCAAGTTGTGGTTTGGTTATTTGCAAGGGTGGAAGCTCCACAACTACCATTATTGACCATCCCTTAAATGTTAAAGTTTAAACATTTTTTCTTTTATTTAAATGGAGTTACATGTTCTTTATCTTGTCACCATCATCTTGTAATGTCTCAAGTCTTTGTTTTAGTCTTGATGTAGGCTGTCCTTTGTTCTTAGGTTCTCATTTTTTTAACTCATCCTGAATGTGAAGCATGTAGAAGCTGTTGGTAGATATGGTGTGATCTTGATGATGTGTTAATCTAGGTGCCATCAATGTATGCTATTATTACACCTTTACTTCTTCCATGTGTTCTGATGCATCCACATCCAGACATTTCCTTTGTTTCTCACCTTGAACCCATCCTAATGTTTCTGTTACAAATCAGGGACACTATTTAAATCAGGCAATGTTAGTACAGAGTCACCAGGTATAAGGGAAATGGACATACTAGGATAAGACATTTTCCTTGTGACCCAACTTAGAGAAACAGACCTAATTTCAGAGAACAGGGCAATATTTCAAACCAAAAACCACAAGTTCTCATGACAGCTCAATCTATGACACAGAAATAATTTAGATAGGATAAATAATTAGGAGGTTAATTTAGGAGAATGACAATGAGGGGGAATGCAAGAATATGTCCTTGCAACATTGCTTAAAGTTCATAAAATCATTGAATGGTTTGTGTTTGGGTTAGAAGGAACCTTAAGGATCATCCTTGTTTGGGCAGGGACATCTTCCACTAGACCAGGCTGCTCAAAGCCCTGTCCAGCCTGGCCTTGGACACTGCCAGGGATGGGGCAGCCACAGCTTCTCTGGGCAACCTGTTGCAGTGCCTCATCACCCTCATAGTGAAGAATTTCTTCCTAATCTAAATCTACCCTGCATCAGTTTAAGGCCATTACCCCTTCTCCTATTGAGCCTTTGCAGGTGTCTCATGAGAAGTGAACAGTATGATCACACTAGCTGGACAAACACAGCAGTGTAACTAGTGAAAGTTCAATATCCAAGTATGTGTTATTAGGGGGCAAGGTATAATTTGGGCAAGTATCACTATTTTTGGAGCCTGTGTTTGAATCTCTGAGCCTGTGCAACTCTGTTACACCCTGGTTCTTTGCTTTCTAAGTAACCTGCCCAGAATATTTTTGTTAAACCCCTCAAAAGCCCCTGGTGCTTTCTTGTACTGCTGCATATGAAAACAGCTAACACCAATAGTGAACACAAAATGCAGAGTCTAGCAATAACTTATGGTTAGTTTTATGTTATATTTAGCCATAAACATATAAGGCAATTTTTCCTCTTTTACTTCCAAACTGATCAAGACATATGACTTTTTGGCTTCATTGCTTTGGGCTGTAGGTATACTGTAGTTATACTGCTACTGGTAAACTAAGCAAAAGCTGGATCCTTTTTTGGCCTTGAGGCCAATTGGCCTGGTATGGCATGGGGTTTTAGTTTCTGAAAAAATGTTGTGTGCATCTGGGTTGATGCCTGGCTTGCATTAACTCCAAAACTGTACCTGAGGATTGCGTAGGAAAGGGCTAGTTGGCCTGGAACAAAACTGTACCATGGATTATTCTGATGATGTAGCCATTCTAGAAAATCAAGGGTCCAGGCCTACACCTCAAGGTTAGTTTATTAGTACAAATATAAAATCCTATACGTTTCAGCATAGCTTGGTTTTTCATGGTGGACATAGTTCCTATATGACTTCTAGAGCTGGGAGACAAGACTCAAAGCAAAATTTCCATGCAACTGTTTTCCTTTTACATATCCCAGTAACTTTTTACCCAAAATATGTAATCATATTTTAAAGCCATTTGTTAAAATGAGTTTCTTTCTCATTAGAAAAGCCTAGGGGACAAATGTAGAAAATGAAGCATCTAACGTGGGAGTTGTCTGCTAGACATCCATGTCAAATAGCTACATAGATGTTAAAGGCATCTTAAGCTGTCTTTGTAGCTAAGAGTGAGAGATAACTACTAATTTCATACTGAAACAATTATCTGGATAGGTCAGGTGAGTTGCATTATTTCTACCCAAGGACTGTACCAAGAGGCTGAGTGAATGCAGTATCTAACTTTCAGGTAGATGAAACCTCAGCAAGTGTATTCCTGCCCAATATGGCTAATATTAGCTTCTCCAGATATTTTGCCCACATATGGCAAACTCCTCAGTTGTTTTGGAAACCTTCTGTTGCAGAAAACTCAAATGATTTTGGTGGCTGTGAAATATGCATGTGGAAAAATCTTGTTACAGGCACCACCAAAGCTGTATGATGCTGCTGCTTTCCCCTTTGCATAAGCTGTGCAGAAAAAGACCTTAAACTTGCTTTAATCATCAGGGATTCATCTCCCCTAGCTGTGTCAAAAATAATTAACTTTGGTTTTCTAATATGCATATTTCATTAATGCAGACTCGAAAGACAAGGAAATAAAGAGCTGTCGTTCAAAACCACTTCATCCTGTTCATGCTGCAAGCAGCCAAGGAAGAGAGCTCTCCAGATGGAACAGGTGAGCAAAAGGAGCTAGGCATGGGACTCAGCAAGGTGGCTTGACTGCAGCCACTGTCTCCATCTCCCTGCCTTAGCCTTTTTTTCCATTCCATTTCAATACCTCCTCAGACAGGTCAGTGCAAGTCTTGTATGCTAGTACAGCCTGAGGCTGCACCTGGAATAAGCCAAAGAGGTGGGAGAACAAGTTTCTAGTGAGGCAGATGATAAAACATAATTCTTCAGTCCTAAATCCCCCGAAGCCAAGCAGGAAGGCAGCAACTTCTTGTGGGTAGAGAGGTCTCAAAATAACACAGGCCACAAACCTGCTGCTCTGCTCTGTCAGAAAGCAAATGATTCTCCAGACTGAGCTTTTGCTGGCAGAGAAAAATGTGTCCAGGATTCACATCAGGAGAACATACAGAAGACACATTCTTGCAGGTGAGTTTTAAGCTGATCTCTTTTAGAAGAAGTGGTCTAAAAATGCATATAGTCTGGGCTGCAGATGATGAAAAGAAATCTTTAAATCTGAGACTAAAATCCAGGATGGAGAATCTAAATTGTTCCCTAGCAATAGTTAGGGGAATATTTTTCTAAAAATATGATACACACAATTTAATAGTCCCCCAGAGAGTTACTGCAGGAGTTATGAAGGAAAGATTTAATGATAGAAATATGAACTGAAGGGATTTTAGCTCTGCTTTAATTACAAATTTTGATGAAACATCTGCTATGACATTACTACCAAGTCCTTTATCCTGAGCCATGATACTGTTCATTCTTTCAGGGCTGAAGTGCATTTATTAATTTAACAAAGTAGTTCACATAATTTGAAGAAGAATATTACTATTTCCTGGAACAGATAGCTTTGGGCTTTCATAGGAACAGCGATAAACACCAAATAATGCAATGAATGATTATTAGCTACTCCTGGCCCAAGATAAGCTTACTTTTATATGAGTAATGTGCTTTGTTAGGACTGCAGGCCATAGACTGGACATTGGTCTGAGGTGAAGCTGCCTGAGCAGGATGTGGAAAACTATGGGATGTGACATGAAAAATGGCTGTATATGGCAGCTGGCAATATGAGTGACTGTCTAAGGTTAAAGCAGAAGGAAAGCTGGATTTTACAAGTTGTTATGGGGTAGCTATATGATAGATGGCCAAGCTACCAGAGATGCTTGAGCTCCACAGGCAGCTCAGTTGTCCACAATATTATAACCAACTCCTGGGACTTCTTCCGTGCATGCCAAAATAACCTTGATTTCTACAATGCTGTGCAGAATTGTTTATCTCATTCCTGTGACCTGCCAAGACCCAGTAATTCTGCAGATTTGATAGATGCCCTACAAAACTCAGGCCAGGCAAAGCAATTAGGCAGGATATGGCAAGATTACTTATTCTGTTATCTTCTTTGCCTGAGGAGCTTCAAACCTACATCTTCTGTAGGGAAACTGACCACTGATCTATGTGGTTTTGAATGAGAAATTGAACCCCTCATATCAAAGCTGTTCCTTTTTGTACAATAGGCTGGAAGGATTCACTGATAAGCAAATAGGATCAGCAGACAACAGATTAGTGCAGGAAGGGAAGGTCTTATCCAGTCCTGGAGAGCAGGTAGTATCTGCTGCGGATGTAAGCTCTTTAAATGATTTGGTCTTGTATGGAAACAGCATCACAGAATAATACCTTTTGCCTGTGTGTGTGTTGGGCATCTCAGTCTTTTCAGGTATAAATAAACGTTTAATAACAGATGGAGATGTGTGCAGTCCTTGAAGTTAATCAGGTGATGGCGTGTGATGCTCAATTCTGATTTGTCTGTAAGAAGGTGTTGATTCTGGAAATTCTTAGATGTCCTGAGAAAAGAGAGAAGTAATACATGTACCAGTGTTACCTGATCAGAAGTCTGAGCACTTAAAGCTGAGGGAGAAGCACAAAATTAACATTCTGTTAAAGTGTGACTATGGCATGCTGGGTCCATGCATTAAGAGTGCCAATATGCAGACCAAAGACTGGGAACTCGATTGTCCACACTGAGAACTTGCTAGAGAAGTCCTTGACATGGTTTTGGTCTCATTCAACTAGCACTCACCCAAAGCACTCTTGAGAACTGAAGAGTGATCCAGGCTAGGGACTTGTTCTAGGGACTTGTTCTAGGGACTTGTTCTGCACATTGGCAGCCTTTCCTGGAGGATGGGAGAGTGTTTATCTCGCCTGCTCCTGCCAGCTGGCCATTGATACTGCTCACAACATCAGTATAGATGTTACCTCTGCTGGAGCTTGATTGGTCAGGTATAGATTCCTCCAGTATACATTTAAATCACTGTCACTCTCAGCTCTGTGGTGAGAAACAGGCAGTTTTAAGATATGATACATACCACCTTAAAGTCAACATCTAAATAAATCAGATGAATTAGAGCCTAAAATTTCTATGTGCCTCTCCATTGATGATGGCAGCACAGGCAACTGATTCAGATGAAGGACCACCTGCGTAAGTCCAGGCAGATTCCTCCCTTGATGAACAGAGACCCAGTGGCTATGGTGTTAAAATATAAGTAGGGCCTCTGTGGCCAAGGGTAAAGACAGGACCACAGTGTGGGTTTAAGTGGAGCTGGAATTTTGTCCCTACTGCAGAGAGAGGAACTGACAGCCATCACAACACTCCTGCTCACTTTAAAAGAATACTTAGGTACTTAAAAGATACCTTTAAATACATAAATTTGTTTATATATTCCAGCTGTCCAGTCTTCTTACCAATGACGTCTTTTATGAATGTTTTTTTAGACCTAATACATGTGGACACTGCTATTAGCAAATTTGGCCGGACTAGAACTGAGTAGGATGTTATTCCAAAGTTATTAGAGCTGAAAAACTGTTGTAGCCTTTTCAGCTGAAATAATAATAAACTTTTCAAGTTCACTGATAATATAGGAAAGGAACAGTATCCAGGGAAAACGCTGTTCACAAAAGCTTTCAAAATATTCCTTGTAGCCAAGTCTGGGAGGAGGATGTAAAAGGACTAAAGGACTAGCCCTCTGACCCATCTGCAAGACAAAGAAAGATGAAGCTGTGGATGCCCCATCCCTGCAGTGTTCAAGGCCATGTTGGATGGGGCTTAGAGCAACTTGGTTTAGTGGGAGGTGTCCCTGCCCATGGCAGGGGGGTTGGAACTGGATGGTCTTTAAGATCCCTTCCAACCCAAACTATTCTAGGAGTCTATGATTCTATGAAGGTTTGGTTCTGAAGGCGAAAGGCACAGACTTAAATGACACGTTAAAAAAGGAGGAATTAGCAAAAAGGGCAATGCAGGTTTTGACAAGCACAGAAAAGGGGAAGGTTAATTAATCTATTTCAGAAAAGACCATCTCTAAGTGCTCTTTTGGATTTTTGGATCTGTCTTAGAATGAATTTTTCTAGCAAAGAAAAATTGTAACCTTTAATTAACTCCAGGAACTGTTGAATTGTGGTGTGCTCAGAACTTCAAAGCAAACTGGTGCAGGACAGGAGTTTTAAAAACTGTTAAAACCCTCAAATATTGTGAAAGCCAGATTCAAATATTGGTGCATTTCAGTGATACTCCCACTGGCCTTAGTGCAACTATAACATGTGATTTTAAACTACTGGCTTCCTACCTAGACAGAGCAATTGGATATCAATCTGCCTTTTGTATTTGATGAGTATGGTTGATAAGAGTTGCTCAGATTTGCTTTTGAACCCAGCACACAGACCAATAAATCATTTAACATCTCAAAGCAACTCTTTTGGCCATGAGAAGAGTCAAGCCTCTGTCATGTAGGCAGAATTTGTCCTGTGAAGATAATTGTTCCTTATCACGTAAAGGAGTACAAAGATAGCAAATGGGATTACATCCTGCAGCAGTGTTTCTTGTTTGAGTGCCGAGTACTGTTCTGTCCTTATTTGTGACACTAAGGAATGTGATATCCATGGTATTTTCAAGCAGTGAAGCCCCACTTAATTAGCAATAGCGAGATAAAGCCACCGGTTGATCTTTTGGGAAAATGACCACATACTTGTTTGATTGGACAGCATTAGATTACAATTTGATTAGTAGATTATATTTTATCCTCTTTTGTTCATACTGTTCATTAGAATGACAGGCAACTGCTTAATGAGAGACTGTGGTTAATAATTAGCAGTAGCATCTCTGCTAAATTTAAAGCTTCATTTTTGCTTCCTGTGGTTTAATGAATTAGGCAATGAGCAATTTTTTAATTGATGCAAGCCTGATGTATAAACTTAAGCCTCCTTTCAGCAGGTCCTTTGACAGTGCTTGCTTTGATTAGCAAGATAATGACAGGCCCTGCTGTGTGGAGGGGGTTGTAGTTTGTCAGTTTGTTGTTTCTTTTTTTTCAAAGGCCAAACAACAGGATGTCAGCACCTAGAGCTTGAATTTCTGCGGAAATTGATGCTAATCTGGGAAGGTATGACTATAGCAAGCACCAGAGACAGTTCCCAAGCCAAGAGGAAAATGAGATTTGGAGTGCCAAAATTCCCCTGAACCAGTGCCCGTTGAGGAATATCAGTACCTGATTGTGTGTGGACCATATTCCTACCAGTAAATCGAAGAATACTGTGGTACAAGTCCAAGCACTACAACCCAGTTATCTATGCAATTAAATTGTTACTATGACTCCTGATCCAGTTTAATACTGGGAATGCTGCAATGCCATTCCAGTTGGTTTTGGTTGAGTGAAGTCAGTCCAGAAAGTACTTAATGGAGAGGAAGATGTCCCCAAAGAACACCAGAGGAAGCCTATTTGTCTAATTAAATCAGGGGAACAATTTCCTTGAATCTCTGTTCTTTTAGTTAGTTCAGCAAGTTATTTAGAGTTAATAAAATGAGATGTACATTAAAAGATCTAATAAAAATACCTAAAATGTGACAAAACCAGAGTTTTTTGATTAAAATGTTGAAATGAGTAATAAAAACAAAAAGTTAAGGAGAAATAAAAAAATTCAGTTTATTTTGCTAGAAAGAAGCTAATTTCTGAACAAAAGCCTTTTTGCTTATCCTCATTTTGAACTTTTTCATACAAATATTCATATAATGTTATTTACAATTGCAATAACATAATCATTAAATGATATTTCAAATTTTAGAATGAATAAGTTCAGAAGAATAGAGCAGTACTTTGGAAAAGCAGAAGGAAGTGCAATACGGCACTCTGCCTCTGACCAAAATGAAACCTACTCCTTCATTGTCAGCCTCGGAAAGTAAAACAAAAACTCCCACAGTACAGATAAATGTTTCTGCAAATGAAATCCTATATATAAAGCAAATGTATTTTTAGACTTTTTCTATTTAATTATGTGCACAAAATTGCCCTCTAAACTGTGACATAGATCAATGACCGAACATTGTTCTGAGATGTAATTAATATTCCTACATGCTGTATAGAGAAAACAGTCATCATCAAGATACAAATGGAGTTAAATTAAAATTCCTGTGGCTCACACTAAGTACCTTTTTCTGCAACAAATATTTTCTTATATATGGAAAGTATAAAGCTTATTTATATGCCTGGGTCGGGGCTATGGTCTGTTCACTATCAATTTCCTTACCCAGAAGTGCTGAACACTAATAATATGAAAGTAAGTTGCCAGCACAAGCTATAAAGTGAAATGCTTTGTTTATAGACCGTGAATGTACACAGTTTATAGGCTTGTTAAAGCATGCAAGCATACATATAAGTGTGCACATACACAGAGCACCAAATTTATTTTAGTGGGTATGTTTTGTGTCCCAGTGGCTACGCCTGTTAAATGTCTGATTGATCCCTCTATTTTCTTATTACCTGATAAAGACCTTACTAAGTAAATAGAACTGGACTTCCACATGTAGAGCCTCTACCTTCTAAAGCCATCTTAAAAATTTTGTGCCTTTACAGCTGCCACAGCCTGTAGTTCCTGGGATTAATACTTGCTTACAGAAACATTTTCTTTTTTCTTTCTGGTTCTGCTATGCTGAGCATTACATCTTCCAGTGTCTTTTTTTATATAATGTAACTAACATGAAAAACAAAATTAATCTCCTATTATTCTTTCCGTGGTGACTCAAAAATGCAGCTGCTTCTGTATTTATTTCACTTATTTGAAAGACAGGGGTATGCTCCAATCCTAGGGCTACTAAGTGATATCCTGGGCAGGATGTCACTTCCACAGACCATTGGAGCAACCAGGCACCAGTCTGTGGTGTCAGCCAGAGCTTCTGTGGAGGTGGTGCTCTCTGTCTTAGATATAAGTGGGTTTCTTGCAGAAGTCCTAGCTTATTGAGCAAATATGGACTTAGTGAATGCTCCCTCTCTTGAGACTGAGGAAAAACTGAAAAACTACTTAAGCCACTCTTAAGGCCTGTGTTAAGAATCTGAGGACCTGTTGGAGAGAGTCCAGAGGAGGCCACAGAGATGATCAGGGGGGCTGGAGCACCTCTCCTGTGAAGACAGTTGGACCGAGATGGGCTTGTTCATACTGGAGAAGGCTCCAGGCAGACCTTAGAGCAGCTTCTAGTACCTAAACAGTCTGACAAAAAATCTGGAGAGGGACTTTTTACAAGGGCACGTAGTCACAGGACAAGGGGGAATGGCTTTAAATTGACACAGTGTAGGTTTAGATTAGACTTCAGGAAGAAATTCCTTACTGTGAGGCTGGTGAGACACTGACACAGGTTGCCCAGAGAAGCTGTGGGTGCCCCACCCCTGACAGTGTTCAAGGCCAGGTTGGACAGGATTTTGAGCAACCTGGTCTAGTGGGTGGTGCCCTGTTCATGGCAGGGATGTTGGAACTGGGATGAGCTTTAAGGTCCCTTCCAACCCAAACCATTCTGTGATTCTAAGATTGATCTTCTGCAGGGTGTAAAATTTCATCACTGGTAAGAAAAAGGATTTTGCAACTTGTGCTACCAAGCAGGCAGCTGAACAGCAACATCTTCAGAGATGAGGTACTGTAGTGTGGAATCATCCTGCCATTTCTCTCATTTTCACCATGTCAGCTGATGAATTTGGTTTGTTTTCAACTTTAATTTTTGGTTCGGTGTCTAGAGCTCTTATTGCAGTGAGGACTTCATGATACTGATTGACCTGGTAAGAAAATGGCAGGTGAAGTTCTGTATCAGTGACTGCAAGTAGCACAGGGGAGGAAATGGCCCTAACTAAACACATAGAGCCATGGACCCTGCCTTAGCTACTAGCACTCAGGAAACAGCTACCATTCAACTCCAGAGATGAAGGGAACATTAGGAACTGTTAAGAAAAACCCACAGACCTGAGAACAAACCAGAAATAATCATGTAGGTGCTGTAGGAATCAGTGATGTCCTCACATCTCAAACACTGGCTGCACCCACTGTCACCCAATGGAGTCAAATGTTCCCTTAATCTTACAAGGTATAGCAGAAGTAGAGAACAAAGAGATGTAAGTGAAGGGAGGTGAGAGGTATGCTACAAAAATAAGTGGTCACTCTTGGGCCTGTCAGATGGCTGTCACAGAGCACAGTCAAAGTTATGGAGCTCCTTGCTGCAAGCTATTATGGGCAGAGCAAGTGGAAATGGGTTCAGAAGGAGATTATATAGCTAAGTAGAGGCAGCCCCATCAGAAACTATGAAAAGTAGTTGTCTGAAATGTAGCCTCTGCCTAAGTAAGTCCATAAACATCTGCCTGACAGCAAATCTATACACACTTCAATCCTGTCCACCCATCATCTCTCTGGAGACAAGTTGCTGGATGACAGGGAAATCTGACCCAGGTGTGGGTTGGTTTTATTCTTTCCTAAATATGCTTCAAGTTGGGGAATCCCACTTAATTCCCTGGGTTTTTACAGCCGGTAGGCACAGAACAATGCTTTGCAAGCTTTGCGCAAGGTTTCCTCTTCTGGAGGCAAATGGCTGCTTAAGTGGTTTTAGATGTCACTGAGATGTCACTGAACAATCTCTTTCTCCAGACACAAAATACCAACATGCATTTAAAAATATGTGGGGCAGGAAAGAATCTTCAGAAATGGAGCATTAAAAATCAGGTGGTGACTGGAGGCATTTTGTATGCTGAGTTTGTTTGGTGTTTTATTTAGAGATAGAAAGTGTTAGAAAAACACAACCCCAAAGGAAGGCACTGACTACACAGGAGTTATTAGATAACTCAAGCTGTCCCACTTCTGATAGACTGCCAAGGGGGAGAGAGTTGTGTATAAAAGGGTTATAGGAAAATAAATGCCTTTTCCCTCTGCAGCATTTTTTTACTGGCAATTGATGTTGCTGCCATAGAAAGAAACACATATATATGGGGACAAGATATAAAACAAGACAAATGAAGAGATACAAGTGTTCTCCCTGGAGTTTCAAGATTCTAATACAAGCAAAATCACAGGAAGTTTCACGTCTTGCCTGCAAGGTCCAAACTTTGATGTTTCACAGTCACAAGATCCCATGGGCAGACCCAGTGAAGGACTTAGGGTCCCTAAGGTAAGGAGTACACAAAAAACCCTCATTTCTCCCTATTACGTCTAGGCATTGTTGGATGCATTGACTGCTGTCACCACTTCTGGCAACCTTAGTTGCCATTGCTATTGGAGCTATAGTGGAAGGGACATAGCAGGAGTTAGGAGGGAAAAGGATATCAACTGAAGCAAAGGGATTATGAAAAAAGGGTAAAAGCTTCTCTGGGGTTTGGAAGGCTGCATATTTTTAGTGAATGTTTTCTTCCTTGGATAAATAAGGGGGTTCTTGGAAATAATTAGGAGAGACCTTTCTCTCCTTACTGGATCTGCACTATGTTGTCTGATCTTAGGGGGAAAAAAAGAATTTTTGGCAGTTCCAGACAGAAATGTCCCAGTTTCCTTTAGTTATATTCTCCGTATCTTATACAAACCTAGTTTGTAGGTGGGTAAGCCTTTCCTTTCTGACCTTAGCTAACCAGAACTGACACAAAAACTCTAAAGCATGCTTCTAATCTTCCCTCAGCCCCCCATGACATGTAAGAGGGCTTTGAGGAGCATTAGGAAGTGTTCCCAGCAGGACCCCTGAGCTGAAGCAGTGCCAAGTTGCATTCCAGCATATTCCTTTCACAGAAATGCTGCCTTTCTTGCGGGAGCATGCAAGGAAGCATAATGCTGACATTTCTCAAATGTCAAATAAGGTAACTCATAATCTGGCACGTAATTGTATACTTTAAACATTGCTGGAAAAGGAAGAATTGCTAGGGCATGAGAGAGCCCTGCTTGCTCAAGGCAGCAGCACTAGGCTGCATAACACAGCTTTGTTTAGGTTACTGTTAGACAAAAGCTATAGAGAATAATGCAATTAGAGATCTGAACAATAAAATCAGAATAAATAATGAAGGGTAGAAGTGGGACAGAGAGAAAATAACATTACATCAGCAGACACCCATGATACTGTTTTTTTGTAGTGGCACAAAACAAAAAAAACCTGTCTCTTCCTTTGCCCTCTCTGTTCATCTGTGGTATCCTGCCCAAATGCAGTAGTGTGGGGTATGGCCCTACTTCATGTTATAGCTTGCCCAGGGTGTTGATGGGCTCCTGATCCTTGGAGACAGGAAGTGGCAGAGACATGCAATGTGGGTGGCACAAGTGGCAGAAGAGCTGGTCCCAGGAGTGGATAGGCACTTCCCGTGAATGGACCTCTGCTTATGCTCCTCCCTGACTTCAGTTCCATCTCTTTCCTCCCAGGCCCCTCTGGCTACCTTGGAGTCCTGCCACTCACCTGCTCTCCTGGTAAGCTCCTCACTGATGGAAAAATGACCTCTGGGAGAGTGTGATTCACATAGCAAACCACAATAATCCAAAGTATCTCTACTCAAATAATTATGCAGCTTATTTGTCCAGAGATATACAGCTAGAAAAGATGTTAAATGTCTGAAAGGCTGCCCGTTTAAATTTTCATTAAAGTATATAGCTTTTCTCATGAAACATGGACATATGTAACTGCTTCAGACCACTCCACAAGCTAAAGATCTCGCAGGCTTGGCTGTGACAGCAGCTCCTTGGCAACTTAATTAAAAACCAAAACCTTTTTCTGTAGAGGAAGCTTGTGATCTTCTGCCTTAGGAAAACAAGTTGTTTAATCATAGCTGGCAGCTGAAAATAGTATCTTTCTAGCCAATGGTTGGGTTGCTGTTCCCTGTCTCAGAATGACTTATTTAGAGATGTCTTATACCTGTCTGGTTTTTTCCACTTCTATTTCTGACCAAGTCTTTGAGCCAGCCATGTGGTAGGATGACATATGAAGCAGGCAAACCATATAGTATAGACGTTTCCTCTGTTATTCACAGATACATAGAAACAGAAGACCATTTATTCTTTGTATTTGAGCAAATGGTTTCCAGTGAAGGCATGTATGAGGGCAAGAAGTTTGCCCCAAGACATGAGGCCAGATGTACCCATCCCTGCCCAGCTGTGTAAGTGGAGAAATGATGGAAATGATTCTCCTCCAGTCTTGCATGAAAACTTCATAAAATCCCTTGGGCAGTACTTGTAGGCTGCCTGGCCTTCTCCTGACCACGCTTTTGGTTACACCAAGCTCCTTGCAAACTGATAATACTCCTTTGAGAGCTGGAAGTGTTGGTTTCTGTAAAGGGTTTTACAACATGCTGCAGAGTTTTATCAGATTGTCCCATGAGTGGGATGTTTCTAAAATGCATGTAAGGACATCAGCTGTGTCTCAAGTGCCCTAGGAACACATGTACCTCTACTCACTTGAATCAAACATCTCTTTCCCAAGGAATGTAGAAAAATTGCTTTCCCATCTTGTGAGACAACATCATGTTCTGGCTGTGGTGACTCACAGGGACAGCTTCTGCAGCTTCAAAGAACATGGGAGAAGGTACGAACCAGCCCACCTTTGTTCTCCCGACTTAATTCCTACTGTGCAGTGCTTCATACAACCGCCAGCACTTGGTGTGCTGTTTTTAACAGCAATCTGCTGCAGGGATCACACACATTGTGCAGTCTGCTGGTTATCAGCATAGACAGTTCAATTTATTCTAGTCTGTGTTTTGTTTTGCATCCTAGAAGGTTTTAGCACCCTTAGTTAAAGCTTATGTGCAGTGAGCTCTTGTAGTGCCTCAGGAGCAGACTTCTTTGCTGGTAAATTCTTGCTGGACAGCCAAGGTGCCTGCAGCAGCTTAGAGAAGATGTTTAAAGCTGCTTTGATTGAGATGCTGAGATACATGGGGTTTCAGGCCAGCAGAAAGACAATGTAAGGCCCAGTCAATAAGATGGTATTACTGACTCAGTCCAAACATTGCTATTTTTTTGCTGTCCTAGGGATTTGTGCAAATATCCTTTTTTCACAGCATTTAAAGAAAGACCTGTTATAGGAAGTGCTAAAAAAAAAAGGTATAAAATTGATGTCAAGAAACTGTGTTTTAAGATCTGGTCTTGTCTAAATAAAGTTCAACACCAAACCTTTATATGCGGTATTTTCTTTGTTTTGTATCATGCTTTGTTATCTCCTTCCCAGATTTGCTATTTGTTCCAGAATATCTGCCAAAGCATTCACCACATGCTTGACACCATATACTTTCCCATTTCTCTGTGTTGTAGGAGATGAATGTCTGTAAGTTATTTGTTTTTAACCACTCCCATCTGTCTGCTTTTCATTAATTAAACTCAACTGTTTGATTTTGGTTTCGCATATGACTGCTAAGGGAAGATTTTATTCAATAGACTGTGATCTTTGGCCTCAGTTTCCACAGCAAAACAAAGTTATTAAAACACTAAATTAAACACAGACTCTGAAGTCTCAGTTTTGCTTATTACATTGCTCTCTGTAATAGCTTCATTAAAGTTAGTGGAAACATTATTATTAAATCAGAGTTTAGGACAGAAGTTGTGGAGATTATCACAGAGGTGAAGAGCATCACAGAAGTCATAGCATTTCAGGGGCAGCAGAATCCAATCCTTGCAGGGTAACACTTCTACTTAATAGAAGTAGCATGAACACTGTAGCAGGATTTTTTTTCACTATCCCTGTACTGCTTTGCAGAATATTTTCCGTTTGTAGCTGTGTGCAAAAGCTCCCCTGGAAATCAGAGGCTTGAGAGAACATTCAGATTCAAAGGTTTTACTGACATTGGATCCCAGCCTTCCATTTTCATACCTGCTGAATAGCCCCTCACTCACACCCCAGGGAAGTGGTTTTGAACATTCAGACCTCTTGCTCAGCACAATAAGCATAGCTTTCCTAAAGACAGCTCGTAAATCAAACCTGGCTGGAACTGAAGCAGTGATCATGCGGCAAGTCTGAATGGTTCCAACAAAACTGCACCATCGTTAGCTGGTACTAAAGTAGCAGAGTTAAGGGTCAAGCCCCTTGTAAACTCTGGTTAAAATCATCTGGCTCTAATACCACCTGCATGGGCAAAATCTGAAACCTCATTTATTATCCAGTCAAATTAAGCATGCATCTCTGGGGGAAGAAAAAATACCCAGTTTAGCATAACATGAAGAAATGAACTACTCATAGTATTTCCACTGGTTTGTCTGGTAGCAGTAATGGCGAAGCTGACTCATGAAGTTAGAAGCAAGAAGCTTAAATCACAAATGTGACTGCCCTTTACTGCATAGTCTGAGTAAGAGCCTTTTCCTGCTGTTTAGTCCCAACATCTACACTTTTTAAATAAGGATAATTGCATGAGGCAGATCCTCTCCCACCCCCTGACCAAAAGCAGTCTAGACTCAGTTCATCAAGAATACAGAGATGAATGAGATGGTGCTTTCAACTTGCTGCAGGTTAGAGAAATGTCTCCTATTGTAAATGAGGATGTTTGAGAGTTTGTTCTGATATAATACAAATGCAGCTGTGACACTGACTACATGTTTTGTTGAGAGTTCACCTGTAACCATTTTGTTATTATGCACAAATATTCTAAAAGCTGGATCTGACAGAGAAGTATGTCTCCTGTGAAGGTTTTTAACTATCCTACAGGTTCATGGAAGGATGGAAAATGCTATCCAGCAAGGATGTCATGGTTGCAATATTTCTTTTAGTAAGGATATCATTTTCATGCAGGTTAACAGACCTTTCAGTCTGCCACAGCCTCAAATTCATTTTCCTTATCTCAGCCCCTGTGTCACAGCCATCACCATGGTGTTTTGGTACCTATGAAGTGAGTATTGCGCATTAACCTGTAACTACTTGTCCTGGGTTCAGCAGTAGCAGTCATTTTTCTCCTTAGTAGCTGGTGCAGTGCTGTGGTTTTGACTTTTGGCCTGGGAACAGCGCTGATAACACCGATGGTTTTAGTTGTTGCTCCGTAATGTTTATTCTGACTAAGGACTTTCTGAGTCTCATGCTCTGCCAGGGAGGAGGGGAAGCCGGGAGGAAGCAGAGACAGGACACCTGACCCAAGCTAGCCAAAGAGGTATTCCATACCACAACACGTCATGCCCACTATATAAACTGGGGGCAGTTACCTGGAAGGGCTTCATCACTGCTTGGTTGAGTTCAGTATCAGTCAGCAGGTTGTATTCTCTTCCCTTGTTATTTCCCTTATCATTGGTGGTGGTAGCAACAGTAGGGTTTGTGTTATACCTTAGTTACTGGACTGCTCTCATCTCAACCCATGGGAGTTACATTCTTTCGATTCTCCTCCTCATCCCTTCAGGAGTAGGGGAGGGAAGGGGGAGAGAGTGAGAGAGTGACTGTGTGAATTATGACTGAGCTTAAACCAGGACAGTGCTATAAATCCAGTGAAAGTTTAAACCAAGAAGAAACAACGGTATGCCTCCCTTGAATTTTTCATTTAAAAAAATTCCCTTGAGAATGCACAATAATATTTAAAGCTTCCTTTTTTTCTTTTTCCCCACTTTTGGGGAGCACTGCCATATAAGACTATGGTCTCTAGACTGCATAGAGATGATTCATTAGCTGATTTAGACCATTTGGGAAGAATTGTGTGTCCCTGTGTATTCCATGGGTTCTCAAAATACAGAAAGAGATCTCCTAGACCATTACTTCACAGTAAACTTTCTGGAGCTTTCTAAAACACAAATGATTTCTTACCAGAGTGGTTCTTAGTACTTTTGTACTAAAACTCCCACTGGGCATGAAGATTTCACAGATGCACACTTGACATTGACTATTTGAATTACAGAAGGCTACCTCTAGATTACTAGGTAGGAACAAGCCCTTAAAGTTTCAGTAACTTTAAACCTCAGGGTTTGCAGTGGAAAGCACAGTGTGATTTAATCCTAGAACAACTAGAACTCTCACAAAGGATTCCTGGGCATGGTCTGAAAAGCAGCATGAGCCAAGGACTTATAGCAGGCAACAAGGATGTGGTCAGAGCACATTTTCTTAATAGTAACGATACCAACCAACCCTACCTCTTGGGGGTAGAAGAGGGGCTCTAGCATTTTTTAATTCATTACTATAGAGGAAGTCAAAGAAAACAGACTCCATTTGCGAGGGACTTGACAATGTCTTTGTTGGGAAGGCAGGTTAAGAGAAAACAGTCATGAAACAGCACTAAGTAGTATACCACAGTTGGCAGACTGTCCTGGTTAAAAGTATCTTTTCAGCCTATCATCTGAGGGTATCTCACTTAGATGATCTGACACTATGGTTTAGTCTTAAGGGTTATTGACATTTGTGGTCTATGTTTGATGCCAAGTGACTGTTGCCACTATCTTCATGTGCAGAAAGCCATCATGAGGGTAGTCCCTTTTTTCAGATATCCCCTTTGAATGAAGTGGCACTGGGAAATACGGTTTCTGTGACCCTGGGGACCAGAGATTCATGGTGGTGGTAGCAGGACAATGCTGCACAGCACTGGTTCAATGCACATCCCCTGGGATAAAGCAGAAAATCTGCCTTCCATCCCCAGCTCCTTCTATAAGTAACTCACAACCAAGACAGTTCCCTTGGTCCCTCTGGAGTCAATCTCATCTTAACATCTCCCAGCTGCCCTTTTTTGCAGGGTTTCAATCCCATTCTCTTTGAGCATCTCTGAAGGATATTAAGAAAGTATTAAACACTTCTCTGATTGCCTCTGTGTTACCAGACACACTTATTGCAAACTCTGCAGGGACACTGGCTGGCAATGTTCATGCTTGTCTCCAAGCTGATGAGTCCTCAACCAGCAATGCTGGTGCTGGTGCAGTGGGCAGGCTTGGTTTTTTATCCTGTCAATATAACAGCCACTGCTGGCTGTGATTGACTGATTGTAAGAACAGCAAATTACTGTGCATTTTTAACTATGCTGCAACTCTTTCTGAGACAGTAATA